>NC_091287.1:211014352-211320781 GCF_032444005.1 Ranitomeya imitator | reverse complement strand
TTATACTCGAGTATATACGGTATGTGTATGTTTGATTTTATTTTATTTTTTTTATTTTGAATGAGGCGAAAGGGGGGTGATTAGAACTTTTATATTTTTTTCATTTTTTTGTATTTATAAAAACATTTTTAAATGTTTGTAAATGGTAAATATTTGTAAATGGTTCCTGGTTGGATTCACATCTCTTTGGAGTTCCCTGTTATCCTGACCAGTTCAGCTAAGCTAAGTTTTTGCTTGCCCTTTTCTGTCCATAGATTGTGGACTTATCCATTCTGTGCTTTCTATGTTTGTCCAGCTTATGAGTGTGAATTAATTCTGTCTTGCTGGAAGCTCTGGGAGGCAGATTTGCCCTCCACACTTTTACTCAGGTGTGGAGATTTTTTGTAAACTCTGCGTGGATTTTTGTAGTGTTTTATACTGGCCGCACAGTATTCCATCCTGTCCTATCTATTTAATTAGACTGGCCTCCTGTGCTCATCCTGATTTCATTCTATGTATGTCTTTTCCCTCTCCACTCACAGTCATTATTTGTGGGGGGCTAATCTATCCTTTGGGGATTTTCTCTGAGGCAAGATAGCTTTCCTGCTTCTATCTTTAGGGGTAGTTAGCTCTTAGGCTGTGACGAGATGCCTAGGGAGAGTTAGGAGCATTCCACGGCTACTTCTAGTGTTGTGTTGAGCTTAGGGACTGCGGTCAGTACAGTTACCACTTCCTTCAGAGCTCGTTCCATGTTGCTCCTTGACCACCGTATCATAACAGTACAAGTGGCCAAAAATGAATTAAATGCATCTCAAAAGAAGGAAAAGAAAGTTCTGAACCATTTTTTTTCTGTGCTCTGGTTTGTCTTTTTTTTTTCTTTTCCTCTTGATATCTGGGTGGTTCAGGATATATGCTTTGGCATGGATGTTCAGGGTTTGTTTTCTCGTGTGGATCAACTTGCTGCAAGAGTATCCAGGACTATGTTGTCCAGACTCCGGCTTTGGAGCCCAAAATTCCTACTCCTGATTTGTTTTTAGGGGACAGATCCAAGTTTTTGAACTTTAAAAATAACTGCAATTGTTTTTTGCTTTGAAACCCCGTTCTTCTGGTGATCCCATTCAGCAAGTAAAAATCATCATATCTTTGCTACGTGGTGACCCTCAGGACTGGGCTTTTTCTCTTGAAACAGGGGATCCGACATTATTGAATGTAGATGCATTTTTTCAAGATCTCGGATTATTGTATGACGAACCTAATTCTGTGGATCATGCGGAAAAAACCCTGTTGGCCTTGTGTCAAGGTCAGGAAGCGGCAGAGTTATACTGCCAGAAATTTAGAAAATGGTCTATGCTGACTAAATGGAATGAAGAGGCTCTGGCTGCTATTTTCAGAAAAGGTCTTTCTGAAACCCTTAAAGATGTTATGGTGGGCTTTCCTACGCCTGCCGGTTTGAGCAAATCTATGTCTCTAGCCATTCAGATTGATCGGCGTCTGCGCGAGCGCAAAGCTGTGCACCATATGGCAGTATCCTTTGAGCAAAGTCCTAAACCTATGCAATGTGATAGGATTTTGACTAGAATAGAACGTCAGGAATTCAGACGTCAGAATAGGCTGTGTTTTTACTGTGGTGATTCGGCTCATGTTATCTCTGATTGCCCTAAGCGTACTAAGAGAGTCGCTAGGTCTGTTACCATTAGTACTATACAGCCTAAATTTCTCTTATCTGTGACCCTGATTTGCTCATTGTCGTCCTTTTCTGTCATGGCATTTGTGGATTCAGGCGCTGCCCTGAACTTAATGGAGTTAGAATTCGCCAGGCGCTGTGGTTTTTCCTTGCAGCCTTTGCAGAGCCCTATTCCTTTGAGGGGCATTGATGCTACACCCTTGGCCAAGGATAAACCTCAGTACTGGACACAGATGACTATGTACATGGCTCCTGCACATCAGGAAGATTGCCGTTTTCTGGTGTTGCATGACCTGCATGATGTTGTTGTACTGGGATTTCCATGGTTACAGGAACATAATCCGGTGCTGGATTGGAAAACTATGTCGGTGACTAGTTGGGGTTGTCGAGGAGTACATAGTGACGTTCCTTTGATGTCAATTTCCTCTTCCCCCTCTTCTGAGGTCCCTGAGTTTTTGTCGGATTTCCAGGATGTATTTGATGAGCCCAAGTCCAGTTCCCTTCCTCCACATAGGGACTGTGATTGTGCTATTAACTTGATTCCTGGTTGTAAGTTCCCTAAGGGCCGACTTTTCAATCTGTCTGTGCCAGAGCATGCCGCTATGCGGAGCTATGTTAAGGAATCTTTGGAGAAAGGGCATATTCGGCCCTCTTCGTCACCATTGGGAGTGGGTTTCTTTTTTGTTGCTAAGAAGGATGGCTCCTTGAGACCCTGTATTGATTATCGTCTTCTTAATAAGATCATGGTCAAATTCCAATACCCCTTGCCTTTGCTTACTGATTTGTTTGCTCAGATTAAGGGGGCTAGTTGGTTTACTAAGATTGACCTCCGAGGAGCATATAATCTTGTTCGTATTAAACAGTGTGACAAATGGAAAACTGCATTTAATACGCCCGAAGGCCATTTTGAATACCTTGTGATGCCATTTGGGCTCTCTAATGCTCCATCTGTGTTCCAGTCTTTCATGCATGATATTTTCCGCAATTATCTTGATAAATTCATGGTCGTATATTTGTATGATATTTTGATTTTTTCCGATGATTGGGAGTCTCATGTGAAGCAGGTCAGGATGGTGTTCCAGATCCTTCGTGATAATGCTTTATTTGTGAAGGGGTCTAAGTGCCTATTCAGAGTTCAGAAGGTCTCTTTTTTGGGTTTTATTTTTTCTCCCTCGTCTATAGAAATGGATCCTGTTAAGGTCCAAGCTATTCATGACTGGATCCAACCCACATCTGTGAAGGGTCTTCAAAAATTTTTGGGTTTTGCTAATTTCTATCGCCGTTTCATTGCCAACTTTTCCAGTGTGGTTAAGCCCCTTACTGATTTGACGAAGAAAGGCGCTGATGTGATGAATTGGTCCTCTGAGGCTGTTGAGGCCTTTCAGGAGCTTAAACGCCGATTTACTTCTGCCCCTGTGTTGAGTCAACCGGATGTTTCTCTTCCTTTTCAGGTTGAGGTCGACGCTTCTGAGATTGGGGCAGGTGTTGTGAATTCTGTGGTCGGGCTCCCTCCTGTGGTCATGAGTGGTACTTCGGCTGGTTCTGTCTATGAGCTTCCTCTGGTGGATGTGAGTGGGGCTGCGGCTTCTGAGTTTCCTTTCTCAGGTGACGAGGTTAAGTCGTTAGGTGCTGCTCTATTTAACTCCACCTAGTTCTTTGTTCCTGGCCTCCAGTCAATGTTCCAGTATTGGTCTTGCTTTCTCCTGGATCGTTCTTGTGGCCTGTCTGCCCTGCATAAGCTAAGTTTTGCTTGTGTTACTTTTGTTTGCTATATTTTCTGTCCAGCTTGCTATATTGGTTTTTCTTGCTTGCTGGAAGCTCTGAGACGCAGAAGGAGCACCTCCGTACCGTTAGTCGGTGCAGAGGGTCTTTTTGCCCCTCTGCGTGGTTGTTTGTAGGTTTTTGTGCTGACCGCAAAGCTATCTTTCCTATCCTCGGTCTATTCAGTAAGTCGGGCCTCACTTTGCTAAAATCTATTTCATCTCTGTGTTTGTATTTTCATCTTAACTCACAGTCATTATATGTGGGGGGCTGCCTTTTCCTTTGGGGAATTTCTCTGAGGCAAGGTAGGCTTATTTTTCTATCTTCAGGGCTAGCTAGTTTCTCAGGCTGTGCCGAGTTGCATAGGAAGCGTTAGGCGCAATCCACGGCTACCTCTAGTGTGGTGTGATAGGATTAGGGATTGCGGTCAGCAGAGTTCCCACGTCTCAGAGCTCGTCCTATGTTAGTAACTATCAGGTCACTTTGTGTGCTCTTAACCACTAGGTCCATTGTGGTTCTGAATCACCTGTTCATAACAGTACTGGAGGCCCAAAGTACTAATGTTTCTCAATAGAGGGAAAAGAGAAGTTCTGAGACCATTTTTTTTTTCTCTGTACTGTGTTTTGTCTTTCTTTTCCCCTAGACATTTGGGTGGTTCAGGACACAGGTGTAGTGATGGACATTAAAGATCTGTCTTCTTGTGTGGATCATCTCACTGCAAGAGTACAAAATATTCAAGACTTTGTGGTTCAGAATTCTATGTTAGAGCCAAGAATTCCTATTCCTGATTTGTTTTCTGGAGATAGAGCTAAGTTTCTGAGTTAGAAGAATAATTGTAAACTGTTTCTGGCTTTGAAACCCCGCTCCTCTGGTGACCCAGTTCAACAAGCTAAGATCATTATTTCTTTATTACGTGGCGACCCTCAAGACTGGGCATTTTCCCTTGCGCCAGGAGATCCTGCATTATGTAATATTGATGCGTTTTTTCTGGCGCTCGGATTGCTGTATGATGAACCTAATTCAGTGGATCAGGTAGAGAAAAATTTGCTGGCTCTGTCTCAGGGTCAGGATGAGGTAGAGATATATTGTCAGAAGTTTAGGAAGTGGTCTGTGCTCACTCAATGGAATGAGTGTGCGCTGGCAGCAATTTTCAGAAAAGGTCTCTCTGAAGCCCTTAAGGATGTCATGGTGGGATTTCCTATGCCTGTTGGTCTGAATGAGTCTATGTCTTTGGCCATTCAGATCGGTCGACGCTTGCGTGAGCGTAAAACTGTGCACCATTTGGCGGTATTATCTGAGCATGGACCTGAGCCTATGCAGTGCGATAGGACTTTGACCAGAGCTGAACGGCAAGAACACAGACGTCAGAATGGGCTGTGTTTTTACTGTGGTGATTCCACTCATGCTATCTCCGATTGTACTAAGCGCACTAAGCGGTTCGCTAGGTCTGCCACCATTGGTACGGTACAGTCTAAATTTCTTTTGTCCGTTACTTTGATCTGCTCTTTGTCATCCTATTCTGTCATGGCATTTGTGGATTCAGGCGCTGCCCTGAATTTGATGGACTTGGAGTATGCTAGGCGCTGTGGGTTTTTCTTGGAGCCCTTGCAGTATCCTATTCCATTGAGAGGAATTGATGCTACGCCTTTGGCCAAGAATAAGCCTCAGTACTGGACCCAGCTGACCATGTGCATGGCTCCTGCGCATCAGGAGGATATTCGCTTTTTCGTGTTGCATAATCTGCATGATGTGGTCGTGTTGGGATTGCCATGGCTACAAGTCCATAACCCAATATTGGATTGGAAATCAATGTCTGTGTCCAGCTGGGGTTGTCAGGGGGTACATGGTGATGTTCCTTTTCTGTCTATTTCATCATCCACCCCTTCTGAGGTCCCAGAGTTCTTGTCGGATTACCGGGATGTATTTGATGAGCCCAAGTCCAGTGCCCTACCTCCGCATAGGGATTGTGATTGTGCTATCGATTTGATTCCTGGTAGTAAATTTCCTAAAGGTCGACTGTTTAATTTGTCTGTGCCTGAACACGCCGCTATGCGGAGTTACGTAAAGGAATCCTTGGAGAAGGGTCATATTCGCCCGTCGTCGTCGCCATTGGGAGCAGGGTTCTTTTTTGTGGCCAAGAAGGATGGTTCGCTGAGACCTTGTATTGATTACCGCCTTCTAAATAAAATCACGGTCAAATTTCAGTACCCCTTGCCGCTGCTGTCTGATTTGTTTGCTCGGATTAAGGGGGCTAGTTGGTTCACCAAGATAGATCTTCGTGGTGCGTATAATCTTGTGCGAATTAAACAGGGCGATGAATGGAAAACAGCATTTAATACGCCCGAGGGCCATTTTGAGTACCTGGTTATGCCATTCGGGCTTTCTAATGCTCCATCAGTGTTTCAGTCCTTTATGCATGACATCTTCCGAGAGTACCTGGATAAATTCCTGATTGTGTACTTGGATGATATTTTGGTCTTCTCGGATGATTGGGAGTCTCACGTGAAGCAGGTCAGAATGGTGTTCCAGGTTCTGCGTGCGAATTCTTTGTTTGTGAAGGGGTCAAAGTGTCTCTTTGGTGTTCAGAAGGTTTCATTTTTGGGGTTCATTTTTTCCCCTTCTACTATTGAGATGGACCCTGTTAAAGTTCAGGCCATTTATGATTGGACTCAGCCGACATCTCTGAAGAGTCTGCAAAAGTTCCTGGGCTTTGCTAATTTTTATCGTCGCTTCATCAATAATTTTTCTAGTATTGCTAAACCGTTGACTGAGTTAACCAAGAAGGGTGCTGATGTGGTCAATTGGTCTTCTGCTGCTGTGGAAGCTTTTCAAGAGTTGAAGCGTCGTTTTTCTTCTGCCCCTGTGTTGTGCCAACCAGATGTTTCGCTCCCGTTCCAGGTCGAGGTTGATGCTTCTGAGATTGGAGCAGGGGCTGTTTTGTCGCAAAGAAGTTCTGATGGCTCGGTGATGAAACCATGCGCCTTCTTTTCCAGGAAGTTTTCGCCTGCTGAGCGTAATTATGATGTTGGCAATCGAGAGTTGCTGGCCATGAAGTGGGCATTCGAGGAGTGGCTTCATTGGCTTGAAAGAGCTAAGCATCGCGTGGTGGTCTTGACTGATCACAAGAACTTGACTTATCTCGAGTCTGCCAAACGGTTGAATCCTAGACAGGCTCGTTGGTCGCTGTTTTTCTCCCGTTTTGACTTTGTGGTTTCGTACCTTCCGGGCTCTAAAAATGTGAAGGCTGATGCCCTGTCTAGGAGTTTTGTGCCCGACTCTCCGGGTTTGTCTGAGCCGGCGGGTATTCTCAAAGAGGGGGTAATTTTGTCTGCCATCTCCCCTGATTTGCGGCGGGTGCTGCAAAAATTTCAGGCTAATAGACCTGACCGTTGCCCAGCGGAGAAACTGTTTGTCCCTGATAAATGGACAAGTAGAGTTATCTCTGAGGTTCATTGTTCGGTGTTGGCTGGTCATCCTGGAATCTTTGGTACCAGAGATTTGGTGGCTAGATCCTTTTGGTGGCCGTCTCCTTCGCGGGATGTGCGTTCGTTTGTGCAGTCCTGTGGGATTTGTGCTCGGGCTAAGCCCTGCTGTTCTCGTGCCAGTGGGTTGCTTTTGCCCTTGCCAGTCCCGAAGAGGCCCTGGACACATATCTCTATGGATTTTATTTCGGATCTCCCCGTCTCTCAAAGAATGTCGGTTATTTGGGTGGTTTGTGATCGCTTCTCTAAGATTGTCCATTTGGTACCCTTGTCTAAATTGCCTTCCTCCTCTGATTTGGTGCCATTGTTCTTCCAGCATGTGGTCTGTTTACATGGCATTCCGGAGAACATCGTTTCTGACAGAGGTTCCCAGTTTGTTTCGAGGTTTTGGCTAGCCTTTTGTGCTAGGATGGGCATTGATTTGTCTTTTTCCTCGGCTTTCCATCCTCAGACAAATGGCCAGACTGAACGAACCAATCAGACCTTGGAAACATATCTGAGATGTTTTGTTTCTGCCGATCAGGATGATTGGGTGTCCTTTTTGCCTTTGGCTGAGTTCGCCCTTAATAATCGGGCCAGCTCGGCTACTTTGGTTTCGACGTTTTTCTGCAATTCTGGTTTCCATCCTCATTTCTCTTCAGGGCAGGTTGAGTCTTCTGACTGTCCTGGTGTGGATACTGTGGTGGATAGGTTGTAGCAGATTTGGACTCATGTGGTGGACAATTTGACATTGTCTCAGGAGAAGGCTCAACGTTTCGCTAACCGCAGGCGCTGTGTGGGTCCCCGACTTCGTGTTGGGGATTTGGTTTGGTTGTCATCTCGTTATATTCCTATGAAAGTTTCGTCTCCTAAGTTTAAGCCTCGTTTCATTGGTCCGTATAGGATATCTGAGGTTCTTAATCCTGTGTCTTTTCGTTTGACCCTTCCAGCTTCTTTTTCCATCCATAACGTATTCCATAGGTCATTGTTGCGGAGATACGTGGCACCTGTGATTCCATCCGTTGATCCTCCTGCTCCGGTTTTGGTTGAGGGGGAGTTGGAGTATATAGTGAAGATTTTGGATTCTCGTATTTCGAGATGGAAACTCCAGTACCTGGTCAAGTGGAAGGGTTATGGTCAGGATGATAATTCCTGGGTTTTTGCCTCCGATGTTCATGCTGCCGATCTAGTTCGTGCCTTTCATTTGGCTCGTCCTAATCGACCTGGGGGCTCTGGTGAGGGTTCGGTGACCCCTCCTCAAGGGGGGAGTACTGTTGTGAAATCTGTTATCGAACTCCCTCCTGTGGTCATGAATGGTACTTCGGCGAGTTCTGTCCATGGACTCCCTCTGGTGGCTGTGAGTGGAGCTGCTGATTCTGAGGTTCCTTCCACAGGTGATTTAGTTTAGTCTTTGGCTGGCTGCTCTATTTAACTTAACTCAGATCGTTACTCTATGCCAGCTGTCAATGTTCTTGTACTGGTTCAGTTCGGTCTTGGATCTTTCTGGTGACCTGTCTACTCCAGCAGAAGCTAAGTCCCTGCTAGTTTATTATTTGTTCATTGTTTTCTTGTCCAGCTTGCTATCATGATTTTGCCTTGCTAGCTGGAAGCTCTGGGATGCAGAGTGGCACCTCCGCACCGTGAGTCGGTGCGGAGGTCTTTTTGCACACTCTGCGTGGTCTTTTTGTAGTTTTTTGTGCTGACCGCAAAGATACCTTTCCTATCCTCAGTCTGTTTAGTAAGTCTGGCCTCCCTTTACTGAAACCTGTTTCATTTCTGTGTTTGTGACTTTCATCTTAACTCACAGTCAATATTTGTGGGGGGCTTCCTTTATCTTTGGGGAATTTCTCTGAGGCTAGGTAGGCTTTATTTTCTATCTCTAGGGCTAGTTACCTCTTGGCTGTGAAGAGGCGTCTAGGGAGAGTCAGGAACGCTCCACGGCTATTTCTAGTGTGTGTGATAGGATTAGGGGTTGCGGTCAGCAAAGCTCCCACTTCCCAGAGCTTGTCCTTTGTTAGTTTACCATCAGGTCTTTTCAGGTGCTCCTAACCACCAGGTCCATAACAGTGTTAGTATTAGTACCTACTGTAGAAAATAAATTTCTTGCGAAGTGGCAGGGCCCATACGTGGTGTTGGAGAGAATTGGTGAAGTGAATTATAAGATATATCAACCAGACAAGAGGAAAACCGAACAAATCTACCACATAAACTTGCTTAAGGCCTGGCGGGATAGGGAGAGTCTAATGACAAAAGCCACCCTTAATGATGGACCTCGTAGGGCACCCCCATCTGTGGTAAATGACCCCCAGGTAGCATTGCCAGAGGTGGGTATTGCAGAGACACTATCCGAAAGTCAAAAACGAGAGGGAGGGAGGGAGTGAGGATTTCTGCTATCTCCCCTGATTTGCGGCGGGTACTTCAGGAATTTCAGGCTGATAGGCCTGACCGCTGTCCGGTGGGGAAGCTGTTTGTTCCTGATAGATGGACAAGTAAGGTAATTTCTGAGGTTCATTGTTCAGTGTTGGCTGGGCATCCTGGGATTTTTGGTACCAGAGATTTGGTTGCTAGGTCCTTTTGGTGGCCTTCCTTGTCGCGCGATGTGCGTGCTTTTGTGCAGTCCTTTGGGACTTGCGCTCGGGCCAAGCCTTGCTGTTCCCGCGCTAGTGGGTTGCTTTTGCCTTTGCCGGTCCCTGAGAGGCCCTGGACGCATATTTCCATGGATTTTATTTCGGATCTTCCTGTTTCCCAGAAGATGTCTGTTATCTGGGTTGTTTGTGACCGGTTCTCTAAAATGGTCCATCTGGTACCTTTGCCTAAGTTGCCTTCCTCCTCAGATCTGGTTCCATTATTTTTTCAGCATTTGGTTCGTTTGCATGGCATTCCGGAGAATATTGTGTCTGACAGAGGTTCTCAGTTTGTCTCTAGATTTTGGCGGGCCTTTTGTGCTAGGATGGGCATTGATTTGTCTTTTTCGGCGTTTCATCCTCAGACTAATGGCCAAACTGTTATGGGCCTGGTGGTTAGGAGCACCCGGAACGACCTGATGGTTAAACTCACACAGGACAAGCTCTGGGAAGTGGGAGCTCTGCTGACCGCAACCCCTAATCCTATCACACAACTAGAAATAGCTGTGGAGCGTACCTAACTCTACCTAGACGCCTCTTCACAGCCTAAGAGCTAACTAGCCCTAGAGATAGAAAATAAAGCCTACCTAGCCTCAGAGAAATTCCTCAAAGGAAAAGGCAGCCCCCCACATATATTGACTGTGAGTAAAGATGAAAGTCACAAACACAGAAATGAAACAGGTTTCAGCAAAGGGAGGCCAGACTTACTAAACAGACTGAGGATAGGAAAGGTATCTTTGCGGTCAGCACAAAAAACTACAAAAAGACCACGCAGAGTGTGCAAAAAGACCTCCGCACCGACTCACGGTGCGGAGGTGCCACTCTGCATCCCAGAGCTTCCAGCTAGCAAGGCAAAATCATGATAGCAAGCTGGACAAGGAAACAATGAACAAATAATTAACTAGCAGGGACTTAGCTTCTGCTGGAGTAGACAGGTCACCAGAAAGATCCAAGAGCGAACTGAACCAGTACAAGAACATTGACAGCTGGCATGGAGTAACAATCAGAGTGGAGTTAAATAGAGCAGCCAGCCTAAGACTAAACTAGGTCACCTGTGGAAGGAACCTCAGAACCAGCAGCTCCACTCACAGCCACCAGAGGGAGTCCATGGACAGAACTCGCCGAAGTACCATTCATGACCACAGGAGGGAGTTCGATAACAGAATTCACAACAGTACCCCCCCTTGAGGAGGGGTCACCGAACCCTCACCAGAACCCCCAGGCCGATCAGGACGAGCCAAATGAAAGGCACGAACCAGATCGACAGCATGAACATCAGAGGCAACAACCCAGGAATTATCTTCCTGACCATAACCCTTCCACTTGACCAGGTACTGGAGTTTCCGTCTTGAAATACAAGAATCTAAAATCTTCTCCACCACATACTCCAACTCCCCCTCGACCAACACCGGGGCAGGAGGGTCAACGGAGGGAACCATAGGCGCCACGTATCTCCGCAATAACGACCTATGGAACACATTATGGATGGCAAAAGAAGCTGGAAGGGCCAAACGAAATGACACAGGATTGAGAACTTCAGAAATCTTATACGGACCAATGAAACGAGGCTTAAACTTAGGAGAGGAAACCTTCATAGGAACATAACGAGACGACAACCAAACCAAATCCCCAACACGAAGTCGGGGACCAACACAGCGCCGGCGGTTAGCGAAACGTTGAGCCTTCTCCTGGGACAATGTCAAATTATCCACCACATGAGTCCAAATCTGCTGCAACCTGTCCACCACAGTATCCACACCAGGACAGTCCGAAGGCTCAACCTGCCCTGAAGAGAAACGAGGATGGAAACCAGAATTACAGAAGAAAGGCGAAACCAAAGTAGCTGAGCTGGCCCGATTATTAAGGGCGAACTCAGCCAATGGCAAGAAGGACACCCAATCATCCTGATCAGCAGAAACAAAGCATCTCAGATATGTTTCCAAAGTCTGATTAGTTCGTTCGGTTTGGCCATTTGTCTGAGGATGGAAGGCCGAGGAAAAAGACAAACCAATGCCCATCCTAGCACAAAAGGACCGCCAAAACCTCGAAACAAACTGGGAACCTCTGTCCGAGACAATGTTCTCCGGAATGCCATGCAAACGAACCACATGCTGGAAAAACAATGGCACCAAATCAGAGGAGGAAGGCAATTTAGACAAGGGTACCAAATGGACCATCTTAGAGAAGCGATCACAAACCACCCAAATGACCGACATCCTTTGAGAGACAGGGAGATCTGAAATAAAATCCATGGAAATATGTGTCCAGGGCCTCTTCGGGACCGGCAAGGGCAAAAGCAACCCACTGGCACGAGAACAGCAGGGCTTAGCCCGAGCACAAGTCCCAAAGGACTGCACAAACGAACGCACATCCCGTGACAAAGAAGGCCACCAAAAGGATCTAGCCACCAAATCTCTGGTACCAAAGATTCCAGGATGACCAGCCAACACCGAACAATGAACCTCAGAGATAACTCTACTAGTCCATCTATCAGGGACAAACAGTTTCTCCGCTGGACAACGGTCAGGTCTATCAGCCTGAAACTTCTGCAGCACCCGCTGCAAATCAGGGGAGATGGCAGACAAAATTACCCCCTCTTTGAGAATACCCGCCGGCTCAGGAACACCCGGAGAGTCAGGCACAAAACTCCTTGACAGGGCATCAGCCTTCACATTCTTAGAGCCCGGAAGGTACGAAACCACAAAATCAAAACGGGAGAAAAACAGCGACCATCGAGCCTGTCTAGGATTCAACCGTTTGGCAGACTCGAGATAAGTCAAATTCTTGTGATCCGTCAAGACCACCACGCGATGCTTGGCTCCTTCAAGCCAATGTCGCCACTCCTCGAATGCCCACTTCATGGCCAACAACTCTCGATTGCCAACATCATAATTGCGCTCAGCAGGCGAAAATTTTCTAGAAAAGAAGGCACATGGTTTCATCACCGAGCCATCAGAACTTCTTTGCGACAAAACAGCCCCTGCTCCAATCTCAGAAGCATCAACCTCGACCTGAAACGGGAGCGAAGCATCTGGCTGGCACAACACAGGGGCAGAAGAAAAATGACGCTTCAACTCCCGAAAAGCCTCTACAGCCGCAGAGGACCAATTGACCACATCAGCACCTTTCTTGGTCAAATCACTCAACGGTTTAGCAACACTAGGAAAATTAGCGATGAAGCGACGGTAAAAATTAGCAAAGCCCAGGAACTTCTGCAGGCTCTTCACAGATGTCGGCTGAGTCCAATCATAAATGGCCTGAACTTTAACAGGGTCCATCTCGATAGTAGAAGGGGAAAAAATGAAACCCAAAAATGAAACCTTCTGAACTCCAAAGAGACATTTTGACCCCTTCACAAACAAGGAATTCGCACGAAGGACCTGGAACACCATTCTGACCTGTTTCACATGAGACTCCCAATCATCCGAAAAGACCAAAATATCATCCAAATATACAATCATGAATCTATCCAGGTACTCTCGGAAGATGTCATGCATAAAGGACTGAAACACAGATGGAGCATTAGAAAGCCCGAATTGCATAACCAGGTACTCAAAATGGCCCTCGGGCGTATTAAATGCTGTTTCCCATTCATCGCCCTGTTTAATTCGCACAAGATTATACGCCCCTCGAAGATCTATCTTGGTGAACCAACTAGCCCCCTTAATCCGAGCAAACAAATTAGACAGCAGCGGCAAAGGGTAGTGAAATTTGACTGTGATCTTATTAAGAAGGCGGTAATCAATACAAGGTCTCAAAGAACCATCCTTCTTGGCCACAAAAAAGAACCCTGCTCCCAACGGTGATGACGACGGGCGAATATGACCTTTCTCCAAGGATTCCTTTATATAACTCCGCATAGCGGCGTGCTCTGGCACAGATAAATTAAACAGTCGGCCCTTAGGAAACTTACTACCAGGAATCAAATTAATAGCACAATCGCAGTCCCTATGAGGAGGTAGGGCCCTGGATTTGGGCTCATCAAATACATCCTGGTAATCTGACAAAAACTCAGGGACTTCAGAAGGAGTGGAAGGCGAAATTGACAGCAATGGAACATCACCATGTACCCCCTGACAACCCCAGCCGGACGCAGACATAGATTTCCAATCCAATACTGAATTATGGACCTGTAGCCATGGCAACCCCAAAACGACCACATTATGCAGATTATGCAACACCAAAAAGCGAATATCCTCCTGATGTGCAGGAGCCATGCACATGGTCAATTGAGTCCAGTACTGAGGCTTATTCTTGGCCAAAGGCGTAGCATCAATTTCTCTCAATGGAATAGGATACTGCAAGGGCTCCAAGAAAAAACCACAGCGCCTGGCAAACTCCAAGTCCATCAAATTCAGGGCAGCGCCTGAATCCACAAATGCCATAACAGAATAGGATGACAAAGAGCAAATCAGAGTAACGGACAAAAGAAATTTAGACTGTACCGTACCAATGGTGGCAGTCCTAGCGAACCGCTTAGTGCGCTTATGACAATCGGAGATAGCATGAGTAGAATCACCACAGTAAAAACACAGCCCATTCCGACGTCTGTGTTCTTGCCGTTCAGCTCTGGTCAAAGTCCTATCACATTGCATAGGCTCAGGCCTATGCTCAGAGAATACCGCCAAATGGTGCACAGTTTTGCGCTCACGCAAGCGCCGATCGATCTAAATGGCCAAGGACATAGACTCATTCAGACCAGCAGGCGTGGGAAATCCCACCATGACATCCTTAAGGGCTTCAAAAAGACCCTTTCTGAAAATTGCCGCCAGGGCACACTCATTCCACTGAGTAAGCACAGACCACTTTCTAAACTTCTGACAATACACCTCCGCTTCATCCTGACCCTGACACAAAGCCAGCAAGATTTTCTCTGCCTGATCCACTGAATTCGGTTCATCATAAAGCAATCCAAGCGCCAGAAAAAACGCATCTACATCACGCAATGCAGGATCTCCTGGCGCAAGGGAAAATGCCCAGTCTTGAGGGTCACCACGCAACAAAGAAATAATGATTTTTACTTGTTGAACGGGGTCACCAGAGGAGCGGGGTTTCAAAGCTAGAAACAGTTTACAATTATTTTTGAAATTCAGGAACTTAGATCTATCCTAAGAAAACAAATCAGGAATTGGAATTCTAGGCTCTAACATCTGATTCTGAACCACAAAATCTTGAATGTTTTGTACCCTTGCAGTGAGATGATCCACACAAGAGGACAGACCTTGAATGTCCATATCTACACCTGTGTCCTGAACCACCCAGAGGTTAAGGGGAAAAGAAAGACAAAACACACTGCAGAGAAAAAAAAATGGTCTCAGAACTTCTCTTATCCCTCTATTGAGATGCATTAATACTTTGGGCCAGCTGTACTGTTATGGACCTGGTGGTTAGGAGCACCCGGAACGACCTGATGGTTAAATTCACACAGGACAAACTCTGGGAAGTGGGAGCTCTGCTGACCGCAACCCCTAATCCTATCACACAACTAGAAATAGCCGTGGAGCCTAGGAGCTAAGTAGCCCTAGAGATAGAAAATAAAGCCTTCCTTGCCTCAGAGAAATTCCCCAAAGGAAAACTCAGCCCCCCACATATATTGACTGTGAGTAAAGATGAAAGTCACAAACACAGAAATGAAACAGGTTTCAGCAAAGGGAGGCCAGACTTACTAAACAGACTGAGGATAGGAAAGGTATCTTTGCGGTCAGCACAAAAAACTACAAAAAGACCACGCAGAGTGTGCAAAAAGATCTCCGCACCGACTCACGGTGCGGATGTGCCACTCTGCATCCCAGAGCTTCCAGCTAGCAAGGCAATATTATGATAGCAAGCTGGACAAGGAAACAATGAACAAATAATTAACTAGCAGGGACTTAGCTTCTGCTGGAGTAGACAGGTCACCAGAAAGATCCAAGAGCGAACTGAACCAGTACAAGAACATTGACAGCTGGCATGGAGTAACAATCAGAGTGGAGTTAAATAGAGCAGCCAGCCTAAGACTAAACTAAGTCACCTGTGGAAGGAACCTCAGAACCAGCAGCTCCACTCACAGCCACCAGAGGGAGTCCATGCACAGAACTCGCCGAAGTACCATTCATGACCACAGGAGGGAGTTCGATAACAGTATTCACAACACCAAACTGAGCGAACGAATCAGACCTTGGAGACCTATTTGAGATGCTTTGTGTCTGCTGATCATGATGATTGGGTGTCTTTCTTGCCGTTGGCCGAGTTTGCCCTTAATAATCGGGCTAGTTCGGCTACTTTGGTTTCACCTTTCTTTTGTAATTTTGGTTTTCATCCTCGTTTTTCTTCTGGGCAGGTTGAGCCTTCTGATTGTCCTGGCGTTGATTCTGTGGTGGACAGACTGCAGCAGATTTGAACTCATGTGGTGGACAATTTGACGTTGTCTCAGGAAAGGGCTCAACGTTTTGCCAACCGCCGTCGGTGTGTTGGTCCCCGGCTTCGTGTGGGGGATTTGGTTTGGTTGTCTTCTCGTCATGTTCCTATGAAGGTTTCTTCTCCTAAGTTTAAGCCTCGGTTTATTGGTCCTTATAAAATTTCTGAAATTATTAATCCGGTGTCTTTTCGTTTGGCTCTTCCTGCCTCTTTTGCCATTCATAATGTTTTCCATAGAACTTTGTTGCGGAGATATGTGGTGCCCGTTGTTCCCTCGGTTGACCCTCCTGCCCCGGTGTTGGTTGAGGGAGAGTTGGAATATGAGGTTGAGAAGATTTTGGATTCTCGTTTTTCGAGGCGGAGGCTTCAGTATCTTGTCAAGTGGAAGGGTTATGGCCAGGAGGATAATTCTTGGGTTGTTGCCTCCGATGTCCATGCCACCGTTTTGGTTCGTGCTTTTCACTTGGCTCGTCCTGATCGGCCTGGGGGCTCTGGTGAGGGTTCGGTGACCCCTCCTCAAGGGGTGGGGGTACTATTGTGAATTCCGCTCTTGGGCTCCCTCCGATGGTTGTAAGTGGCACTTTTGTGAATTTTGCTCTTGGGCTCCCTCTTGTGGTTTCTAGTGGTATGGCTGCTCCTTGGAGTTAGCTGTCATCAGCTGCCTCCATTTATCGTCTCTTCTGCTCGGCTAGTTAAGTCTGGCTCTATCTTCAGCCAGTGCCACTTCTAAATGGTTCCTGGTTGGATTCACATCTCTTTGGAGTTCCCTGTTATCCTGACCAGTTCAGCTAAGCTAAGTTTTTGCTTGCCCTTTTCTGTCCATAGATTGTGGACTTATCCATTCTGTGCTTTCTATGTTTGTCCAGCTTATGAGTGTGAATTAATTCTGTCTTGCTGGAAGCTCTGGGAGGCAGATTTGCCCTCCACACCTTTAGTCAGGTGTGGAGATTTTTTGTAAACTCTGCATGGATTTTTGTAGTGTTTTATACTGACCGCACAGTATTCCATCCTGTCCTATCTATTTAGTTAGACTGGCCTCCTGTGCTCATCCTGGTTTCATTCTATGTATGTCTTTTCCCTCTCCACTCACAGTCATTATTTGTGGGGGGCTAATCTATCCTTTGGGGATTTTCTCTGAGGCAAGATAGCTTTCCTGCTTCTATCTTTAGGGGTAGTTAGCTCTTAGGCTGTGACGAGATGCCTAGGGAGAGTTAGGAGCATTCCACGGCTACTTCAAGTGTTGTGTTGAGCTTAGGGACTGCGGTCAGTACAGTTACCACTTCCTTCAGAGCTCGTTCCATGTTGCTCCTTGACCACCGTATGATAACACCGTCCCTCTAAACTTTCATCTCAAACAAGGAGAAGATCACTCTGGATGAACTGCAGACATCTACAGCTGAGGTGGGACAGTCTGTCCATAGGACACCAATCAGTCGTACACTGCACAAATCTGGCCTTTATGGAAGCGTGGCAAGAAGAAAGCCATTTCCCAAAGATATCTATAAAGAGTATTGTTTAAAGTTTGCAACAAGCTACCTGGGAGACACACCAAACATGTGGAAGAAGGTGCTCTGGTCAGATGAAACCAAAATTGCACTTTTTGGCAACAATGCCAAACGATATATTTGGCGTAAAGGCAACACAGCTTATCACCCTGAACACACCATCCCCACTGTCAAATCTGGTGGTGGCGGCATCATGGTTTGTGACTTCTTTTCTTCAGCAGGGACAGGGAAAATAGTTAAAATTGATAGGAAGATGGATGGAGCCAAATACAGGACCATTCTTGAATAAAACCTGTTGGAGTCTGTAAAAGACCAGATTCTGAGATTTGTCTTCCCACAAGACAATGATCCCAAACATAAAGCAAAATCTACAATGGAATGGTTCACAAATAAATCGAATCCAATCAAAAAAAGAAATCCAATCGAAAATCTGTGGAAAGAGCTGAAAACTGCTGTTCACAAATGATCTCCATCAAACCTCACTGCGTTCGAGCTGTTTGCTAGAATGGGCAAGAATTTCAGTCTCTCGATGTGCAAAACTGATAGAGACATACCCCAAGCGACTTGCAGCTGTAATCGCAGCAAAAGGTGGCGCAACAAAGTATTAAGTTAAAGGGGCCGAGTAATATTGCACGCCCCACTTTTCAGTTTTTGAATTTCCACAAAAATTTTAAATAACCAATAAATTTTGTTCAACTTCACAATTGTGTTCCACTTGTTGTTGATTCTTCACCAAAAATTTACATTTGGTATCTTTATGTTTGAAGCATGATATGTGGGAAAAGGTTGTAAAGTTCCAGGGGGCCGAATACTTTTGCAAGGCACTGTACTGTATTAGCCTGCACATAGCCCACTTATATACCATATGAGCCCACACACAGCTCTCTTTATAGCAGAAGAGCCCACACTCAGCTTCTTATATACAGTATGAGCCCCCACCTACAATATGAGCCCTCACATAGCCTGCTATACACAGTATGAGCCTCCACATAGCCTCCTATATACAATTAGTCTTAACATAGCCCCTATATAAAGTATGATCTCCCACATAGACTCTCTATATACAGTATGAGCCCCCACATAGGGCCATTCCATGTCAAGTGAACCAATGAATATTATCAATATACTAGATGGAGGCCCGATGCTATCACATCGGGAGGGAGGTAATGTCATGATGGGGGCAGGCTTTGCAGCATTGAGAATCTCTCCCCCCATGTGCTACCCCACCTATCCACTCTCTCTTTTCCCATGTGCTGACTTCTCCTGTCTGTGCTCTCTTCTTTGACCTGTCTACCCCATGTGCTCTCCTCCTTGTCTGCTGTCTCTCTCCTTCCTGTGCTTTGTTCGCCCCTCATGTGGTGTCCCATTTGATCTGTCTCCCCCTGTGCTCTATCTCTCTCACCCCTGTGCGCTTTCTCTCTCCCCATCTACTGTCTTCTCCTCTCATGTCATCTCTTCTTTAACCTGTGTACCCCATGTGCTCTTCCCCTTGTCTGCTCTCTCTCTCCACCATTATGCTGTCTTCTTCCGGCCAGAGCACTTTCCTGTGATGGAAAAGGACGAGGACTTGGACACTTTTCTGAGGGCTTTTGAGAAGGCCTGCAGGCAGTATCAGCTGCCGGATGACCAATGGGCCCGATACCTGACCCCAGGGCTAAAAGGCAAAGCTCTGGAAGCGTTTGCTTCTCTCCCGCCAGACCAAGATGAAGACTGAGGCCATCAAGCAGGCCCTGATAACAAAGTACCAGCTTACACCTGAGGTTAACCGTAGAAAGTTCTGGAACCTCCAACATGGCCCACACGACAGCTACAGCGATGTGGTGCATGGACTCAGGACCCACTTTAACCAGTGGATCTAAGGACTGTCAGTGACCACCTTTGAGCAGCTGGGAGACCTGATGATCAAAGACCAGTTCTTACATCTTTGCCCAGCTGAGGTGTGACAGTTGGTGATGAACAGAGAGCCCAAAGACGTAACTAAAGCAGCGCAGATTGCCGATACCTATGGGGCCAACAGTACATCGGAAGTGCGGAAGCCAGTCACCGCCAGCTGGAGAGAGGGTAAGCCTGCAACAAACGCCAGTACCCCTGCAAGCCAACTCACCAGAGGCCCTGTCCCCGTTGCCAACAGCATCAGACCTACCACCGACCTTCGCCAGTGTTTTTCCTGCAAATGGACTGGTCATATCAGCGCCAACTGTCCAGAGAAGCAGAGGAACCCCCCAGCCAAGGCCCCAGGGCCTAATGCAGCAGTTATTTGGGTGGGGAGGTTGGTAGGGTCTGTGACCAGGTGCAGCAAGACACCGTGGGGGGCCATGTCGCTCAAGGCCTCAAGGACATCGGGGCTGAATGAACCCTCATCCGACCTGAACTGATGGCTCCTGAAGAGATTATTCCGAGGAAAATGCTGACGGTCACCGGGATTGAAGGCATACGCTGTCCCCTGCCAATGACCCTGATGTATATGGATTGGGGAGCTGGTAGCGGGGTGAAAGAAGTGGGGCTGTCCGATAAATTTGCTCACTGATGTTTTATTGGGGACTGATTTGGGGTGGATGGTTGCATACTATGTCCCTGACTCCCCTTCCCAAGCTTATGCTGATGATAGCGATGGGAAATTGCATGTGTTACCTGACAATGCTTTACCGCTTAATGATGTAACTGATAATCGTTTTTCTGAAAATGCCAAGGGTAATGCTGATGATGCTGATGATGAAAAAATGATGTAACTGATAATCGTTTTTCTGAAAATGCCAAGGGTAATGCTGATGATGCTGATGATGAAAATATGTATGTTTTACCTGCTAACCATTTATTTCCTAAGAATGATGTGTTCACATATGCAGGACTGCTCAGTCACGTCACTCTGAAGGGTGGGATGGCTGAGGAACCCCTAACAGGAGCAAGCGATGGTGCTAATGGAAATGGGGAGATGCATGGGAACCATGAGGAAGGTTATGCCATGCAACTGACCAGTGCCACAAAGGAAGGTAACTGCCCCATAGGTAGCACTGCTCCTGGGATGTTGGGGGTGGATGGAGAGGTAGTACCCATAGCAGAGCCAGCTAATGAGTCTGTGGAAATCCCCAGGGAGACAGCTTACGTAGCTGCTGTCACCCGCAGTCAGAGTGCCCAGAGCGCAGATAATGTTTTGCCTTCTGGACCCTCCTCAGTCACAGGTGTGATTGAACCAGAGATAGACCCAGAGCATGTCCCAGAGAGTTCCCATGGGGAAGGGACCCTGACGTCGATTCTGACGTCGATTCTGGCTGCCCCTAGCCAGGAATTCCTGGCCGCTCTGCACTCAGATGCAAGCGAGGAGAATTTGAGACACCTCGCCGAGATGCCCACCTCCGCTACTTATAAGGAAAGGGTGTTCTGGGAATGAGGGAGGTTGTACCAGAAAACAGTACCCGGAAAATCCCAAAAGGAGTGGTTGAGTGAAAAACAGCTGGTCGTCCCTTACCAATTTAGAGGTGAGTTGTTGTGGATTGCCCATGAGATCCCGCTCGCTGGACACTTTGGGATCAACAAAACTAAGGCCTGGCTGTCTCAACACTTCTATTGGCCCAAGATGCGGACAGAGGTGACAAACAACTGCCGCTCCTGTATCACCTACCAAAGAGTGGGGAAAGTGTTGCCTTCTCTTAAGGCTTCCCTGATCTCTTTGCCAGTGATAAAGGAGGCTTTCCAGAGGATCGCGGTGGACATTGTGGGGCCACTAACTGTCCTCAGCAGCTCTGGAAAGCAATAAGTCCTCACTGTGGAAGACTATGATACCTGGTACCCAGAGGCTGTGGCTCCATCCTCAACCAGCGCAGATAAGGTTGTGGATGCACTGATGGCCAGCTTTCCACATGTAGAATTTCCCAGGGAGATGCTTACCAATCAAGGGACCCAATTCATGTCTCGCCCAATGGAGGCTCTCTGTAAGAGAATGCAGGTGAAGCGTCTGGTATTGAGTGCGTATCACCCACAGACCAATGGCTTGTGTGAGAGATTTAAAGGTACCCTCAAACAGATGCTACACATGCTGGTTGAGACCCAAGGACGTGACTGGGAGCAGTACCTCCCACACCTGCTCTTCGCTTACCGAGAGGTTCCGCAGGCCTTGTATGTTATGTGCTTCTGTGACAATGCAGACCTTGACCCAGTTGGTGCATAACAACATGACGCAAGCTCAGGCTGATCAGAAGCACTGGTGTGAACAGAACGCCCAGGAGCAGACCTACCTGGTGGGTCATAAGGTGTGGGTGCTGGTCCCCATACCAGAGCATAAGCTTCCGGCTGCCTGGGAAGGCCCGTACGTCGTCCACCAACAGCTCAACCTAGTCACCTACATGGTCACGCTTGACCAATCTCGGGGTAGGCGAAAGGTCTTTCACGCCAATATGATGAAAGCTCATCACGAACGTGAAACCTGCATCCTACCGGTCTGCAGCCTGCCCGAAGACGGGGAGGAAGACCCCCTCCTGGACATGGTGGCCCAAGCCAAGGCCGGTGGGTCCATCGAGTACGTGGAGGTAAGTGCCTTGTTAACCGAACCCCAGCAGTCGCATTTGCGGACCACACTGGGACCCTTCCTTGTCATGTTCTCCAACCGAGCTGGAAGGACTGAGTTAAGGGTCCACGAGGTGGACACCGGGAATCATGCCCCACTACGGCGAACAACCTATGGGATCCCCGATGAGGTGCATCAGGTTATGAGCCAGGAGATCGATGAGATGTTACAGCTGGGGGTAATTCAGCAGTCAAAGAGCGCTCACCTATAGTTCTCATGCCAAAGAAGGATTGGAACACCCGGTTCTGCGTGGACTACAGGGGGCTCAATGCCATCACAGCCTCTGATGTGCACCCAATGCCGCACATCGAGGAGCTGCTTGAGTGGTTAGCTGGCACAGACTATCTGACCTTAATGGATCTGAGTCGAGGATACTGGAAGATTCCCCTGAGCCCCGATGCGCAGGAGAAGTCAACCTTTATCACACCCTTCGGACTGCATGAGTCTACGGTCATGCCCTTCGGCATGGAGAATGCCCCTGTCACTTTCCAGCAGATGGTCAACCACCTCCTTCAGGGACTGGAGAAGTACACGGTGGCATACTTGGATCACATTGCCATCTTCAGTTCCTCCTGGGACGAACACCTGCAGCATCTTCAGGAGATGCTCAGGCGAATTCACCAAGCCGGTCTGATCATCAAGCCCAGAAAGTGCCAGATGGACATGAGAGAGGTCCACTACCGGGGGCACCGGGTAGGCAGGGGCTCCATGAAGCCCGAGCTTGGCAATGCAGATGGGTTGTCCCACCGGGGCCAACCTGTCGATGTGTCTATGGAGGAGTACCGAGAGGTAGTTCAGTCCAAAAGAGGGAGGTGTCACGATAATATGAATATGCCATGTTTTGAGTATATCCCTAAAAGGTTTGTGGCTTGTCAGACACACGCTGTGGGCTTTTCCAACCCCCCCTTCAGCTCTGCCTAGAAAGTTCTTCTCTTTTTGCCTGCAGGCAACTCCCTTCCCCTGCTATATAGTGTAATGTGAGACCAGCCAGCCCATTCACTGAAGAATTTATATGGCTTTGTGCTGCGAAAGCCAGGGTCCTTAAACTCCTCATTCCCCCTCCTGCCTAATACAAGCCAAAAGTGGTGCAGAAACTGCATGGGACAGACTCTTTGTTCTTTTAAAGTTATGTATAATGCCACCGATCAGGGCTAGATGTATAAGGATTATATATTCCGGATGTTCATCGAGAGATCTATAGCTCACTGAAATCGCTAGGAGCTAAACCCAACGAGTGCAAGTAGTGGGTTTCTATGCAAGCGGATCATGTAACTACGCTGTGTTTATACTTAAAAGAACCCCCCTGACGTGTTGAAGGTCCTGATCATGGTGTCGTTCGTATACGAGGTTCATACAGCAAGTTATGTACTGAAATGGTTCGTCATAACTCTAAGAAAGGGGAGGATTCAGCCTCTGAGTGAGGTCACCACAGGGGGAGTGCTTTGGTTTTGGGCTGGAAGATAACTGAATGAGACATCAGTCTTGCGTGTCTTTTGTCCGGGGACTAGCTTCCATACATAGGTGTGATGCATCTTGATGTGTCCCTTGAGCACATGGTCAGCCAGGAGATGAAATGATCTGAACCAAATGTAAGTGTTTTTTCAACTTTAAACCCATTTTATTTGTAATTGTACTGTACATACGATACTTGTCTTCTTTATAATATCTTTTTATACTTCTGTAAACACTGCCTACCTTTTTGGAGTAAAATATATAAAATTACTAGCTTTGTCTCTCTTTGCTCTATAACGTACTGTCACGTCCTCTGAAGTGATTTATGCTACTAATTTGGATGAGCTCCAGACCCGTTATTAATTAAGAAATCGAAGCTGGTGGCAGTGGATGTCCTGTGCGTTTGGGAGGCTTTGTAGTGACTGGTGGCGTTGATATTGTTCCCACCTGAGTGAGAGTAGTTATATTACCCTCTCTGCAGTGTGCCCATTAGCCAGCACAAAGTAATGCAGCCTTTCAGGTGACTAATTATCTTAGATGCAGTACCCTGTCTGACCTGAGAGCTGCAAGTTCCAGACTGGAACTGGGAAGTGGGATATAGATAAATCCCCTTCAGAAAGAACCAGGGGCAACCAAACAACCCAGGTTCATGACAAATTGGTGTGAGTAGTGGGGATGATAATGATATCCTCCCCGTGAACCGTCACAGTGCTGTACATGAGAAGAAGTTACATGAAAAGGTATAGATATCATTTACAGTAAACAAATTTATGATAACAGACTGCTACAGAGGGGAGAGGACCCTGTCCTTGTGGACTTACATTCTACGGGATAATGGGGAAGAGACAGAAGGTTGGTTGTGCAGCAGTTCTGGTGGTGGTGCGGCGGTAGAACGGTTATTGCAGGCTTTAATCTTTGCTGAAGATATGGGTTTTCAGGTTCCGTCTGAAGGATCCGAGGGTGGTTGATAATCGAACATGTTGAGGCATGGAAATTCAGAGGATGGGGGATATTTGGGTGAAATCTTGGAGGCGGTTGTATAAGGAATGAATAAGTGTGGAGGAGAGTAGGAGGTCTTGGGAGGATCGAAGATTACATGAGGTAAGATATTGGGAGATTAGTTGAGAGATATAGCGAGGTGACAGGTTGTGGATGGCTTTGTAGGTCAGTGTTAGTAGTTTGAACTGGATTCATTGGGAAACTGGGAGCCAGTGGAGGGATTTGCAGAGGGCAGAAACGGGAGTAGCAAAGAGGTAGTTGGATTAGTCAGGCGGCAGAGTTGAGGACTGACTGGAGTGGTGCAAGAGAGTTAGCAGAGATCCACAGAGGAGGGTGTTTTAGTACTCAAGGTGGTAGATAATGTGGGCGTGTGGGGTACTTAGTACCGGGTCCAGTCGCAATTAAAGTGGTGGTCATGGTGGCAGCGACCCGGTCCGTGGCCCTGGGCGCCCAAGTAAAAGGGACTGTCTTTAAAGGGGTTGTGGAAATAAGGAAAGTTCGTGACGCCACCTGTGGCTCTCGGTCAGAGATGACCGACGCTGCTTAAAGGGGTCCTCTGGGGCGATTGGGCTGCAGCAAGGATGGTGTCACTTCCCACTGGTGAAGCGGTGTCCCCAGGGCTCCCGGTGTATGTGGCAGGGATGGTGAATGCTGCAAATAATTAGAGGACACAGGGTTGCAGTCTTTACCTGGTTTACTGAGATGGTATTCAGCCTCAGTCCAGGGTACCAGTAACAGGTGTAGCTGGAGTCCAGGCAGCCTGAAGACTGGTGGGCATCCCCATGACAGGTCAGTTTGGGAGCCTTCCACTATGCGCTGGTCTGTGGTCCCTTGCTGCCTGTAGCTCTCTAACAAGGCCCTCTTTCTTCCCTGTCCAGGGACAGTACCTGCACGCTAGGCAACTTGAGCCGTCTCTTTTGAGTCTCTGTTCACGGTGACTCTGGACTCTGATTGCTGCTGTACCTCAGGTATTATGTGGGCAAGTTCTTTTTAATTTCCTGCCCTCCGGTTCTGCCATGGGGCTCTCGGTATCCGGTTTCTACGCTCAGCTTGGAGAGGCCCAGTAGCAGTCTTTCTCTATCTCCTAAGTACCTCTGTGCTCCTTCACTGTCTGCTACCAACTGTCAACTGTCTGCTTGTCTGTCTAGCAACTGCCTAGCAACTGACTCATCCTCCCGACCAGAGAGAGCAGCTCCCCTCTAGTAGGGTGTAGAGCTCCCCCTTCTGGCCTGGAGTCAGAATGTGTTGCATGTAAGGTTACCTGCTAAAGGGATCCCTCCTGTCTCCAGGCATGGCATTACCCTCCCCGAGAGGAAGGCAATACCACTGTGGTACCTGAACTCCTGGGGTGCCACACATGCACAAGAGTTTTAGTAGATTGAGTGCTGAGGAAGGGAAGGATTTTGGAAATATTTTTGAGTTGGAGGCAACAGGGGGTGGAGAGAGTTTGGACGTGTCGTTTGAAGGACAGGGAAAAGTCGAGAGTTTCCCTGAGGCAGCGGATTTCAGGTGCGGGATAGAGCGTGATGCCGTTTACCATAATAGATAGATTGGGTAGGGGAGATACGCAAGATGGAGGAAAGATGATGAGTTCGGTTTGGTCTACATTGAGTTTTAGGAAGTGAGAGGTGAAGAAGGAGGATATGGCTGATAGACACTCTGGGATTCTGGACAGCAGAGAGGTGACATCTGGGCCAGAGAGGTAGATCTGAGTGTCATCCGCATACAGGTGGTACTTGAAGCCATGGGACTTTATGAGTTGTCCTAAGCCAAGGGTATAGATTGAAAAGATTAGGGGCCCCAGGACAGGGTGGTCCTGTGCAGTGATGGGTGGATGAGAGAGTTGAATCTGCTGAACAGTTGTTTTGGGTTGTAGGATAATGAAGCTACAAGGTTTGTGAAAAAGGTCTGTTTAGCAGAGGTGATGGCTAATTTGAAGGCAAGTGTAGCTTGTTTGGAAACGGTGAAGTCATCTAGCAGTCATGTTTTCTTCCAATGCTGCTCTGCGACCCTGGATGCTTGTCGAAGTTTATTGGTGAGATTGTTGTGCCAGGGTTGCCTATTGATTTGTTGCCCTTTGCCATGCATGAGAGGGGCGACTAAGTATATGGCTGATGTGAGGGAAGCGTTATAGAAAGCAGTGGTGCTGTCCGTGTTATGGAGAGAAGATATGGAATACAGAGGTAGAAGAGAGTCTGAGAGTCTGTGAATGTCTAGGTGTGCGAGATTTCTGCGAGGATGTGCTAGTGGCTGGACATGGAGGACAAGTATGAGAAAGTGAGCAGATTATGGTCAGATAGGGGGGAAAGGAGAGTTGTGAGATTAGATAGGGAACAGAGGCGGGTGAAAATGAGGTCTAGTGTATGTCCGTCTGTGTGGGTGGCTGTAAAGGACCACTGAGTAAGTCCAAAGGATGAGGTAAGGGACAGGAGTTTGGAGGCTGCTGGCTGGTGGGTGTCAGTAGGGATATTAAAGTTGCCCATGATGATGGTGGGGATGTTAGGAGAGAGAAAGTGAAGAAGCCACGTGAAGAATTGGTCAATGAAGGCAGTGGCTGGGCTTTTGGTCAGTATATAACAGCCATTTGGAGATTAGAGGGAGAGTAGATACGGACAGAGTGAACCTCAAAAGAAGGTAGGATAAGGGAGGGTGGGGGTTGGATAGGGTTGAAGGAGCAGTTTTTAGAAAGAAGGAAACCCACTCCTCCACCATGTCTGTTTTCAGAGCGAGGAGTGTGGGTAAAGTGGAGGCCACCTTAACTCAGTGCAGCTGGGGAGGCCGTGTCGGGGGGCATCAGCCAGGTCTCAGTGAGGGATAGGAAGGAAAGGTTGCGGGAAGGATAGAGATCATGGACCATGTTGAGCTTGTTGCAGATGGAGCGGGCATTCCAAAGTGCTCCAGAGAGAGGAAGCAGGGGGGTGGGGGTCAGTGGCACAGATTTTAAGTGTGAGGGATTGCGGTAGTTTCTCTTAGTGTGAGAAGTATAGGAGTGAGGATTAGTGGGATGTATGAGGTGGGGGGCAGGATTTGGGGATATGTCGCTATCAGTGAGCAGAAGCAGAGAAAGGGAAAGCAGGTGGGTGAAGGAGAGTGATCGGCTTATATTATATTTTAGTAGGAGAGGTCAGAGGTTAAGGAGCAGGTCTACAGATGAAGCGAGGTAGGAGGGTAGGAGAGAGGGGGATATAGTTATTTGGTTCGAGGGTGCAGGGGTATGAGTATAGTAAAGGAGAGTGAGGATTAGTAGGGCAAAAATGGTGAGGACAAATGTGAGCATGGTTAAAGAGCAGTGTAAGAGAAGAAAAGGTAAGTAAAATTGGAAGACAGTGATTAGTCTTACCTTCTGACCAATTTCCAAACTATTTCTGGTATATTTCAGATGTTACACTTGAAGGATGTCACACTTCAAATGATGTCACATCTGACCAAGGTCATATCTGACCTTTTCCATTCAACTTATACCATTCAAGAGTCCATGAAATGAAGCCAGGTGAGAGAGGGAGAGGGGAGGAAGAAGGAGTTTGAGGACAGTTCACAGCAGGGAGCAAATAACAGATTGCAGTTAATAGAACATTTGACTACCATCAAAGCTGAGGAAAGAGACAGGATAAGATGGAAGGGTAGGATTAGGTGTGAGGAGCACGTACATATCAATATGCATTCAGTAAATTTGAAGTATGATACATGGAATTAAAGTCAGAGAAAAAGCAGCAGCATACCAGTTAGAACAGGGGAAGAGGAGTACATTGGGTTCTGGGGTGCAGTGAGTATTCTGGCTTAAGAGGTAGTTCAGACGTACCGGTTAGAACAGAGGAAGAGGAGTACATGGGATTCTGGGATGTAGTGGTTATTCTGGATTAAGATAGCTCAGACGTACCACTTAGAACAGAGGAAGAGGAGCACATGGGCACCCGGGGTGCAGGGGGGATTCTGAATTAAGAGATAGTTCAGACTTCCTTCTCTTCTTCTTGGCAGCTCAGGCTCTGGGCAGCATTCCCCAGCCACAGAGCCTACTAGTTTAACGGCCGATGGGTAGATGGCATAATGCCCAGTGTCCCCACCTCTTAAAGAAATAGCCTGTCCCCCTGTTTGGGATGGCTCCATTTCCAGACAGGGCTTGGGGTTAGTTCTGCCTCTGGATGAGTTCTGCACTTCCAGGGGGATTTTTCTCAAGCCGGAACACTCTTCTCATATGTCCTGAATTTCTTTCTGGATTTCTCTAATCCAGCCTGGTTCAGCTACGGGAGGAACAGGTACCTCACCGTTGTGGACCTTCCCTGTCGAGGCCGTCATCCCCTGCTCTTGCTTGTGTGCTCGCACTTCCGCCCCAACATCTAGAAAACACGCACGCGGATTGGCTCGCAAACACTCCCGCGGGGCCTGTTTAAGCAGCGCATCCCTCAGGCCTGCCACGAGTTGTTCCTTCAAAATTACATCAGTGGGCCCCACACCTACATCATCCCACTTAGCAAACATAACAGAACATCTAGCTTCCCCATCTAGCGCCATCACAGCAATCTCCGCCTGCATAGCGGGGGTCATGGGGTGCATCCTTATCATGCCCTCAGCCCGCACGGACCAGTCCCATAACAGTGAATTGCTCCCTAAACTTTGAGAGATTGCTGAGCATGGCCCCCAATGGTAAGCTGGCTCTTGGGACACCCACGGCCACTTGGTTGGTCTGCCAACTCTGTACTTGTGGACTGCATCCTGCCGACTACGCCAAGTTGCGGGATGCAGTGACAGACAGAAGGCAGAGCAAGGGTTAACCAAATGTAACAATTTAATGGAACAGAGTATTCACTCCTTGCAGGGAGGTAAATGGTTAAAGAATGGTTAAGAATAATGAAAGTAAAATAATAGCTGTCTAGTTAAAGAACTTACCATGTCCTTTATGCTCCTCCTCTGCAGGTGGTCCAGCAGGGGTTGTAGCACCGGTAGCGTTGGGGGAAATGTCCTCAGATGGGGTCCTTTAAACTATGGTCCATCTCCTGGCAACAGCGGTCGGTCTCCGGTACCTTCCACTGAGCCCTAGTCCATAAACACGCGCAGCCGAAGCAAGGCCGCGACACTTCCAGTGTCAAACGGGAATGGGCGTGAAGTCACTGGCTGCCTCCTTCCACGGGCGTGGTCTAGGGTGACCAGGTATGTGACGTCATTGAGCCTCTGGTACACGAGGTATGGGCACTCCCAGGCTGCCTGAAGCTTGTCCTGTGGTACGAGGAACAGAACCCACATTTTCTGACCCACCTTGTAGGCCATTTCACAAGCGTTCTGGTCGTACCAGCGCTTCTGGTCAACCTGAGCCTGGGCCACATTGTCCTGCACAATGTCATTTTGTCCCAGAAGCGCATGACATACTCAACAACTGACACTCCAGGGGTAGCCAAGTCTCCTTCCTATGCCTCTTTCTCCACAGAAAGGGGCCCTCGCACAGACCACCTATACAGTAGCTCGAAGGGGGGCGAACCCCCCATTGAGGCCTGCGGAGCCTCCCGGTAGGCAAATAGTAGGTGAGGGAGGTACCACTCCCAGTCGCTCCCGTGGGAGTTAACCAACATCCTAAGCATCTGCTTGAGGGTGCCATTGAACTGCTCACACAGACCATTAGTCTGCGGATGGTATGGGCTGGCCACCAGATGTTGCACCTCTATTTGCTTCAAAAGGGACTCCATCAGCTGGGACATGAACTTGGTCCCTTGGTCACTGAGCATTTCCTGCAGAAATCCCACTCTGGAGAATATCTCCAGTAAACCAGTGGACACCTTGTCAGCCCAAGTGGACGACAAGGCTACCGCTTCCAGATACTGGGTGGCATAATCCACTACCGTTAGTATGTAGCATTTCCCGAGGCGGCTGGTAATGGACAGCGGTCCAATGAGATCCACAGCCACCCTCTGGAAAAGCTTGTCAACGATGGACAATGGCACCAGTGGGGCTTTGGGCCACCGCCTCGCCTTCCCCACTGTCTGACAGGTGTCACACAAACGGCAGTAGGCAGCCACATCGTTCCCCATTTTAGGCCAGTAGAAATGCTGGGCTAGCCTGGCCTTGGTCTTACCGATCCCTAAGTGTCCGGACATCGGAACCTCATGTGCAATCCACAACAACTCCGCTCGGAATGGACAGGGTACCACTAACTGTCGGTCTCTAGGCCACGCCTCTTGCTGAACCCACACCCGGTACAATTGTCCATGGTCCCAGATCACCCACTCGAGGTCTGAGTCCATAAAAGGCTGTGCCGCCTGCTCCTTAAGGGCCTTCAGGCTGTCGTCGGCCTCCAATGCTGCCTGAAACCCCTGACTAGACGTGGCCAGAATGCACAAAACTGCCACGGCTTCTGTCAGTTCCCCAAGACCCATCTCCAGACCTCCCTCTGGCTCAGCCACCACTTGGTCAGAAGGGGGAAGGACGTCAGACCTCTGTGAGGCTCCTTGGGCTCAAGCACTCCCACTCCTGGTGACAGCAGCCTCGATGGCTGTAACCCTGGGTAGTGCCTGCCTTCCCTCGGATTCCACACATGTCGCCGAGTCAGTTGGACCTGCCTGGTCTCCAGACATCCTGGGTGTGGGGACCTCCTGCCCTGGGGCCTTACCTGGAAGCGCCACCTCTCCTGTGACAGCCCCAACCCCATTGGCACGTTCCCTTTCCTGCAGTTCCCAGCAGTTTGGACTCATTTAGGGGCCCTACAATCCCTGCAGCAGCCCCTCCCACCAACTCTGGTTCTGGCCTTGCAGCTACCTGCCCCCTACCTCTCCATCCAGAGCACACCTGGGGGCATTCTCACACCTTTCTGTGTCTTCTGGCTCTGTCTCATCTGCAGGTGCTGCATGTGTCCTGTCAGTGCAGGAGTGACTCTCAGCCCCCACCTCCCTCCTTGATGCAGAAGGAACAGGCAACACACTTATAACATTGCTAGCAGTAGACAAATCAAGACACTGTAGGGAACCAGGACTTAGGGTCTCAGTAGTCACATACTGTGACACTAGCCGCCCCAAATCCGTCCCAAGTAAAGCACTCACGGGAATATTCAGCGACACTCCCACCTCCCTCATTCACCTCCCGGCACCCCAGTCCAGATGAACCCTGGTGATGGGCAGCGCCAGTTCAATACCTCCAATTCTGGAGATAACGAGGGTTTTTCCGGGTAACAAGTCCTGGGGGAAACCACGAGGGTCATCACGGCGTCAGTGTTCCAGCAGTCCCATAGTGGTGGCATGGTTTACACTGATGGATTGGTAATTGTCACAGGACCTCCCATCTCCCCCACCTATACACATGACAGAGGATGGTTTTGGGGATGAGGACGGGGCCTTAGAGCACTGTGTCCAGGTTGGATGCAGAGGTGACACCTCCTGGGTTCTGCCTCTGGCCTGGAGAGGGAAACAGAGGGTGGCGCCCTTGCATTCTAGGGGCTGGGAAAACAGGGGCAGGATGAGTCCTACCCCCTCTCCAGGTGCTGTGGGCAGCCCACTTGTCTTCAGGGCCTGGTCATTGGCATATTCATCTGTCAGGGTGGCTGTAGCAGCAGTCTCCTGTGGTTTCCGGTCACAGAGGTACTGTTGAAGATCCTCTGGGTAGTTCCACAAGAATTGCTCTGTGACAAATGCCTTTTGGATCTCCTGGCCGGTGGTAAGCTCTAGACCCTTGGTCCAGTGCTCTGCAGCTCTCATAAGGGCCCGCATGTGGTTGGCCCACGTGTCCTTGGGGCCTTTTTGCAGGCTCTGAAACTTCGTGCAGTTAGACTCCAGAGTGAGGTTGAACTGCTGGATCAGGGCCTGTTTGATGCTCTCATAGTTCTGTTCCACCCTGGCAGGTAAGTCTTCCAAAACTTCCAGAGACTTACCCCTCAAACGGGGGGTCAGGTGCTTGGCCCACTGATCCGACGCCAGATGGTGCTGTTGGCAGATCTGCTCAAAGGCTTACAGAAAGGAGTCCAGGTCTCCATCCTTCTCCAGCAAGGGGAAGCCCTCGGCTCGGACCTTGGCTGTCTTGAGTTCCAGAGGTGCTGTGGTGGGCAGTAGGAGACCCTGCCGAGCCAACTCCAGTTGATGCTCTCGCTCAGCTTGGCGCTCTGCTGCCTCTCGATCTGTCTGCTGCTCTGCCGTCTCTCGCTCACGGTCTGCATGCGCCGCCTCTCGATCTGCCTGGTGCTCTGCCACTTTCAGGAGGGCTGCATAGGCTTCCTCGTGCCCCGCCTCAAGACTCGCCAGGAAAGCTTGAAAGAGGGCCTCGGATCTAAGCTGAGAAGGGCAGTAGGAGGTCACTCTCCTGCAGCAGGGTAGTGCACTGATGGCAAGGCACTTGGGGAGCCTGGGCGGGACCCCCTTGGTTCACCCTTCTTCTGAACCAGTACAGTCATTCTCTGCTTTACGGGATAGCTCTGTGGCCATCATTCTTGTCCACCTTTGAGTGCTTGCAGTCTTTTCAGCCCTCGGTCATTGACACAGCGACAACCTGAGCACCTACACACCAAGTGTACTTTGCACTCGGACTGTCTAGTGCTGAGCTGATCTTACAACCCAGCAGCAAAAGCTACTGCTGTTAGTCCTTAGTGTCTGGGAGTAGGGATCCCACGCACACTATTCTCTCGATCCCACCGCGCTGCCATCAGTCTGTGAGGGATCTCACAGGGAAATGGGGGCATCGACTTCTCTCACCTTGGGGGATTCGTGGATCGAGCAGCCCAAGATTAATTTTATATTTAATCGCCGAGGAGGCGCACTAGAAAATACAGCTATACATACAAGAGCAAATATATACAGTCAGTGTAGTACAAGGATAGTGTATAGATAGGTTGCAGTTACCATGTTATGTAGCATGTGACCACAGGTCCAAATCTTATTTACAGGCTATCCAGGTTGCAACAGCAAACATATCGTCCGACCATCAGAAAATCACAGTCCAAAATGAAGGGCCTTATATCTCCTAGGCTGCTACCTCACACATCTGCTCCCACCCCTAGGTGGCGCAGCCTCTCTCCTCCCATGTCCGAGAATATTATTTTATGCCAAAAACTGTGGCTGGCTGATAACTTTGCTCCCAAAGCTATGAATGGGTTGGTTGTACCACCACTGGATTTTATCTGCGCATAGAGACTAAATATGACTACCGTATGTAACTCCTGTTAGCTATGCTTTATAACTAGTGTTGAGCGATACCTTCCGATATTCGGAAATATCAGTATCGGATTGGATCGGCCGATATCCAAAATATATCGGATATCGCCGATACCGATACCCGATACCAATGCAAGTCAATGGGACAAAAATATCGGAATTAAAATAAACCCTTTCTTTCCTTGTAGGTTAATTCTACATATAGGAAAACAACTAAGAATAATGTAGGATGTATTGGGGGAGATGGAGGAGACATTAAAGGCATAAAGGTTTAGTCCAATCAAATGGAACAGCAGGAATTCATTTTTTTTTTAAGACGTTCGGAATTACATAGATATTGACTATGTTAAGATTTTTTATATTTTGTCAGATATTTATGTTTCACTACTTCCATGCTTTTCACCTTCTTTTTTACTTCTCCCACACTTTCTTCTTCATCATCCTCAGCAACAGCATCTTTTTCATCAACTTCTTCTTCACCTTATTCATCTTCTTCACCTTCTTCCTATTATTCTTTTTTTACATTCTTCATATTCTTTTTATTCAACTATTATTCTTCTTCATATTCTACTTCTTCATCTTCTTAATATTCTTCTTCTTCATCATATTCTTATTTGTGACAGGCATTCCTGTAGTTGTTATCTATAAAAGTTTGAAGATTACACCTTCCATTCTGCCTGTCACAAAAGATTTACAACAGGATTTGCCCGTGTTCAGTTTGGCCTGCAGCAGCAGGTTTTTTCCAGGGGCAGCACGAGGAGGAACGGACTCACCCCCATACACTGCTTAGTCTTCTTCTGCTTATAATTTAGATAATATCTTTTGCTCTGATTTTTTAGTCTTATGCTTAATGTTCTTCTGCTTTTTGTTCTGCAGCTTCTTGTTCTTCTGCTTCTTGGTCTTCTTCGGGGTGGGGTGGTCTCCAGGGTCGTCGTTTCCAGGGTCGTCGTCTCCAGGGTCGTCATCTTCTTCGTGGTGGTGTTCAGGGTCATCATCTTTAGGGTCATCGTCAGGGAGATCCAGAGTGATTAGCAAAAACCATTTCAAAAAGCTTGAAATAGGAAATGTAGCAGAAGGTACAAGAAGGTTGAGGAACTGCCGAGAACCAGCTGACGGTACTGGAACCCGGATGGCTACCCGAAGGTGCAATAGCCAATGGCATGACCGAGGACCAGCTGACGGTACTGGAACCCGGTTACTAAGCAGGAGGTACCCGTGCCAGAAAGATCCACCAAAGACCACCAGACATTGGTGGAACTTGGATACCGAGAAGGAGGCACCTAAGCCAAAGGCTCTGCCTGGAACCAGCTAACGGTACTGGAACCAGGATGGGGAGCAGAAGGTACAAGAGCAAAAGAAATTGCTGAGGACCAGCTGACGGTACTGGAACCGAGATGGGTAGCAGAAGGTACAAGAGCCAATGGAGCTACCGAGGACCAGCAGACGGTACTGGAACCCGGTTAATAAGCAGGAGGTACCCGTGCCAGAAAGCACTACCAAGGACCACCAGACGTTGGTGAAACTTGGATACCGAGAAGGAGGCACCTAAGCCAAAGGCTCTGCCTGGAACCAGCTGACGGTACCGGAACCAGGGGGACCTATTCAAGATTTTTCTTCTAAAGAACCAGCTAATGGTGCTGGAACTCAGATAGGCAGCAGAAGTTCCACAGGAAAAAAAAATTGCTAGGCCGCGAGCCGGCCGTAGTTACCGAAAACCCACAGTCCTACAGGGGGAGCTTGTCCTATTGGCACTACGGAACCAGCCTTGATTGCCAGTTCCCGCAGCCCACATAGGAAGCACCTAAACTGCAGGCACCATAGAGTTGGCTAACCCGACTGCAACCCAACAGGACAACGTATTGGAGGCAAAGTGACCTTGACACTATCCGGAAAAAGCTGGTGTGCTGGAGCCAGGCTGGGCAGGAGTGAGTACCCGTGCCAAAGACACTTCTGAGCAGCAACTGGCGGTGTTGGAGTCCAGGGATTACATGAGAAACAGAGTGTAAGCTGAGGCCTAATTGGAGCAAGTTTAAAATCTGTAGTGGTGTCAATATGGAGGGAGCAGGAGAAATTGCCGCACACACAGCTGGGGATCAGCTGACATTACTGAACCCCAAAACACTGGAGCATGTGTTGACTGTGCAGACGTCACTTCTGAGCAGGAACTGGCGGTGTTGGAGCCCAGGGATTACAGGAGAAACAGAGTGTAGGCTGAGGTCTAATTGGAGCAAGATGAAAGGGAACCTGTAACCCCCCCCAGGCGTTTGTAACTAAAAGAGCCACCTTGTGCAGCACTATTGCTGCACAAGGAAAAGGTGGCTCTTTTAGTTATGCTCCTTGCACACGCTGAAGTAAACACTTATAAAATGTGCCCCCTCATACCATGAAACCGTCCCGGAGGTGGGACTTTCCTTCTTAATGAGACGCAGCACAGCCATCATTCATACCCCCTGGGCACCGGGCGCCGCCTCCTCAGCGTTGTTTGAATCTGTCCTGGAGCCTGCGCTGTTATGTTATCCCTTGGGCATGCGCAGTTAGCGCTGCCCGTCTTCTGACATCATTTGTTGTCATGCTGACTGTGCCTGTGTGGCCGCGCTGCCCGAGATTCCGCCCCGCAGTGTTTTATGATTTATTCACACTGCGGGGGTTGGAATTCATGGGCATGCGCAGTGCATATCTTCGCCTCTCACTCATCTCCCTCCTCCTTCTTCAGACTATTCGGCGTCAGCTGATCCCTAATCGCCGTGTCATGCGCTGCTACGACAAATGATGGATCCAGATATAGTTATAGGATGTTCGGATGGTTTACTCAACGCGTTTTGAAGCTCATGGCTTCTTCTTCAGGAAGTTTCCACAGAAAGATATGACAAATGGTACTATTGCTTATATACATTCAGAATTCAAATAACGGCGCCAAGCAGTCTTCTGACATGTGACAAACAGTGTCAAAGTTCAAAAAAGCTGTATTACATAAAAATGAGTTATTTTCAACATGCACGTAAATCGTTGGTATCATGATTACAATTGATGAACAATATAATAAAATTTCATTCATTTTTCAGAGTCCAGAATGGAAAAAATTGAAAAAAATGGAAATGTGTGCCAACTGACGGGACAAGAACTTGTTTGAGGGTATAAACAATCCCCATTCTGCTCCCTCCACTATCCATGCCGCTACGGAGTTGTTCCTGGTGAATGAAACCGGCCACCACCCTTCTATGCATAATTCATGTATATTTGTATTTATTAAATAATATTTTAAAATGTAAAATTAATAAAGATAAAAAATTAAAAATTTATAAAATATAACAAAGTTTTATCCTTTTGGATTTATCTTTTCTTTATTGTCTTTTTCTGTTAAAAATAAGGTACTAATTGTGATGATTGTGGTGGAATTTTTAAAATCACTAATAAAATAATCATTATATCCTCACTTGGAGCGAACCAAGGAGAATTCCTTCTGTCATTCTCCTGGGCTGAAGCTTAAAGGGAACCTGTCACCTGAATTTGGCGGGACCAGTTTTGGGTCATATGGGCGGAGTTTTCAGGTGTTTGATTCACCCTTTCCTTACCCGCTGGCTGCATGCTGGCCGCAATATTGGATTGAAGTTCATTCTCTGTCCTCCGTAGTACACGCCTGCGCAAGGTAAGATTGCACCTTGTGCAGGCATGTACTACGGAGGACAGAGAATGAACTTCAATCCATTATTGCAGCCAGCATGCAGCCAGCGGGTAAGGAAAGGGTGAATCAAAAACCCCAAAACCCCGCCTCCATGGCTGAAGATTGTTCCCTCCAAATCCAGGTGACAGTGTCCCTTTAAATGAAGTACCCGTGAAGGATCAAGAGAAAGACTAGGAAGCTACAAACAGATGTATCCTATCAACCTGTGATCGCTATCTATCTGCCTTACCATCCTGCTATTAGTCTAGTTCATCCTGTTTTAGTGATTTATTCCTAGTTCAAAGAGATTAGTGTGCCAGTAAAGGTACCGTCAGACATAACGATATCGTTAACGATATCGTTGCTTTTTGTGACGTAGCAACGATATCGTTAACGAAATCGTTATGTGTGACAGTGACCAACGATCAGGCCCCTGCTGGGAGATCGTTGGTCGCTGGGGAAAGATCAGGACTTTATTTCGTCGCTGATCTCCCGCTGACATCGCTGAATCGGCGTGTGTGACGCCAATTCAGCGATGTCTTCACTGGTAACCAGGGTAAACATCGGGTTACTAAGCGCAGGGCCGCGCTTAGTAACCCGATGTTTACCCTGGTTACTGTTGTAAATGTAAAAAAAAAAAACACTACATACTTACATTCCGGTGTCTGGTCATGTCCCTCGCCTTCAGCTTCCTGCACTGACTGGTGAGCGCCAGCCGGCTGGAAAGCACCCGGGGACTTCGGGATCGTTGGTCGCTGGAGAGCTGTCTGTGTGACAGCTCTCCAGCGACCAAACAGCGATGCTGCAGCGATCGGCATCGTTGTCTGTATCGCTGAAGCGTCACTTAATGTGACGGTACCTTAAATCATTAAGCCGTTAACACACCCGACTGACAGCCCGTGCAAGGTAATTATCCGGTCATGAGCCAAAAAGAAAAGGATTATATCTATTTGTGATAAGTTTAGTGGGCTCTATCTGACCATGCAGTGGAGCCGAACATAAGTAGGGGAAAAGAAGTGAAAGTACTTGACGAGGAACTCAATCTATTATTGTATAGGTGAATATAATATATAAACTGTTTTGTGTCTCTTAATCCAATGTGAATATCTAAATTGGTTCATTTTCAGTTATTGAAATACAAACCAATGTACGTATCGTGTTGCCGAAACTTTTAGGGTTTGATCTACATAATTGTTCTGATAGTACAATTGCAGCACACCCTTACATCTCCTCCCTCATTTCTGTCTATCGGCCTAACCGACCTCTTCGCTCTGCAAATGACTTTCGACTAACCTCTGCACTAATCCGTACTTCCCACTCCCGAATACAAGACTTCTCCCGTGCTGCGCCAATCCTCTGGAATGCTCTACCCCAATAAATTAGGACCACCCACAATTTGCATAGTTTTAGGCGCTCCCTCAAAACACATTTGTTCAGAGCGGCCTATCATGTTCCCTAATCAGTTATTTTGTTTGTGTGTAGCCCATTCACTACTTCCATCTATCCCCCACTCCCTGAAGATGGCTGGACCATTATTGTAAATACATCATTGTAAATACATCATTGTAAATACACACCTGTACTTTGTATTTCCCCACCTCATTGTAGATTGTAAGCTCTCACGAGCAGGGTCGTCTTGTGTTGCTTTAATTATTGTATTGTTAACATTGTTACTTATGACTGTTGTGTTTGAAGCTGTTAAACTGTAAAGCGCTGCGGAATATGTTGGCGCTATATAAATAAAGATTATTATTATTATTATTAGTATGTGACTATGGTATCAAGGTTACTTTGAATTTTAATATTAGTGGACCAATGAAACTAGTGTTTTGATTAATGTTGAAGTTAATGTGCATTGTGCTAGAATATTCTTGAGTGCAAACTGCTATTGATTAATTTGTCCCTATGATATACAAATGTGCAATTAATTATAACCCTATTAATTAATAGATTAGTGATACTATAAATTATTATTATTATTTATTATTATAGCACCATTTATTCCATGGCGCTTTACATGTGAGGGAGGGGTATACATAATAAAAACAGGTACAATAATCTTGAACCTATACAAGTCACAACTGGTACAGGAGGAGAGAGGACCCTGCCCGCGAGGGCTGACAATCAACAAGGGATGGCTGAGGATACAGTAGGTAAGGATAGAGCTGGTCATGCAGTGGTTTGGTCGATCAGTGATTACTGCAGGTTGTAGGCTTGTCGGAAGAGGTAGGTCTTCAGGTTCTTTTTGAAGGTTTCGATGGTAGGTGAGAGTCTGATATGTTGTGGTAGAGAGTTTCAGAGTAGGGGTGATGCGTGAGAGAAATCTTGTATACGATTGTGGGAAGAGGAGATAAGAGGGGAATAGAAAAGGAGATCTTGTGAGGATCGGAGGTTGCGTGCAGGAAAGTACCGGGAGACGAGGTCACAGATGTATTGAGGAGACAGGTTGTGGATGGCTTTGTATGTCATAATTAGGCTTTTGTACTGGAGTCTCTGGGTAATTGGGAGCCAGTGAAGGGATTGACAGAGGGGAGAGGCCGGGGAATAGCGGGGGGACAGGTGGATTAGTCGGGCAACAGAGTTTAGAATAGATTGGAGGGGTGCGAGGGTGTTAGAGAGGAGGCCACAGAGCAGGAGGTTACAGTAGTCACGGCGAGAGATGATGAGGGCATGGACTAGGGTTTTTGCAGATTCTTGGTTTAGGAATGAACGGATCCATGACATATTTTTGAGTTGAAGGTGGCAGGAAGTGGAAAGGGCTTGGATATGCAGTTTGAAGGAGAGATCAGTGTCAAGGACTACCCGGAGACAGCGAGCTTGTGGGACTGTGGAGAGTGGGCAGCCATTTACTGTAAAGGATAGGTTCATTGGGGGGGTCGTATAAGATGGGGGAAAGACAATGAATTCTGTTTTGTCCATGTTAAGTTTTAGAAATCTAGCGGAGAAGAAGGATGTAATAGCGGATAGACATTGAGGGATTCTGGTTAGTAGGGTGGTGATATCTGGTCCAGAGATGTAGATCTGTGTGTCATCAGCATTGAGATGATACTGAAAACCATGAGATTCTATGAGCTGTCCCAGGCCAAAAGTGTAAATGGAAAAGAGCAGGGGCCCTAGAATTGAACCTTGCGGGACTCCGACAGATAGGGGGCGAGGTGAGGAGGTGGTGTGTGAATGGGAGACGCTGAATGTTCAGTCAGTTAGGTATGACTAGATCCATGATGGGGTCAAGTCTGTGATGCCAAGGGAAGAGAGGGTCTGTAGTAATAGGGAATGGTCCACTGTGTCAAAGGCAGTCGACAGGTCCAGGAGGAGGAGGATAGAGTAGTGTTGCTTGCTCTTGGCGGTTAATAGGTCATTGGTGACCTTAGTTAGGGCAGTTTCAGTGGAGTGGTGTGACCAGAAGCCTGATTGTAAGCGGTCGAAAAGGGAGCAGGAAGATAGATGGGAGGACAGTTCAAGATGGACGTGTTGTTCCAGTAGTTTTGAAGCATAGGGGAGAAGTGATATAGGGCGATAGCTAGATACAGAGGATGGGTCAAGAGAGGGCTTTTTGAGGATTAGTGTGATTGAGGCATGTTTAAAGCTTGAGGGGAAAACACCAGTTGTTAGTGATAGGTTGAAAAGATGGGTTAGAGTTGGGATGAAGACTGTGGCGAGGTTTGGGATGAAGTGGGAAGGGATCGGGTCAAGTGCACAGGTGGTGAGATGCGATCTTGAGAGTAGAGTGGAGAGTCGATCTTCTGTAATGGTGGAGAAGTTGGTTTTCGAGGTGGAGGGCTGGGTAGTTGGGAGGAAGGGCTCTGGGGGGTGTCGACTAAAACTTTCTCTGATGTTTTTTCTCTGAAGTCTTCAGCTGAGATGAGTGGGGAGGGAGGAGGTGTTGGAGGACAGAGGAGAGAATTGAAGGTGTTGAATAACTGTTTAGAGTTGTGAGACAGGGAGGATATGAAAGATGAGAAGTAGGTTTTGTTTAGCTGTGGCGAGTGTGGTCTTGAAAGTAGTGAGGGACTGTTTGAATGCGATAAAGTGCTCGTTGGAGTGGGATCTTTTCCATCTCCGCTCTGCAGCCCTGGAAGCTCCCTTCAGTTCTTTGGTCAGGCTGGTGTTCCAGGGCTGTCTGTTGATTTTGTGAACTATAAATGTTCCGTTTAAAGTGTATTATGTAAGGTATTATAATAAATAATTATAATACATCTATCTATATAATCCCTTCTTTGTATTTAGTTTCATTACTCTCTTGGGAACATTTACTGGAAACATTTAGAGTAATGAAACTAAATAGAAAGGAGGTCTATTGGATATATAAGCTAGGCACCCGGAAACCAGGGGGTGTAAATGAAATCACTGAAGTTTTTATTTAGATAATGTTTGTCCTAATTGTAATATATTTGTATAGAAAAAGAAATTCTTTGACATATATACCTTTTGAAAGATCTCCCCCCCTTTTTTATATTAACCTCTTCTGTCACATCAACCTCTTTACCAATAATTATGATTTTATATATACACATACGTATATGTCAAGTCACCTTTCAAAAAAGTGACTAGAATTTATTTAAAACATTTTTTATAATAACCTTGATGGGATTATATAGATAGATGTATTATAATTATTTATTATAATACCTTACATAGTACACTTTAAACGGAACATTTATAGTATCACTAATCTATTAATTAATAGGGTTATAATTAATTGCATATTTGTATATCATAGGGACAAATTAATCAATAGTTGTTTGCACTCATGAAGATTCTAGCACAATGCACTTTAACTTCAACATTAATCAAAACACTAGTTTCATTGGTCCACTAATATTTAAATTCAAAGTAACCTTGATGCCATAGTCACATACTATCAGAACAATTAAGTAGATCAAACCCTAAAAGTTCCGGCAACACGATACGTACGTTGGTTTGTATTTCAATAACTGAAAATGAACCAATTTAGATATTCACATTGGATTAAGGGACACAAAACAGTTTATATATTAACACGAAAAAGAAAAGCACTTGGATGGCACAAGAGTACAACACCACACAGGCTATGGACTTCACAACTTCTGACAACTAGGCGTCACGTAAGCTATGGGTATATTGGTGCTCTGCATAAAAAGCAAAAAAGATATATAGTCCAGAAAAGCAGAAAAATATGCGGCACTCACCCAGTAGAAGCTGTATTAACGTGCTCTTTATTGGAACAAGAATGTACATACATCCATTTAGGACATCAGGTGGAGCGGAGGGTGCGGTGATGGAGGCTGGACGACGGCCGTTTCGCAACTAAATGTGCTTCAACGGGTCCACATACCAGGTTACCGATGTCATATCCTTTTATAGGTTTTCTGACATATATAGTAACATAAATTCACGGTGCTACTGTGAAACATAACTATAACAGTGAACGTGCAAAAAGATAACACTAGTAACCATTTTACAGATTGTAACAGAATGTTATAACAAAATATTAAATTAGCACTTTATCAACTAATTTCTAATATACACTATAGGAACACTGACATATCTAATTTGTCATTTAATCCGATTAGACCCTGTGCATTAGTGTTTAAAATCCATTTGGCTTCTTTTTGTAAGAATAACTTATTCTGATCTCCTCCCGAGGCTGGGTATTTAACTATTTCTAAGCCAGCAAAATTTAGTAAATTTGGATTTGCATTATGGACTTCTCTCATATGATGAATTAATCTCAGGCAACCTTTGCCCGTTGAAATAGAGTTATAATGTTCTTTAAACCTAACTGTTAACGGTCTTATAGTTTTACCGATATAAAAATATCGGCACGGGCACAGCAAGATATACACAACAAACTTGCTTTTACAAGAAATAAAATCTTTGACACTATGAGTGATTTGACCTATTTGAATAGGGTTCTGAGTAATATGCAGATGACAAAACCGGCAATTGCCGCATCTATGATTCCCTATGGGTGCGTTTTTATTTAGCCAACAATTTCTCGATGTTAAGATTTTATTATGGACAATCAGATCTGATAAATTATGAGCTCGCCTATAGGCAAATTTAGGAGGATTAAGATGTATCGAAGCTAGATCTTTATCGGACTGGAGCACATGCCAATTTTTACGAATAGAGGTATGTATAATATTATCCATATTGCTATGCTTGAAACAAAAACTGAAATTATCTATATCTTAATTAGATGACCCATTTTTAATTTGTCTTTTTCTTCTCAAATAATCATTTTGAGAGCATTTATTAATGCGATTTTCAGCTTCTCTTAAAATATTATACGGATAACCTCTTTTTGTGAAGCGTGTCTTAAGTTCACTAATCTGTTCATTAAATTTAATATTATTATTATTTATTTTTCGTAGTCTCACCATTTGGCTAAATGGTAGTCCTCTTTTTGTGTGACTTGGGTGACAGCTATCGAAATGTAGCAAATTATTAGTCGCGGTTTCCTTTCTAAACACCTTAGTTATTATTTCACCTTCAATGATTTCTATTTTTACATCTAGGTATTCGAGATTATTAACTCCAAAAATAGATGTAAACTTCATATTCTCTGTATTCGAAACATTTAGATATTCTACAAAGGAGTTAAATTCATCCTCATTTCCATCCCAAATCAACATCATATCATCCACGAATCTTGTGAAGAAACGAATATGTTTTAAGAAAGGATTATTAGTGCTATTAATATATGTATCTTCAAATATTGCTAAGAACAAATTTGCGTACGTGCAAGAAGTGGGCGTACCCATGGCAGTACCGATCAATTGATTATACCACTTATCCATAAATTTAAAGGAATTATTAGAGAGGATAAAATCCAGACTCTCAATAATGAAAGAGATAATGTCTGTATCCACATCTCTATTAGAAAGAATTTTCCTGATTGCTTGTATACCTTTCTCTTCCCACACTGAATGGTGAGCGCCGGCCGTAAAGTACAGCACAGCAGTGACGTCACCGCTGTACTTTACGGCCGGTGCTCAGTCAGTGCGGGAAGCTGAAGGCGAGGGACATGACCAGACACCGGGAATGTAAGTATGTAGTGTTTTTTTTTTACATTTACAACGGTAACCAGGGTAAACATCGGGTTACTAAGCGCGGCCCTGCGCTTAGTAACCTGATGTTTACCCTGGTTACCGGGGACTTCGGGATCGTTGTTCGCTGGAGAGCTGTCTGTGTGACAGCTCTCCAGCGACCAACCAGCGACGCTGCAGCGATCGGCATCGTTGTCGGTATCGCTGCAGCGTCGCTTAATGTGACGGTACCTTAATAGCAGGATGGTAAGGCAGATAGATAGCGATCACAGGTTGATAGTACACATCTGTTTATAGCTTCCGAGTCTTTCTCTTGATCTTTCATGGGTACTTCATTTAAGCTTCAGCCCACGAGAATGACAGAAGGAATTCTCCTTGGTTCGCTCCAAGTGAGGATATAATGATTATTTTATTAGTGATTTTAAAAATTCCACCACAATCATCACAATTAGTACCTTATTTTTATCAGAAAAAGACAATAAAGAAAAGATAAATCCAAAAAGATAATTTCATTGTTATATTTTATTAATTTTTTAATTTTTTTATCTTAACTAATTTTACATTTTAAAATATTATTTAATAAACAAATTCAAATATACATGAATTATGCATAGAAGGGTGGTGGCCGATTTCATTCACCAGGAATAACTCTGCTTGTAGCGACATAGATGGTGGAGGGAGCAGAATGGGGATTGTTTATACCCTCAAACAAGTTCTTATCCCGTCAGTTGGCACACATTTCCATTTTTTTTCTATTTTTTCCGTTCTGGACTCTGAAAAATGAGTGAAATTTTATTATATTGTTCATCAATTGTAATCATGATACCACCGATTTACGTACATGTTTAAAATAACTCAATTTTTATGTAATACGGCTTTTTTGAACTTTGACACTGTCACATGTCAGAAGACTGCTTGGCGCCGTTATTTGAATTCTGAATGTATATAAGCGAGGCAATAGTACCATGTGCCATATCTTTCTGTGGAAACTTCCTGAAGAAGAATCCATGAGCTTCAAAACGCGTTGAATAAACCACCCAAACATCCTATAACTATATCTTGATCCATCATTTGTCGCAGCAGTGCGGATTTTATCCACATTCATCTATTATAACGGTTCTGAGAGGCCGCAGCGCCGACCTGTGGATCTGCAGCAGCTGACAACTACACGCTTTTACTGTTTGCCACCAGGTGAGCAGTTCTCTCATAATTGATTGGTAACAATCCTGGGGATAAGACCCTATTTGCGCTTTTTTTTGTCTCCTACCTTTCTATACTGACATCAAATGATGTCAGAAGACGGGCAGCGCTAACTGCGCATGGCCAAGGGATAACATAACAGCGCAGGCTCTGAGACAGATTCAAACAACGCTCAGGAGGCGGCGCATGGCGCCAAGGGGGTATGATTGACAGCTGTGCCGTGTCTGATTAGGAAGGAAAGTCCTGCCTCCGGGACTTTCACGGTATGAGGGGACACATTTTATAAGTGTTTAGTTCAGCGTGTCCAAGGAGCATAACTAAAAGACCACCTTGTCCAAATGCAGCATTAGTGCTGCACAAGGTGGCTCTTTTAGTTACAAATGCCTGGGGGGGGGACAGGTTCCCTTTAATATCTGTAGTAGTGTGAGTGTGGAGGGAGCAGGAGAAATTGACGGATACACAGCAGGGGATCAGCTGACATTACTGGACCCCAATAACAGAAGAGCAACGGTTGACTGTGCAGACGGCACTTCCGAGCATCAACTGGCGTTTTTGGAGTCAGGGTCAATGCTAGATACAGAATGGAGAAATTGCCGCACACACAGCAGGGGAGCAGCTGGTGTTACTGAACCCCAATAACAGAGGAGCAACTGTTGTCTGTGCAGTAGGCACTCTGAGCAGCAACTGGCGGTGTTGGAGCCCAGGGTCAATGCTAGAAGCAGAGTGTAGGCCGAGGCCTAATTGGAGCAAGTTTAATATCTGTTGTAGTCTTATAGTGTGGAGGGAGAAGGAGAAATTGCTGGATACACAGCTGGGGATCAGCTGACCTTACTGAAACCCAATAACAGAAGAGCAACTGTTGACTGTGCAGACAGCACTTCTGAGCAGCATCTGGCGGTGTTGGAGCCCAGGGAATCCAGGAGAAGCAGAGTGTAGGCTGAGGTCTAATTGGAGCAAGTTTAATATCTGAAGTAGTGTGAGTGTGGGCGGAGCAGGAGAAATTGCCGAATACACAGCAGGGGATCAGCTGACGTTACTGAACCGCAATAACACGGCAGCAAGTGTTGACTGTGCAGACGGCAATTCTGAGCAGCAAATGGCGGTGTTGGGGCCCAGGGATTCCAGGAGAAGCAGAGTGTAGGCTGAGGCCTAATTGGAGCAAGTTTAATATCTGTTGTAGTGTGAGTGTGGACGGAGAAGGAGAAATTGCCAGATACACAGCTGAGGATCAGCTGACGTTACTGAAACCCAATAACACTGGGTCATGTGTTGACTGTGCAGACGACACTTCAGAGCAGCAACTGGCGGTGTTGGAGCCCAGGGATTACAGTTCAGGTGGTAGAAACATGAACACAACAGGAGACCTGGATACTGTTTCCAACCAATTATTTAATCTGGAAGAGGAGTGGCAAATTCCTGCGAGATCCAGGCCTTGTTCATATTCAGAAAAGTAAGCCGGTCAACGTTATCGGAGGATAGTCGCATGCAACAGTCTGTTAGTACACCACCTGCGGCACTAAGGACGTGTTCCGATAATACACTAACAGCAGGGCAAGCCAGCACCTCCAATGCATACTGGCTAAGCTCTGGCCATGTATCCAGCTTAGAGACCCAACACTTGAAGGGGGAAGAGCCATCAGGGAGTACACTGAGAGGGCAAGACATGTAGTCTGTCACCATCTGACGGAAACGTTGCCTCCTGCTGACTGGAGCCGTCTGTGATAGTGTAGACATTTGCGGCGGGCACACAAATCTTTGCCACATTTGGGTCAAACTGGTCTTGCCTTGTGCTGAGGCACTGCTTCTGCTTCCTTTTTGTGCAGATCTTCCTCCACTGCCTCGACGCACTGAGCTGCTTTGTAAAGCACTAGCAGCACTGCTCTCGGTTGGAAAGGAGAACATGATTTAATGCACCAGTGTGTCTTGGTACTCCCGCATTTTACGCTCCCGGTTCAATGGTGTTATGAGGCTTTGTAAGTTGTCCCGGTAGTGAGGATCTAGGAGGGTGTACACCCAATAATCAACTATGTTGAGAATGTGGGCGATGCGGCGGTCGTTTCTCAGGCACTGCAGCATGAAATCAACCATGTGCTGCAGACTGCCAACTGGCCAAGAAACGCTGACCCCTGCTTGAGGCGTGATCTCTGCCTGCTCTGCATCACCCCACCCTTGCTCTACATACTGACTACTAGAGCATTGTGTAACTCCCTCCTCTGGACAGATCTCTTCCTCCTCCATTGACTCCTCATCCTCCTCACAAAGTGTCCCCTGCCTACGCTTTTGTGAGGAACCATGTTGCGCATACTGTCCAGAAGCAGATGGCATTTGTGACTCCTCATCCTCCATCTCTTCCACAACCTCATCCCTTAGTGCTTGCAGTGTTTTTTCAAGCAGGCAGATAAGGGGGATAGTCATGCTGACTAGTGCATCATCTGCACTCGCCATCCGCGTGGAATCATCGAAGGCACGCAAAACCTGGCAGATGTCCTTCATAGTGGCCCACTCAGTGGTTGTGAAGTCTGAACGGCGCACAGTGCGACATTTTGTGCCTGTTGCAGCTGGTACTCCATTACTGCTGCCTGCTGCTCACACAACCGCTCAAACATATGTAACGTTGAATTCCACCTGATGGGTAGGTCACATATGATGCGATGTTCCGGAAGGCGGAATCAGCGCTGCAGAGCTGCAATGCGCGATCTTGCCATGCTGGAACACCGTAAGTGAGCGCACTCTAGGCGGATTTTGTGCAGCAGTGCATTGAGATCCGGATAGTCCCTCAAAAAACTCTGCACGACCAAGTTGAGCACATGTGCCATACATGGGATGTGAATGAGGTTGCCTAGGCCCAGATCTGCCACCAGATTTCAGCTATTGTCACACGCTACCATGCCTGGCTGGAGATTCGCTGGCACAAACCACACGTCGCTCTCCTGCTTGATGGCATTTCAGAGCTCCTGCGCTGTGTGGCTTCGATTCCCCAAAGAAATTAATTTCAATACAGCCTGTTGACGTTTGGCCACGGCTGTGCTCATATCGGTCGTAACAGGTAAGCGTTCATGGGTCCATGTGGAGGTAGACTGTGACGGCTCCTGCAGCGCTGATTCAGAGGAACTGGAGTATGAGGAGGAGTCATTGTGTACAGACTGGATTCCTGCAATTCATGGAGTTGGCAGAACACATACAGCCCCACTCTCAAGATCTGTACCCGGCTCCACAACATTTTTCCAACGGGCAATGAGGGAAAGATATCGTCCCTGTCCATGGTGACTGGTCCACGCATCGATGGTCAGGTGGACCTTGCTACTGATGGCGTTTAGTAGCGCATGTTTAATGTTTCCCTCCACATGGTTTTGCAGGGCAGGGACGGCTTTCCTGCTGAAATAAAAGCGTCTGGGCACGTTATATTGTGGGACTGCCAATGCCATCAAGTTACGGAAGGTGTCAGTCTCCACCAGCCTGAATGACAGCATTTCAAGGGAAAGTAGTTTTGCAATGCCAGCATTCAGAGCCTGTGCTTGGGGGTGGTTTGCCGAGAATGACCGCCTTTTCTCCCATGCCTGTGCTACCGATGGCTGTAGACTGGGCTGAGAGTGTGAGGATGACAGGGAACGTGGAGCTGTGGGTGGAATTACACTGGGTCTCTGTACAACAGTGCCAGAGGTTCTTCCATGGCGATCCTGTGAGGAAGCCGAACCAGCTGTGTGTGAGCTGGAGGAAGAGGCTACAACACGAGCTGAAGAGGTGGTAGGTGCCGCTGTAGGTTGGTCTTCAGTGTGTTTTTGTAACTCCACCACGTGCTTAGTCTGCACATGTTTCCACATATTTGTGGTAATGAGGTTGCTGACACTTCCGTCTTTTGATTTTTTGATTACACAGCTTGCATTTGACAAACAAATGTCATCTGCAACTGTGTCAAAAAAGGACCAATCACTGCAATCACGGGAGCGCCCGTTTTGGAAGAGGCATGCTCCTTATGGGTGCCGAAGTGGAGGCTACAGTTAACGCAGTCTTCCCCCTCCCTCTCCCTCCTTTTTGGGCCGTTCGGGGAATTTCTTCCTCAGAGCTGCTCCCACCACCTTCCTGTACCTCACACCATGATGGGTCAAGGACCTCATCATCTACACTACCCTCTTCCAAAAATTGCTTCTCCTGGGTAGTCTCGACAGCACAGTATGCACAGAAAGTGGAACCTGAGTCTCATCATCATGGGTGTACTGAGGTGTGCTGATCGTAGGCACTGGCCTACCCGTCTCTTCAGATTCAGAGAGACAAAGCGGTTGCGCATCACTGCATACAGCCTCTTCTTCTGATTCTCGAATGCTGCTTCGCTGGCCTCCTCTTTCCAAGCCTAGAGATTCAGAGAGCAGAAGTAGAGATGGCTCCTGTCCTGGGCTCTCTGACTGCCTGAGCAAATTGGCAAGTGGGGAAGAGACAGATGGGTGCTCTTCAGTGCTTTTTGCCTGAGAGGATGTGGCACTAATTGAAGTCGATGCAATAGCTGCCATCCATCCGACAATGGCTTCAATTTGTTCGTCCCGCAGCAGTGGGGTACGGCGAGCTCCTACAAAGCTGCGCATGAAGGACTGTTCCCTGCTATAACTGGGGGATGATGAGTCATCGGTGCCCGCAGCAGGCACAGAATCCTAACGTCCTCTCCCTGCAGAAACTCCACGACCATGTGACTTACTCCCTGCCTTTTTCATCTTGGTAGACTGATAAGCAGAAAAGTACTAAGGGCTTAGTGTGTTTATTCCTGAACAGTTGCCAACTGGTATAAAAAACACTAATTTTATAAAGTGTGGACTAGACTTTAATATAAGCTAATGTGGCCTACACAACTGTAACATGAAGTGTTTGGTGAACTTTATTAACTTTTTGTTTTTTTCACAAAAAGACACTGGATGTGCCCAAAGATGTAAAACCGATAGTATCACAAACTTTTTGTAGCAATTACAATGCAGGAAGGTAACCTACAATGCAATAGATGAGGCTCCAAAAAATAGGCTAATACTAATCTGGCTGGGGCTGCAGGGCACAAGGCTGCAGAAAGGCTCCTCTATGTACTCCTATATAGTGTTTTTCTGCAATCTAGCAGGATACGGATGGAAACCCACTAATAGGATAAATCAGGAAAAATATGCAGCAGGCAGCACTAATTGAAAAAAGGACAATGGAACAGTATGAGGTAGTGACGCACACTGAGCTGACTACAACCAGCTGTGGCTGCAGAACAGACTACACCGTGAGCTGAAATCACACAGAGACCTTGCAGACAGCCGTGAACAGCACTGCAAGGCCAAAAATAGCTCCTCTATGTACTCCTATATTGTGTTTTTCCACAATCTAGCAGGATACGGATGGAAACCCACTAATAGGATAAATCTGGAAAAATGTGCAGCAGGCAGCACTAATTGAAAAAAGGACAATGGAACAGTATGAGGCAGTGATGCACACTGAGCTGACTACAACCAGCTGTGGCTACAGAACAGACTACAGCGTGAGCTGCACTCACACAGATACCTTGCAGACAGCCGTGAACAGTGCTGCAAGGCAAAAACAAGGTTCTCACACAGCGGTTGCTAAATTGGCCTGGGTAACGCACAATGAAGCAAATCTCTATCTCAAACTATCCCTCAGTCAGAACAACAGCATCCTGTCCCTAACTGAATTCACAGAGTGAACCCAAAATGGCGGCGGCGGCTTTTATAGTGCATCATGACATCATTTCAGCAGCCAATCACAGCCATGCCAGTAGTTACATGCCTATCATGCAGAACAGGATGTGCCCACACTTCTAATGATTCCTCATTGGCTGAATTAAATCAAACTGGCTTATTGCATTATGGGAACTTCCGATTCCGGTATCCAATATTGCAAAGGTATCGGAACTCCGTATCGCAATTCCGATACCGCGAATATTGGCCGATACCCAATATTTGCAGTATCGGAATGCTCAACACTATTTATAACTCCATAATCCAGAGTGCTACAGGTGGCTAAGTAATATGGGCACTTGAGGTAAGGAATGCCGATTCGTAATTAATGTTGAGAGATACCTTCCAATATCAGGAAATATCGAATCGGATTGGATCGGAACGCTACCCCAAAAATATCGGGTATCGCCAATTCCGATACCGGAAACCAATGCAAGACAATGGGACACAAATATCGGAATGAAAATAAACCCTTTATTTCCTTGCACATACAGTTCGGGAGGGGGGAAGAGTGTGGGCGGTGCCTGGGTGGAGACTCTGCGTGTGTGTGTGTGGGCGGGGTCTGTACGGGCCTCTCGGGGGTCTGTGCGGACCTGCAGGGGGTCTGCGGGCCTGCCGGGGCCTGTATGGGCCTCTCAGGGGTCTTTGTGTCTGTGTGCAGGCATAGTCCGATGGGACAGAACTGTGACGTAGATCCACTTAGTGCCAATTTAAATCTCCCTTTTTTTGTGGGGAGACTGCACCAAAACTCAGGCCCAGTGTATTACACTACTCAATGTAAGTGGCAGAACATGGCTGGAAGATGTACGACAAACTAACAGAACTGTGACGTAGATCCACTTAGTGCCAATTTAAATCTCCCTTTTTTGGGGGGGAGACTGCACCAAAACTCAGGCCCAGTGTATTACACTACACGATGTAAGTGGCAGAACGTGGCTGGAAGATATATTAAAAAATACAAGGGCTGTAGTACAATTTCAATCTCCCTACAATGATCTCAGGACAAGTATGGCAGCAATAAAAAGGACTGCTGCACACAAAAGTGTGGACAAATAAACAAGAGAACTGTGCAGAAAGGAGCAACGGGTTTTTTGCTTTTAAAAAAGCAGTTGGTTTGCACAGCGGCGTACAAACAGCAATGCAGCTATCAGGGAGCCTTATAGGGCAATAAGGGCAGCCTAATAAGCTACAGCGCTGATGCACAAATATATAAACTCCACTGTCCCTGCAAAGAAAAGGTGGTGTTGGACAGTGGAAATCGCTACAGCACAAGCAGTTTCGGGGTTAATCTTCCCTCCCTAACTATATCCCTTCTTCTGATGCAGCTGCAGCAACCTCTCCCTATGCTAAGATCGGCAGAAGTAAGATGGCGGTCGGCTTGCACGCCCCTTTATAGCCCCTGTGACGCCGCAGAAAGAAAGCCAATCACTGTAATGCCCTTCTCTAAGATGGTGGGTATCGAGACCTATGTCATCACACTGCCCACACTCTGCGTCCTCCTTCATTGACTGAAAAATTGTGCTGAAAGCGTCATACGAAACTCTACTTTGGCGCGAAGGTCGCCGACCTCATGGCCGATCCCACGCTGGGATTGGGTCGGGTTTCACGAAACCCGACTTTGCCGAAAGTTGGCGATTTTTGAATTTGTCCGATCCGTTTCGCTGAACCCTAGTAAACACTATTTTGTCATGAATTTTTTTTTTAAATTTACCCCCATGGGGAAATATTGGTCAGCCCATACAGTTACCGTATGGGCAGTACGAGTCTAGGAGATATGCTCCTTAGTAATGGGACAGTTTTGTTTAGGAGTATCTCCTCCATGTTTCTTCCAAGGGGGATTGGGGTGCGTGCAAATTTGGGTCAAGGCGGCCACTGCATTCAATGCATAAGGAAACTGTATGGCAGGACCAACTGAAGAATGTGAAGTGGGTTTTCATGTGGCCACCCAGTACCTGGGTTCAAAGGCTTATTGGGGTGCATATGACTTGGTAGCAGGGCAGGCCTTGCATTCAATGCAATATTTTTTTAGGAAGCCCTCCTGTACCTCTCATGAAAGGGGTATTGGGATGCGTTGTAATTCTTGGCAGCCCATCCACTCACTTCATGGGCAATAACAGCATAGGAGACCGACAGTTTAATAATGGCCCTTTAAGAATATTAATGCCGCCTGATGCCCTTCTAAAAATAGGCTTTGTGACTTTAAGAGTCCCTCCTTCAGAAATGAAACAAGATGGGTCTGCTTATGTGTTGCAGCTGCTTTCCATGAGTTTACAGTACCATGTAAACCTATGGAAAACAAAATCCGCAGTGCACATGCTGCAGAAAAATGCGCGGAAACGCAGCATTGTTTATTCCGCAGCATGTCAATTCTTTGTGCGGATTCCGCAGCGGTTTACACCTGCTCCATAATAGGAATTCGCAGGTGTAAAACCGCAGTTGGAATCTGCTCAAAAAACGCAAAAAATCCGTTCTAAATCCGCAGTACATCAGCAGGTAAAACGCAGTGCTTTCTGCCTGCGGATTTCTTAAAATCCGCAGAGGCTCCATCTACGTGTGCACATACCCTTAAAGACTGAAATTACTATTCTATTCTATTCAAGTTTTGATATGTCTCCATCATAGTTTTTGGAGCCGGTTTATTAGTGCATCAATTGAAAAGTATTTTTATAGGTCAAATATACTGTATGGGCATTTAAAGGGGTTGCTCCTTGTGTGACATTGAAGGCCTACATCTCTGGACCAGATATCACCTCCCTACTAACCAGAATCCCTCAATGTCTGTCTGCAATTTCATCCTTCTCCACTAGATTTCTAAAACTTAACATGGACAAAACAGAATTCATCATCTTTCCCCCATCTCACACGACCTCCCCAACGAACCTATCCATTACAGTAAACGGCTGCCCGCTCTCCCCAGTCCCACAAGCCCGCTGTCTTGGGGTAATCCTTGACACTGATCTCTCCTTTAAACCACATATCCAAACCCTTTCCACTTCCTGCCGCCTCCAACTCAAAAATATTTCACGGATCCGCACATTCCTAAACCAAGAATCTGCAAAGACCCTAGTCCATGCCCTCATCATCTCCCGCCTTGACTACTGTAACCTCCTGCTCTGTGGCCTCCCCTCTAACACTCTTGCACCCCTCCAATCTATTCTAAACTCTGCTGCCCGACTAATCCACCTGTCCCCCCGCTATTCCCCGGCCTCTCCCCTCTGTCAATCCCTGCACTGGCTCCCCATCACCCAGAGACTCCAGTACAAAAGCCTAACCATGACATACAAAGCCATCCACAACCTGTCTCCTCCATACAGCTGTGACCTCGTCTCCCGGTACTTTCCTGCACGCAACTTCCGATCCTCACAAGATCTCCTTCTCTACTCCCCTATTATCTCCTCTTCGCACAATCGCATACAAGATTTCTCTCGTGCATCCCCCCTACTCTGGAATTCTCTACCACAACATATCAGACTCTCGCCTACCATCGAAACCTTCAAAAAGAACCTGAAGACCCACCTCTTCCGACAAGCCTACAACCTGCAGTAACCACCGATTGACCAAACCGCTGCACGGCCAGCTCTACCCTCACCTACTGTATCCTTACCCATCCCTTGTAGATTGTGAGCCCTCGCGGGCAGGGTCCTCATTCCTCCTGTACCAGTTATGACTTGTATTGTTTAAGATTATTGTACTTGTTTTATTATGTATACCCCTCCTCACATGTAAAGCGCCGTAAAATAAATGGCGCTTTAATAATAAATAATAATAATAATAATAGTTGGGTTATGACAGCATAGTCCAAATCCTTGAAAGAAATCTCTAATGTTAGCAAATAGCATTTATCATGTAGAGAAAGTTAATACAAGGCACTTAGTTATATATTGTAATTCATATTGCCTGTTGGCGTGATTCATCTATCTATTGCATTATACACTTTTCTTTTCCATCGTTACAGCTCATGCACCAATCCAGCGCCTGTGCCCATTCTTGCACTCTATAAGAAAAATAACTGATGTCTCTGGGAGCAGGCACCACAGGAGTGCACAGAGGTAGCAATTTCCTATAGTGAGCAAGTAATGCAACTGGTGCTGTATTGCAGGGTAGTCTGTAACCATGGAAATGAGAAGTGCATGCTGCAATAGAAAGATGAATCAAGCGAACAAAGGAGGCAATGTGGGCAAACACAATGTACTAGTAAGTGCCATAGATTTACTTTCTGTACATAATCGATGCCATTTATTAAAGTGAAACAGTCCGTTTAAGAAGCAAAAAGGGACAAAGGTAGTTTGAGATAAAAATAACAATAACAAAAGTTTATATTTTTGGTTTATCGCTTTCCACTGCCATTCTCGCAGCTTATCTTTTTGCAGGACAACTTGTAAGTTCTAATGGCAGCACTAAAACAAGTGGAAAACAGTAAAAAAAAATGGGTGCAATTTGAAAAGAAAATTCGATTTTGCCACAGTTTTATGGCTTTTATTTTAATGCTGTTCCCTATGTGCTTTGAGGAACCTGACAGCAGGATTGTGCTCAGTAAACTACAGACAATGTAAGGTCGGCACTGTTAGGGCTTGTTTTCACTTGCGATAAACACGTCCGTGTCTCGCATGTGGAAACAAAGCTCTGGTGCTGGCACTCCAGAGCGGAGCGTGCAGCCACATAGGAACACATGGAGCTGCACGCTCCGCTCCGGAGTGCCGGCACCAGAGCTTCGTTTCCACATGCGAGACACGGACGTGTTTCTCGCAAATGGAAACAAGCCCTTATACTGATTACAGTGATACCTGATGCTGAAATCCATCTTGTGGTTGTTCTTTAACCCCTTAGTGACAGAGCCAATTTGGTACTTAATGACCAGGCCAATTTTTGCAATTCTGACCACTGTCACTTTATGAGGTTATAACTCTGGAACGCTTCAACGGATCCCGCTGATTCGGAGATTGTTTTTTCGTGACATATTGTACTTCATGTTAGTGGTAACATTTCTTCGATATTACTTGCGATTATTTATGAAAAAAACGGAAATATGGCGAAAATTTTTAAAATTTTGCAATTTTCAAACTTTGTATTTTTATGCCCTTAAATCAGAGAGCTATGTCATGAAAAATAGTTAATAAATAACATTTCCCACATGTCTACTTTACATCAGCACAATTTTGGAAACAAAATTTTTTTTTGTTAGGGAGTTATAAGGGTTAAAAGTTGACCAGCAATTTCTCATTTTTACAACACCATTTTTTTTTAGGGACCACATCACATTTGAAGTCATTTTGAGGGGTCTATATGATAGAAAATAATGAAGTGTGACACCATTCTAAAAACTACACCCCTCAAGGTTCTCAAAACCACATTCAAGAAGTTTATTAACCCTTTACGTGCTTCACAGGAACTGAAACAATGTGGAAGGAAAAAATGAACATTTAACTTTTTTTTGCAAACATCTTAATTCAGAACCATTTTTTTTATTTTCACAAGTGTAAAAACAGAAATGTAACCATAAATTTTGTTATGCAATTTCTCCTGAATACGCCAATACCCCATATGTGGGGGTAAACCACTGTTTGGGCGCACCGCAGAGCTTGGAAGTGAAGGAGCGCCGTTTGACTTTTTCAATGCAGAATTGGCTGGAATTGAGATCGGACACCATGTTACATTTAGAGAGCCCCTGATGTACCTAAACAGTGGAAACTCCCCACAAGTGACACCATTTTGGAAACTAGACCCCTTAAGGAACTTATCTAGATGTGTGGTGAGCACTTTGAACCCCCAAGTGCTTCACAGAAGTTTATAACGTAGAGCCGTGAAAATGAAAAATCGCTTTTGTTTACACAAAAATGATCTTTTCGCCCACAAATTCTTATTTTCACAAGGGTAACAGGAGAAATTAGACCACTAAAGTTGTTGTGCAATTTCTCCTGAGTACGTCGATACCCAATATGTGGGGGTAAACCACTGTTTGGGCGCACCGCAGAGCTTGGAAGAGAAAGAGTGCCGTTTTACTTTTTCAATGTAGAATTGGCTGGAATTGAGATCGGACGCCATGTCGCGTTTGGAGAGCCCCTGATGTGCCTAAACAGTAGAAATCCCCCACAAGTGACCCCATTTTGGAAACTAGACCCCCCATGGAACTTATCTAGATGTGTGGTGAGAGCCTTGAATGCCCAAGTGCTTCACAGAAGTAATGCAGAGCCGTGAAAATAAAAAAAATTTTTTTTTTCCACAAAAAAGATTTTTTAGCCACCAAATTTTTATTTTCACAAGGGTAACAAGAGAAATTGGACCCCAAAAGTTGTTGTCCAATTTGTCCTGAGTATGCTGGTACCCCATATGTGGGGGTAAACCACTGTTTGGGCGCACGGCAGAGCTCGGAAGGAAGGAGCGCCGTTTTGGAATGCAGACTTTGATAGAATGGTCTGCGGGTTTTATGTTGCGTTTGCAGAGCCCCTGATGTACCTAACCAGTAGAAACCCTTCACAAGTGACCCCATTTTGGAAACTAGACCCCCCAAGGAACTTATCTAGATGTGTGGTGAGAACTTTGAATGCCCAAGTGCTTCACAGAAGTTTAGAATGCAGAGTCGTGAAAATAAAAAATATTTTTTTTTCCACAAAAAAGATATTGTAGCCCCCAAGTTTTTATTTTCACAAGGGTAACAGGAGAAATTGGACTGCAATAGTTGTTGTCCAATTTATCCCGAGTACGCTGATGCGCCATATGTGGGGGTAAACCACTGTTTGGGCGCACGGCAGAGCTCGGAAGGGAAGGAGCGCGTTTTTGGAATGCAGACTTTGATAGAATGGTCTGTGGGCATTATGTTGCGATTGCAGAGCCCCTGATGTACCTAAACTGTAGTAACCCCCCACAAGTGACCCCATTTTGGAAACTAGACCCCCCAAGGAACTTATCTAGATGTGTGGTGAGAACTTTGAATGCCCAAGTGCTTCACAGAAGTTTAGAATGCAGAGTCGTGAAAATAAAAAATATTATTTTTTTCACAAAAAAGATTTTGTAGCCCCCAAGTTTTTATTTTCACAAGGGTAACAAGAGAAATTGGACCCCAGAAGTTGTTGTCCAATTTATCCCGAGTACGCTGATGCCCCATATGTGGGGGTAACCCACTGTTTGGGCGCACGGCAGAGCTCAGAAGGGAGGGAGCACCATTTGACTTTTTGAGCGCAAAATTGGCTGTCGTATTTGGAGACCCCCTGATGTACCTAAACAGTGGAAACCCCCCAATTCTAGCTCCAACCCTAACCCCAACACACCCCTAACCCTAATCCCAACCTCATCCATAATCCTAATCACTAACCCTAACCATAATCACAACCCTTACCCCAAAACAACCCTAATGTCAACCCTAACCATAACCCTAATCAAAACCCTAAATCCAACACACCCCTAATCCTAATCTCAACCCTAACCTCAAACCTAACCCTAATCCCAATACACCCCTAATCACAACCCTAACCTTAACCCTAATCCCAAACCTAACCCTAATCCCAAGCGTAACCCTAATGCCAACCCTAACCCTAATACGAACCCTAATCCAAACCCTAACCCTAATCCCAGCTCTAACCCTAACTTTAGCCCCAACCCTAGCCCTAACTTTAGCCCCAACCCTAACCCTAGGGCTACTTTCACACTTGCGTCGTTTGGCATTCCGTCGCAATCCGTCGTTTTGGACAAGAAACGGATCCTGCAAATGTGCCCGCAGGATGCGTTTTTTGCCCATAGACTTGTATTGCCGACGGATCGTGACGGATGGCCACACGTCGCGTCCGTCGTGCACTGGATCAGTTGTGTTTTGGCGGAGCGTCGGCACAAAAAAAGTTCAATGAAACGTTTTTTTGTACGTCGCATCCGCCATTTCTGACCGCGCATGCGTGGCCGTAACTCCGCCCCCTCCTCCCCAGGACATAGATTGGGCAGCGGATGTGTTGAAAAACTACAGCTGCTGCCCACGTTGTGCACAATTTTCACAACGTGCGTCGGTATGTCGGGCCGACGCATTGCGACGGCCCCGTACCGACGTAAGTGTGAAAGAAGCCTAACCCTAAGTTTAGCCCCAACCCTAACCCTAAATTTAGCCCCAACCCTAACCCTAAATTTAGCCCCAACCCTAACCCTAAATTTAGCCCCAACCCTAGCTCTAACCCTAGCCCTACCCCTAACCTAACCCTACCCCTAACCCTACCCCTAACCCTAACCTAACCCTACCCCTAACCCTACCCCTAACCCTACCCCTAACCTAACCCTAACCTAACCCTACCCCTAACCCTACCCCTAACCTAACCCTACCCCTAACCCTAACCCTACCCCCACCCCTAACCCTACCCCTAACCCTACCCCTAACCCTACCCCTAACCCTAACCTAACCCTACCCCTAACCCTAACCTAACCCTACCCCTAACCCTACCCCTAACCTAACCCTAACCCTACCCCTAACCCTACCCCTACCCCTAACCCTACCCCTAACCCTAACCCTAATTTTAGCCCCAACTGCTGTTCTCCTGCCGGCCGGCAGATGGAGACAGATGGCGGGCGCACTGGGCATGCGTCCGCCATGTTCTGCTGCCGGCGGCCAGGAGGAGCAGCAAGAGGATCCAGGGACCTAGGTGAGTATGCTAGGGTCCCCGAATCCCCCTATTTCTCTGTCCTCTGATGTGCGATCACATCAGAGGACAGAGAATTACACTTTACTTTTTTTTTTTTTTTTTTGCGGTCGCCGGTAAACAGTTAATTACCGGCGATCGCAAAACAGGGGTCGGTAATACCGACCCCGATCGTGCTCTTTGGGGTCTCGGCTACCCCCGGCAGCCGAGACCCCAAAGATTCTCCCGGTGCCGGCCGGCGGGCGCACTGCGCATGCGCCCGCCATTTTGAAGATGGCGGCACCCACCGGGAGACACGAGGAGCATCGGGTGAGCTAGGTGAGTATTGGGGGGCCACCTGGGACCCCTTTTCTCTGTCCTCCGATGTGCGATCACATCGGAGGACAGAGAAATTAAAAAGAGATCGCTTTTTTTTTTTTTGCGATCGCCGGTAAACGGTTAATTACCGGCGATCGCAAATGCGGGGTGGGTTAAAAACCCCCCGAATCATGTTCTCTGGGGTCTCGGCTACCCTCGGCAGCCGAGACCCCGGAGAAAATCGGCCTCTGGGGGGCGCTATGGACTTTTTCCACAGCGCCGTTAATTAACGGCGCTGTGGTTTAAGTACCCTTAGCGGCCGCCGTTAAAAGGCGTATCGGCGGTCGCTAAGGGGTTAATCTTTATTTTCAGTTTTGTGTTAATGAGATTCTCGTGCCCTGGGGCGGCCTGTGAGGGGGTCTTCATGTGGTGTTCTGATTAGATATTCATAATTTAGACTGCTGACAGGACAATGATCCCTAACTGACCTGCTCCTTAGTTTCCATAATGAATACCATCACATAGTGAATAAAAAAATAAACGCTTTTGCAGGCAGATGCCAGCCGTGGCCCCTGCACTGCAGCATAATCGCATGGTTACTGTGCACTTAATCCCTTTTGCAGATTTACTTGAGCAAAAATAAAATAATAATTTTGTAAGTGGCACCAGGGGCACCTGTGAAGTAGCAGCTATCGGTTTGTATAGAGATCCGATAGCTGCTACTGCGCATGCGCCGGCGGCTCAATCTTGCTAGAGAAGATAAAAAAATCCTCATTCAAGATGGCGCCGCTCATGCTTGCGCAGTAGCAGCTCTCGGGGATCGCCAAGGGATCAGTGACCTGTCAGCAGTCTGCATTATGAAGACCTAATCAGAGCACCACATACATAAACCCCGTCTTAGAACTCGAGCATATCAGTACCACAAAACTGAAAATAAATACTAAGAAACAACAACAAGATGAATTTCATCAACCAACGGATCATTTTATTCAGTATAACGCCGTCGACCTGACACTGAGTGTAGGTTACTGTGCACAATCCTGTTGACAGGTTCCCATTAACGTCCTTCTCCAGGTCAGTATGACTACAGCAACACAACAATAAGTATAGCTTTACGTGTGTTTACTAGAAAAAAAACAAAATTTGGGAACGTTTTTATTCTGCTTGTTTCATTGCCATATTCTAAAATATATAACTTTTTTTATATTTCTGGATCTGTGTGAGAGCTCATTTTTTGTGCCACAGCCTTTACTTTTTAATTATATGATTATATAGTGTGTATAACTTTTTGAATGCTTTTGATTCAGTGTTCTCACAGATGTGAAGTCACTAAACAAAAGGAGAATCAGCCATTTAGATTCATTTTCTATTATGCTGTTTGCCGTATGGAATTAAACAATATATTGTAATAGTGCAGGCAACTTCAGATGGTAAAACACTTGGTCCTTGAACATAAGACCAAAAAGAAAATCTTTTCTTGCAGCTGTAGGGTGACCCTTCACATTCATCTAGTGGGCCCTAAACACCCCAGTCTGACACTGGGAGACATGCTGCTACATCATTGGGATAGAATGGAAAATTCCTTGTATGATTAGTGAGATATAAGTCATGGGACAGAACAGAAACAATTAGCAGCACTATTACTGTTCTTGAAAAGAAGTAAGATGATTCTGTTTTCATCAGTTGTTACGTGTTATGGAATCACTCAGCACCCAGAATATGTTGTGCAGTTATATGTAGGTATAATAGGTTCCATGTGAGATGCAGGTCCCTAATGCATCAGCCCACAGGCTGCGCCCCTGGGCAGAGGGGACACGATATTCCCCTTTTGTCCGCCCCCCACCTTTGTAATTCCCACAGTAAATATCGGCAGGCTGCGGCCACCTGCGGCTATTGTAATGTATGTCTGGCCTGCCGCTTTTCTATTGGCCTGCCCTCTGTATCTGTGTGATATATTCTGTGTCCTGTGAGTAAAGTGTTGTCAGACTGGAAATACGTGGAGAAGCAGTGATCTTTTATATGCGCCCATGTAACCAAGCAGTTTCAGAAGCGTCCTTCATTCAGACTCCAGCCAGAGCAGAGTGGACCTCCTGAAACATGGGGTGGTACTGAAATAGGTACTCCAGCTTGGTAGACCCCGTTACACTGGTGGCAGACAGCAAGATATGATACCCCTTCTACAGGAGGAAAGGAATGAATGGAAAACAACTACCAGAAGTTAAAGAGGACTACATTAAAAGATCTGGTGGAAGCCCGAGAGTTTATCGCCAGCAACAAAACAAAAGCGGATTTGATAGCAGCCATCATGGAACATGACAGTGCAGCGCCCCCCAATGTAAATGTGGAGGAGACTGAATTCCAGAGGGAGGTAAAGAACAGACTGGCGTTCCAAGGCCCATACCCTGCAGTAGAGATCATACGAGAGGTGATGGCTGATGTGCGTACTGATCTTAAGGAAAAGATGGCCAAGCGGACCAGGATGGAGCTGGCCAAGATGGAGATGGCAGAGCGGAGAGAGGAGAGTCAGCGAGCTGGGGGAGCTCTGGCCTTCGACCAGGTACCTTCAACAGTAAGCCACAAAAAGATCCAGTATAATGCCTTCCGACAGTTGGGGGAGGCAGTGGAAGACATTGATGGCTTTCTGCAGGACTTTGAGCGGAGTGTGCCCTTCATCAAGTGAAGCCGGAGGAACGGGTTCAGATTCTGGCCAGCAAGCTGACTGGCCGGGCAGCGGACACCTATCGCACGGTACCTGATGATGACTGTATGGACTATGAGCGGATCAAAGAAGTGATCTTGGCCCGGTATGCGCTGACACCAGAGGCATACCGCCAAAAGTTCCACGGACTTATAAAATGCGTACCCGATACCCACGCTGAATGGGCCTGTAAATTACAGTGGTCACTGCTACAGTGGGTACAAGGGAGCCAAGCAACCACTAAGGAGGATGTCCTCCAGCTCTTCTTGTTAGAACAATTCTTTAATGGACTAACCCCCGAGACACAGGAATGGCTTCGGGACAGGCGGCCAATGACTTTTGAGGAAGCCGCTCGTCTGGCCAATAAACATCATGATGCCAGGAGTAGAGTTGAGCGACCTTGACCTTTTTAGAGTCGAGCCGGGTTTCGCGAAACCCGACTATCTCAAAAGTCGGGTCTTGTGAAATCGGCCGATTATGACGTAAAGTCGGGATCGACCGAAACACGAAACCCAATGCAAGTCAATGGGGCAGCATAGTCGGCAGTGAGTGGGGGCCAGGAAAACACCTAGAGTGCCCATTTTAATGTCAAAACCATCCATTCTTCTTAATGAAGCTTGTCAAGCGTAATTTACCTTATAATAATTGGAAGGCATTTGAAATTGGGGGTCATTTGGCTAAAGTTGTGGTGGGTAGGGCTGGTTCAAGTAATTAGTGGGCCCAGGAAATCTGGACCACGTCACGGCAGTGGAGCAGGGAGAGGTAAGTATTTCAACTTTGCAAGTGCTGTGAACCTGAGCAAGCAGGGGGGGCCCACTCGTTGGCATTGGCACTGGCACAGGGCCCCTCAAAGTACAGCGGTGTGTTTGCACGGCGGGGGCGCCTCCCACCGGCAGCAACACTTTTGCGTACCATGAGAGGCCCTGTGCCAGTGACGTCGCCAACTAGTATTCCTCCCCCCACCTGATGAAGGAACCTGCACTTTCATCTGCACATTCCTGTTTGTCCCCGTGTAAGGTGGTATGGTATGCGGGAAGGGGGACCTGATTTTCAGCAGGGTCACAATCTTGCAGTGTAGCGTGCACGGGAAATGTTGCGTTATGGGTCAATGTACCAGCAGACTCATCTATCACTGGCTGGGCAATGGGCAGGATGAGGAGGAAACACAGATATAGGCCCAAAGAATAAAGTGGGCTAAATGCAGTTCAAAATTGGTAACACAGGACTAATCAGGGGGCATTGCAGTGGAGGACAACTGGAATGAGAGGCTGACACAGAGAGTAGGCCCAAATCAGTAAGTAGTCGAAATGCAGTTCAAAATTGGCAACAGTAGTAAACAGGCGGCACAGCTTTGTTCAGTGGAGGAGAACAGCAAGGAGTGGCAGACACCGATAGTAGGCCCCAACCCAACTAGTAGGCCAAATGTAGTCTAACATTAACAACTACTTAACGAGCGCCTGAAAACGGAATTTCAGGACAGGAAACCAGGAGAACAGCAAGGAGCGGCAGACACCGATAGTAGGCCCCAAACCAACTAGTACGCCAAATGCAGTTGTTCCGTTTAACCACAATTTAATGAGAGCCTGAAGATAGAAGTTCAGGAAAGGCAACCTGGAGAACACCTTGGAGTGGAACACACCATCTCTCTACACCCCATACCCAATTTGTAGGCCTAATGCAGCGTAGTTTCCAACAACTACTAAACGAGAGCATGATGATCGAAGCATTGGCGAGGAAACCTGGGGAACACCTTGGAGTGGAACACACCATCTCTCTACAGTGGAACACACCATCTCTCTACACCCCATACCCAATTTGTAGGCCTAATGCAGCGTAGTTTCCAACAACTACTAAACGAGAGCCGGAAGATCGAAGCAATGGAGAGGAAACCTGGGGAACACCTTGGAGTGTAACACACCATCTCTCTACACCCCATACCCAATTTGTAGGCCTAATGCAGCGTAGTTTCCAACAACTACTAAACGAGAGCCGGAAGATCGAAGCTCAGGAAAGGCAACCTGGAGAACACCTTGGAGTGGAACACACCATCTCTCTACACCCCATACCCAATTTGTAGGCCCAATGCAGCGTAGTTTCCAACAACTACTAAACGAGAGCCGGAAAATCGAAGCAATGGAGAGTAAACCTGGGGAACACCTTGGAGTGTAACACACCATCTCTCTACACCCCATACCCAATTTGTAGGCCTAATGCAGCGTAGTTTCCAACAACTACTAAACGAGAGCCGGAAGATCGAAGCAATGGAGAGGAAACCTGGGGAACACCTTGGAGTGTAACACACCATCTCTCTACACCCCATACCCAATTTGTAGGCCTAATGCAGCGTAGTTTCCAACAACTACTAAACGAGAGCCGGAAGATCGAAGCAATGGAGAGGAAACCTGGGGAACACCTTGGAGTGGAACACACCATCTCTCTACAGTGGAACACACCATCTCTCTACACCCCATACCCAATTTGTAGGCCTAATGCAGCGTAGTTTCCAACAACTACTAAACGAGAGCCGGAAGATCGAAGCTCAGGAAAGGCAACCTGGGGAACACCTTGGAGTGTAACAAACCCTCTCTCTACACCACGGAAGGGCTGATTCTTAGGAAGGAAGGCTGTCGGAAAGAAGCAGGGCGCGTCCGAGGGTGATTATATTCTTATTAGGTATATACTCACCCTCGGACGCGCCCTGCTTCTTTATTTGTAATGAATGTTTATTTGCAATGTGGTTTTGACTTACTCTATTTTTTTGGTAAATAATGATTTTATTATTTTCATTGTTTTGCATCTTCTTGGCAATAATATAAAGAAGACGCGACAGGACAACACTCGGTGGATGCCATATCTGTGTTTAAAATTGAAAAAACCTTTCAGTTAACTACTTGCAGGAGAAAGTTATTGTAGCTGGTGGCCATTTTTAGTACTGTACCAGATTTTTGTTGTATGTGTTTGTTTTTAATGTTAAAATGTCTGCATTTGATATCTCTCCAGTATTTTCTTTTTTATAAGCAAAATACTTATTTTTATATTTTCTGATGTTGGTTCCAGGGGTACACGGGCAGCAGTGGTGTGGTCAGTGGAGGCCTAGTGGAAGGAGTGACCGCAGACAGGCATCGAAGGCCTAAAATAATAACACATGGCTGTAGGCAATTTTAAATTGGTTACAGGGGTACACGGGCAGCAGTGGTGTGGTCAGTGGAGGCCTAGTAGAAGGAGTGACCGCAGACAGGCATCGAAGGCCTAAAATAATAACACATGGCTGTAGGCAATTTTAAATTGGTTCCAGGGGTACACGGGCAGCAGTGGTGTGGTCAGTGGAGGCCTAGTGGAAGGAGTCACCGCAGACAGGCATCGAAGGCCTAAAATAATAACACATGGCTGTAGGCAATTTTAAATTGGTTCCAGGGGTACACGGGCAGCAGTGGTGTGGTCAGTGGAGGCCTAGTGGAAGGAGTCACCGCAGACAGGCATCGAAGGCCTAAAATAATAACACATGGCTGTAGGCAATTTTAAATTGGTTACAGGGGTACACGGGCAGCAGTGGTGTGGTCAGTGGAGGCCTAGTGGAAGGAGTAACCGCAGACAGGCATCGAAGGCCTAAAATAATAACACATGGCTGTAGGCAATTTTAAATTGGTTCCAGGGGTACACGGGCAGCAGTGGTGTGGTCAGTGGAGGCCTAGTGGAAGGAGTGACCGCAGACAGGCATCGAAGGCCTAAAATAATAACACATGGCTGTAGGCAATTTTAAATTGGTTCCAGGGGTACACGGGCAGCAGTGGTGTGGTCAGTGGAGGCCTAGTGGAAGGAGTGACCACAGACAGGCATCGAAGGCCTAAAATAATAACACATGGCTGTAGGCAATTTTAAATTGGTTCCAGGGGTACACGGGCAGCAGTGGTGTGGTCAGTGGAGGCCTAGTGGAAGGAGTGACCGCAGACAGGCATCGAAGGCCTAAAATAATAACACATGGCTGTAGGCAATTTTAAATTGGTTCCAGGGGTACACGGGCAGCAGTGGTGTGGTCAGTGGAGGCCTAGTGGAAGGAGTCACCGCAGACAGGCATCGAAGGCCTAAAATAATAACACATGGCTGTAGGCAATTTTAAATTGGTTACAGGGGTACACGGGCAGCAGTGGTGTGGTCAGTGGAGGCCTAGTGGAAGGAGTGACCGCAGACAGGCATCGAAGGCCTAAAATAATAACACATGGCTGTAGGCAATTTTAAATTGGTTCCAGGAGTACACGGGCAGCAGTGGTGTGGTCAGTGGAGGCCTAGTGGAAGGAGTGACCACAGACAGGCATCGAAGGCCTAAAATAATAACACATGGCTGTAGGCAATTTTAAATTGGTTCCAGGGGTACACGGGCATCAGTGGTGTGGTCAGTGGAGGCCTAGTGGAAGGAGTCACCGCAGACAGGCATCGAAGGCCTAAAATAATAACACATGGCTGTAGGCAATTTTAAATTGGTTACAGGGGTACACGGGCAGCAGTGGTGTGGTCAGTGGAGGCCTAGTGGAAGGAGTGACCGCAGACAGGCATCGAAGGCCTAAAATAATAACACATGGCTGTAGGCAATTTTAAATTGGTTCCAGGGGTACACGGGCAGCAGTGGTGTGGTCAGTGGAGGCCTAGTGGAAGGAGTCACCGCAGACAGGCATCGAAGGCCTAAAATAATAACACATGGCTGTAGGCAATTTTAAATTGGTTCCAGGGGTACACGGGCAGCAGTGGTGTGGTCAGTGGAGGCCTAGTGGAAGGAGTGACCACAGACAGGCATCGAAGGCCTAACATAACAAAAATGTCAATACAATGGTATTGTCAGTGGCAGGCATTGAAGGATGTCAGCGCATAGACTAAACATTGGTGGAGCTGTGAGATAATTTTGCAAGTGGTAGAGCACTGTTTGAGCTGGGGTGGGGGGAAACTGTCTTGTGGCCGGCGGTACAGGCCCAGGGCCCCTCATATTACAACGGTGTGTCTGACGTTGGGTGCGCACCACCACCGCCAGAGACACTTTATTGTACTAGGAGGGACCCAGTGGCAGTGCCGTCGACCAAAAGCGGGCTCACCCACCTCTTCAGACAAACTGCACTCTCACGGGTGCTGTCGCCAAGTGTCGATACCACGGCCCCGTGTGGGGAGTTTGGCCATTTAGTGAGGTGTAAACATGTCGTATGCTGGACAATCAGGTGCAGAAAATTACGAGATTGGAAAAGGCATTCAGAATAGTCCACAGGCAAGACCTTTTCATAGGAAAGCTAGGTGTCAGCCGGGCAAGGTGGGGCAAAAGATTTCGAAATCCAGTTGTGGTTCATTTTAATGAAGGTTAGATCATCTACATTTTGGGTAGCCAGACGAGTCCTTTTTTCTGTTAGTATTGAACCTGCAGCACTGAATACTCTTTCTGATAGGACACTAGCTGCCGGGCAAGCAAGCTCCTGCAATGCATATTCTGCCAATTCTGGCCAGGTGTCTAATTTTGATGCCCAGTAATCAAATGGGAATGACGGTTGAGGGAGAACATCGATAAGGGATGAAAAATAGTTTGTAACCATACTGGACAAATGTTGTCTCCTGTCACTTTGAATTGATGCTGCAGTACATGTCCTGTCTGTGGTCATAGCAAAATCACTCCACAACCTGGTCAGAAAACCCCTCTGGCCAACGCCACTTCTGATTTCTGCCCCTCTAACTCCTCTGGTCTGCTGGCCCCTGCAGCTCGTGTGAGAACGATCACGGGCACTGTGTGCAGGGAATGCCAGAAGCAAACGGTCAACAAGAGTTGATTGTTTGGTTGCTAATATTAGTTCCAAGTTCTCATGTGGCATTATATTTTGCAATTTGCCTTTATAGCGAGGATCAAGGAGGCAGGCCAACCAGTAATCGTCATCATTCATCATTTTAGTTATGCGTGTGTCCCTTTTGAGGATACGTAAGGCATAATCCGCCATGTGGGCCAAAGTTCCAGTTCTCAAATCTGCGGTTGTGCTTGGTTGAGGGGCAGTTTCAGGCAAATCCACGTCACTTGTGTCCCTCAAAAAACCAGAACCCGGCCTTGCCGCGCCACCAATTTCCAGTGGCCCCGGAAAAGCTTCCTCATTAAAAATATAATCATCCCCATCATCCTCCTCGTCCTCCTCCTCCTCTTCGCCCGCTACCTCGTCCTGTACACTGCCCTGGCCAGACAATGGCTGACTGTCATCAAGGCTTTCCTCTTCCTCAGCTGCAGACGCCTGATCCTTTATGTGCGTCAAACTTTGCATCAGCAGACGCATTAGGGGGATGCTCATGCTTATTATGGCGTTGTCTGCACTAACCAGCCGTGTGCATTCCTCAAAACACTGAAGGACTTGACACATGTCTTGAATCTTCGACCACTGCACACCTGACAACTCCATGTCTGCCATCCTACTGCCTGCCCGTGTATGTGTATCCTCCCACAAAAACATAACAGCCCGCCTCTGTTCACACAGTCTCTGAAGCATGTGCAGTGTTGAGTTCCACCTTGTTGCAACGTCTATGATTAGGCGATGCTGGGGAAGGTTCAAAGAACGCTGATAGGTCTGCATACGGCTGGAGTGTACGGGCGAACGGCGGATATGTGAGCAAAGTCCACGCACTTTGAGGAGCAGGTCGGATAACCCCGGATAACTTTTCAGAAAGCACTGCACCACCAGGTTTAAGGTGTGAGCCAGGCAAGGAATGTGTTTCAGTTGGGAAAGGGAGATGGCAGCCATGAAATTCCTTCCGTTATCACTCACTACCTTGCCTGCCTCAAGATCTACAGTGCCCAGCCACGACTGCGTTTCTTTCTGCAAGAACTCGGACAGAACTTCCGCGGTGTGTCTGTTGTCGCCCAAACACTTCATAGCCAATACAGCCTGCTGACGTTTGCCAGTAGCTGCCCCATAATGGGAGACCTGGTGTGCAACAGTGGCATCTGCGGATGGAGTGGTTGTGCGACTGCGGTCTGTGGACGAGCTCTCGCTTCTGCAGGAGGACGAAGAGGAGGAGGAGGGGGTGCGAACGGCTACAGCCAATTGTTTCCTAGACCGTGGGCTAGGCAGAACTGTCCCAAACTTGCTGTCCCCTGTGGACCCTGCATCCACCACATTTACCCAGTGTGCCGTGATGGACACGTAACGTCCCTGGCCATGCCTACTGGTCCATGCATCTGTTGTCAGGTGCACCTTTGTGCTCACAGATTGCCTGAGTGCATGGACGATGCGCTCTTTAACATGCTGGTGGAGGGCTGGGATGGCTTTTCTGGAAAAAAAGTGTCGACTGGGTAGCTCGTAGCGTGGTACAGCGTAGTCCATCAGGGCTTTGAAAGCTTCGCTTTCAACTAACCGGTAGGGCATCATCTCTAACGAGATTAGTCTAGCTATGTGTGCGTTCAAACCCTGTGTACGCGAATGCGAGGCTAAGTACTTCCTTTTTCTAACCATAGTCTCATGTAGGGTGAGCTGGACTGGAGAGCTGGAGATCGTGGAACTAGCGGGGGTGCCGGTGGACATGGCAGACTGAGAGACGGTGGGAGATGGTATTGTTGCCACCGGTGCCCTAGATGCAGTGTTTCCTACTACGAAACTGGTGATTCCCTGACCCTGACGGCTTTGGCCTGGCAAAGAAACCTGCACAGATACTGCAGGTGGTGCGGAAAATGGTGGCCCTACACTGCCGGAAGGGATGTTGCGTTGCTGACTAGCTTCATTGGCCGAGGGTGCTACAACCTTAAGGGACGTTTGGTAGTTAGTCCAGGTTTGCAAATGCATGGTGGTTAAATGTCTATGCATGCAACTTGTATTGAGACTTTTCAGATTCTGTCCTCTGCTTAAGGTAGTTGAACATTTTTGACAGATGACTTTGCGCTGATCAATTGGATGTTGTTTAAAAAAATGCCAGACTGCACTCTTTCTAGCATCGGATGCCTTTTCAGGCATTGCAGACTGATCTTTAACCGGATGGCCACGCTGTCCTCCAACAGGTTTTAGCTTTGCCACGCGTTTTGGGCAAGATACGGGCCCGGCAGATGGAACCTGTTGCGATGTTGATGCCTGCTGCGGCCCCTCCTCCTCCGCTTCAGAACTGCTGCCGCCTGCACCCTGTTCCCCCAATGGCTGCCAATCGGGGTCAAGAACTGGGTCATATATTACCTCTTCTTGTAGCTCGTGTGCAACTTCGTCTGTGTCACCGTGTCGGTCGGTGGTATAGCGTTCGTGATGGGGCAACATAGTCTCATCAGGGTCTGATTCTTGATCAGCACCCTGCGAGGGCAATGTTGTGGTCTGAGTCAAAGGACCAGCATAGTAGTCTGGCTGTGGCTGTGCATCAGTGCACTCCATGTCAGATTCAACTTGTAATGGGCATGGACTGTTAACTGCTTCACTTTCTAAGCCAGGGACGGTATGTGTAAAGAGCTCCATGGAGTAACCCGTTGTGTCGCCTGCTGCATTCTTCTCTGTTGTTGTTTTTGCTGAAGAGGACAAGGAAGCGACTTGTCCCTGACCGTGAACATCCACTAACGACGCGCTGCTTTGACATTTACCAGTTTCACGAGAGGAGGCAAAAGAGCTAGAGGCTGAGTCAGCAAGATAAGCCAAAACTTGCTCTTGCTGCTCCGGCTTTAAAAGCGGTTTTCCTACTCCCAGAAAAGGGAGCGTTCGAGGCCTTGTGTAGCCAGACGAACCTGGCTCCACAGCTCCAGACTTAGGTGCAATATTTTTTTTCCCACGACCAGCTGATGCTCCACCACTACCACTACCCTCATTACCAGCTGACAATGAACGCCCCCGGCCACGACCTCTTCCACCATACTTCCTCATTGTTTTAAAAACGTAAACAAACTAACGGTATTTGTTGCTGTCACACAAATTACACGGTGAGCTATAACTTCAGTATGATTTAGCTACCCCTTTACAGGTGAGTGAGACCACAACGAAAATCAGGCACAATGTTACACACTCTGTTGTTGGTGGCAACAAATGAGAGAGATGCCACACACGCAGGACTGTCACTGAAGCACAAATGTAAATATTAATCTCCCACTGATTTGATTTTTTTTTTTTTTTTCAGGGAGACTTTAGGAAAAAAAAAATAGAATAAAATGATTTTTTCAGGAAGAATTTAGAAACCAAAGAAAATAAAATGATTTTTTCAGGGAGAATTTAGAAAACAAATAAAACAAAAAAAGGCTTTCTATGGCCCACTGAGTGAGAGATGACGCACACAGGAGTCAGGAGTGGCACACAAGCCCAGAGGCCAATATTTTTCTCCCACTGATTGATGTAGTGATTTTTTCAGGTAGATTTTATAACCCAAATCAAGCAAAAAAATAAATAGGCTTTCTATGGCCCACTGAGTGAGAGATGACACAGACAGGGATGGCACTCTAGCAGAAATGTCAATCTTAATCTCCCACAAAAAAAAAAACAGGGAGTGTCCTTCAATTACTATCTCCCTGCAGTAATCTCAGCCAGGTATGGCAGGCAGCAATAAGGAGTGGACTGATGCACAAATTAAATAAAAAGTGTGTACAAACCAAAAAGATAGCTGTGCAGAAAGGAAGGAACAAGAGGATTTGTGCTTTGAAAAAAGCAGTTGGTTTGCACAGCGGCGTACACACAGCAATGCAGCTATCAGGGAGCCTTCTAGGGCAGCCCAATGAGCTACAGCGCTGAGGGGGAAAAAAAAAAAAATGTGGCTTCCACTGTCCCTGCACACCGAAGGTGGTGTTGGGCAGTGGAAATCGCTACAGCTCCCTAAGCTCAGATCAGCAGCAGTAACATGGCGGTCGGCGGGAACTCCCCTTTATAGCCCCTGTGACGCCGCAGACAGCAAGCCAATCACTGCAATGCCCTTCTCTAAGATGGTGGGGACCAGGACCTATGTCATCACGCTGCCCACACTCTGCGTTTACCTTCATTGGCTGAGAAATGGCGCTTTTCGCGTCATTGAAACGCGACTTTGGCGCGAAAGTCGCGTACCGCATGGCCGACCCCGCACAGGGGTCGGATCGGGTTTCATGAAACCCGACTTTGCCAAAAGTCGGCGACTTTTGAAAATGAACGACCCGTTTCGCTCAACCCTAGCCAGGAGGCCTCAGTTGTCCGGATCAAAGATGGTCACTAGGGGTCCGCCCATGGACCTGGAGGGCCCCAAACCACCGAAGATTGTAGGGGGACCAGCTAGAAACCCAGCCTACCACAGTCCCCCTGGGGCGTGATGCCACACCTGCCATCAGCTGGGCCACCTGCAAAGACAATGTCCCAACCGGACTCAGCATACCCAGTGGCCAAAGGCGGGAACAGCTACCTTCAGCCGGGCTGCTGTACACTGCTACCAAGGCAAAGCTGACCTGGCATTGGGGGCTACGACTAACCAAGGGGTGGAAGAGATGGAGGAAGTGCTGCATGAAGTAGACCCCGTGCAGGCAGCCCGGGTGTTGTGAGTTCTGTTTTTGGGCTCCCTCTGGTGGTTACTGATGGTACTGGGTGATTTGTGTTCTGCTGTCTCTGGTGTCCACCTGTTCTATTAGGATTTGGGAGTTTCCTATTTAACCGGGCTATCTTGTCATTTCCCCGCCGGCTATCAAGGTTATCAGAGTGTTTTGTTACCTCAGCTTCTGGCTTCAGTAATCTTCAGGACAAGCTAAGTTTTTGATTTTCTTGTTCCACGTTTTGCTTTATTTTTGTCTTGTCCAGCTTGCATGTAATTGTTTCTTTGCTGCTGGTTGCTCTAGTGGGCTGTAATTGCTCCTCATGTTCCATGAGTTGGAACATGAGTTCAAGTAATTACAGGATGGTTTTTTGAAGGGTTTTTTGCTGACCGCGCAGTTTACTTTTGTATCCTCTGCTATCTAGTTTTAGCGGGCCTCATTTTGCTGAATCTGTTTTCATACTGTGTATGTGCCTTCCTCTCATTTCACCGTCATTATATGTGGGGGGCTGCTATTTCTGTGGGGTATTTCTCTGGAGGCAAGAGAGGTCTGTGTTTCTTCTAATAGGGGAAGTTAGATCTTCGGCTGGTGCGAGACGTCTAGGATCAACGTAGGCACGTTCCCCGGCTATTGTTATTTGTGTGTTCAGGTTTAGGGTCGCGGTCAGCTCAGGTTCCATCACCCTAGAGCTCGTTGGTGCTTGTCCTTTTGTGATTCTGTTATGCTGTGCTATCAGGCAACACAGTGTGCAGTAATCAGCGCACATACAGTGATATGGCAATAACCCAAAAACAATAGAACAAGCTCTGAGACGTGGAATCTCTGCAGACTGCAATACCTGAACCTATCCTCACACAACTAAAAGCAGCAGTGGATTGCGCCTAACACTACCTATGCAACTCGGCACTGCCTGAGGAGCTGACTAGCCTGAAGATAGAAATATAAGCCTGACTTGCCTCAGAGAAATACCCCAAAGGAATAGGCAGCCCCCCACATATAATGACTGTTAGCAAGATGAAAAGACAAAACGTAGGAATGAAATAGATTCAGCAAAGTGAGGCCCGATATTCTAGACAGAGCGAGGATAGCAAAGAGAACTATGCAGTCTACAAAAAACCCTAAAGCAGAACCACGCAAAGGGGGGCAAAAAGACCCACCGTGCCGAACTAACGGCACGGCGGTGCACCCTTTGCGTCTCAGAGCTTCCAGCAAAAGAGAATAGCACAGCTGGACAGAAAAAACGGAAACAAAAACAAAGTAACACTTATCTAGCAGAGCAGCAGGCCACAGGAAAGATGCAGAAGCTCAGATCCAACACTGGAACATTGACAAGGAGCAAGGAAGACAGACTCAGGTGGAGTTAAATAGCAAGGCAGCCAACGAGCTCACCAAAACACCTGAGGGAGGAAGCCCAGAGGCTGCAATACCACTTGTGACCACAGGAGTGAATTCAGCCACAGAATTCACAACAGTACCCCCCCCTTGAGGAGGGGTCACTGAACCCTCACCAGAACCCCCAGGCCGACCAGGATGAGCCACATGAAAGGCACGAACAAGATCTGGGGCATGGACATCAGAGGCAAAAACCCAGGAATTATCCTCCTGAGCATAACCCTTCCATTTGACCAGATACTGGAGTTTCCGTCTAGAGACACGAGAATCCAAAATTTTCTCCACAATATACTCCAATTCCCCCTCCACCAAAACAGGGGCAGGAGGCTCCACAGATGGAACCATAGGTGCCACGTATCTTCTCAACAACGACCTATGGAATACATTATGTATGGAAAAGGAGTCTGGGAGGGTCAGACGAAAAGACACCGGATTGAGAATCTCAGAAATCCTATACGGACCAATAAAACGAGGTTTAAATTTAGGAGAGGAAACCTTCATAGGAATATGACGAGAAGATAACCAAACCAGATCCCCAACACGAAGTCGGGGACCCACACGGCGTCTACGATTAGCGAAAAGCTGAGCCTTCTCCTGGGACAAGGTCAAATTGTCCACTACCTGAGTCCAGATCTGCTGCAACCTGTCCACCACAGAATCCACACCAGGACAGTCCGAAGCCTCAACCTGTCCTGAAGAGAAACGAGGATGGAACCCAGAATTGCAGAAAAATGGAGAGACCAAGGTAGCCGAGCTGGCCCGATTATTAAGGGCGAACTCAGCCAACGGCAAAAATGACACCCAATCATCCTGGTCAGCAGAAACAAAACATCTCAGATATGTTTCCAAGGTCTGATTGGTTCGTTCGGTCTGGCCATTAGTCTGAGGATGGAAGGCCGAGGAAAAAGATAGGTCAATGCCCATGCTACCACAAAAGGCTCGCCAGAACCTCGAGACAAACTGGGAACCTCTGTCAGAAACAATATTCTCAGGAATGCCATGCAAACGAACCACATGCTGGAAGAACAAAGGCACCAAATCAGAGGAGGAAGGCAATTTAACCAAGGGCACCAGATGGACCATTTTAGAAAAGCGATCACAGACCACCCAAATGACCGACATCTTTTGAGAAACGGGAAGGTCAGAAATGAAATCCATCGAAATATGTGTCCAAGGCCTCTTCGGGACCGGCAAGGGCAAAAGCAACCCACTGGCACGTGAACAGCAGGGCTTAGCCCTAGCACAAATCCCACAGGACTGCACAAAAGCACGCACATCCCGTGACAGAGATGGCCACCAGAAGGATCTAGCCACTAACTCTCTGGTACCAAAGATTCCTGGATGACCAGCCAGCACCGAACAATGAAGTTCAGAGATAACTTTACTAGTCCACCTATCAGGGACGAACAGTTTCTCGGCTGGACAACGATCAGGTTTATTAGCCTGAAATTTCTGCAACACTCTCCGCAAATCAGGAGAGATGGCAGACACAATGACTCCTTCCTTGAGGATACTCGCCGGCTCAGATAACCCCGGAGAGTCGGGCACAAAACTCCTAGACAGAGCATCCGCCTTCACATTTTTAGAGCCCGGAAGGTACGAAATCACAAAATCAAAACGAGCAAAAAATAACGACCAACGGGCCTGTCTAGGATTCAAGCGCTTGGCAGACTCGAGATAAGTAAGATTCTTATGATCAGTCAATACCACCACGCGATGCTTAGCTCCCTCAAGCCAATGACGCCACTCCTCGAATGCCCACTTCATGGCCAGCAACTCTCGGTTGCCCACATCATAATTACGCTCAGCAGCAGAAAATTTCCTGGAAAAGAAAGCACATGGTTTCAACACTGAGCAACCAGAACCTCTCTGTGACAAAACCGCCCCTGCTCCAATCTCAGAAGCATCAACCTCGACCTGGAACGGAAGAGAAACATCTGGTTGACACAACACAGGGGCACAGCAAAAACGACGCTTCAACTCCTGAAAAGCTTCCACGGCAGCAGAAGACCAATTTACCAAATCAGCACCCTTCTTGGTCAAATCGGTCAATGGTCTGGCAATGCTAGAAAAATTACAGATGAAGCGACGATAAAAATTAGCAAAGCCCAGGAATTTCTGCAGACTTTTCAGAGATGTCGGCTGAGTCCAATCCTGGATGGCCTGGACCTTAACCGGATCCATCTCGATAGTAGAAGGGGAAAAGATGAACCCCAAAAATGAAACTTTCTGCACACCGAAGAGACACTTTGATCCCTTCACGAACAAGGAATTAGCACGCAGTACCTGGAAAACCATTCTGACTTGCTTCACATGAGACTCCCAATCATCAGAGAAGATCAAAATGTCATCCAAGTAAACAATCAGGAATTTATCCAGATACTCACGGAAAATGTCATGCATAAAAGACTGAAAAACAGATGGAGCATTGGCAAGTCCGAACGGCATCACCAGATACTCAAAATGACCCTCGGGCGTATTAAATGCCGTTTTCCATTCATCTCCCTGCCTGATTCTCACCAGATTATACGCACCACGAAGATCAATCTTAGTAAACCAACTAGCCCCCTTAATCCGAGCAAACAAGTCAGATATCAATGGCAAGGGATACTGAAACTTAACAGTGATCTTATTTAGAAGGCGGTAATCAATACACGGTCTTAGCGAACCATCCTTTTTGGCTACAAAAAAGAACCCTGCTCCCAATGGTGATGACGATGGGCGAATATGTCCCTTCTCCAGGGATTCTTTCACATAACTGCGCATAGCGGTGTGTTCAGGCACGGACAAATTAAATAAACGACCCTTAGGGAATTTACTACCAGGAATCAAATTGATAGCACAATCACAATTCCTATGCGGAGGTAGGGCATCAGACTTGGGCTCTTCAAATACATCCTGAAAGTCAGACAAGAACTCTGGGATGTCAGAAGGAATGGATGACGAAATAGACAAAAATGGAACATCACCATGTACTCCCTGACAACCCCAGCTGGTTACCGACATAGAGTTCCAATCTAATACTGGATTATGGGTTTGTAGCCATGGCAACCCCAACACGACCACATCATGCAGATTATGCAGTACCAGAAAGCGAATAACTTCCTGATGTGCAGGAGCCATGCACATGGTCAGCTGGGCCCAGTACTGAGGCTTATTCTTGGCCAAAGGTGTAGCATCAATTCCTCTCAACGGAATAGGACACCGCAAAGGCTCCAAGAAAAATCCACAACGTTTAGCATAATCCAAATCCATCAGATTCAGGGCAGCGCCTGAATCCACAAACGCCATGACAGAATACGATGACAAAGAGCATATCAAGGTAATGGACAGAAGGAATTTGGACTGTACAGTACCAATGACGGCAGAGCTATCGAACCGCCTAGTGCGCTTAGGACAATTAGAAATAGCATGAGTGGAATCACCACAGTAGAAACACAGCCTGTTCAGACGTCTGTGTTCTTGCCGTTCAACTTTAGTCATAGTCCTGTCGCACTGCATAGGCTCAGGTTTACTCTCAGACAATACCGCCAGATGGTGCACAGATTTACGCTCGCGCAAGCGACGACCGATCTGAATGGCCAAGGACATAGACTCATTCAAACCAGCAGGCATAGGAAATCCCACCATGACATCCTTAAGAGCTTCAGAGAGACCCTTTCTGAACCAAGCCGCCAGTGCAGATTCATTCCACAGAGTGAGTACTGACCACTTCCTAAATTTCTGACAATATACTTCTACATCATCCTGACCCTGGCATAAAGCCAGCAAATTTTTCTCAGCCTGATCCACTGAATTAGGCTCATCGTAAAGCAATCCAAGCGCCTGGAAAAACGCATCAACATTACTCAATGCAGGGTCTCCTGGCGCAAGAGAAAACGCCCAGTCCTGTGGGTCGCCGCGCAAAAAAGAAATAATAATCAAAACCTGTTGAATAGGATTACCAGAAGAATGAGGTTTCAAGGCCAGAAATAGCTTACAATTATTTTTGAAGCTCAGGAACTTAGTTCTGTCACCAAAAAACAAATCAGGAATAGGAATTCTTGGTTCTAGCATAGATTTCTGATCAATTGTATCTTGAATCTTTTGTACATTTATAACGAGATCATCCATTGAGGAGCACAGAGCCTGAATATCCATGTCCACAGCTGTGTCCTGAAGCACTCTAATGTCTAGGGGAAAAAAAAAAAAAAAAAAAACTGAAGACAGAGCTGAGGAAAAAAAAATGATGTCAGGACTTCTTTTTTCCTTCTATTGAGAATCATTGGTTTGGCTCCTTGTACTGTTATGCTGTGCTATCAGGCAACACAGTGTGCAGTAATCAGCGCACATACAGTGATATGGCAATAACCCAAAAACAATAGAACAAGCTCTGAGACGTGGAATCTCTGCAGACTGCAATACCTGAACCTATCCTCACACAACTAAAAGCAGCAGTGGATTGCGCCTAACACTACCTATGCAACTCGGCACTGCCTGAGGAGCTGACTAGCCTGAAGATAGAAATATAAGCCTGACTTGCCTCAGAGAAATACCCCAAAGGAATAGGCAGCCCCCCACATATAATGACTGTTAGCAAGATGAAAAGACAAAACGTAGGAATGAAATAGATTCAGCAAAGTGAGGCCCGATATTCTAGACAGAGCGAGGATAGCAAAGAGAACTATGCAGTCTACAAAAAACCCTAAAGCAGAACCACGCAAAGGGGGGCAAAAAGACCCACCGTGCCGAACTAACGGCACGGCGGTGCACCCTTTGCGTCTCAGAGCTTCCAGCAAAAGAGAATAGCACAGCTGGACAGAAAAAACGGAAACAAAAACAAAGTAACACTTATCTAGCAGAGCAGCAGGCCACAGGAAAGATGCAGAAGCTCAGATCCAACACTGGAACATTGACAAGGAGCAAGGAAGACAGACTCAGGTGGAGTTAAATAGCAAGGCAGCCAACGAGCTCACCAAAACACCTGAGGGAGGAAGCCCAGAGGCTGCAATACCACTTGTGACCACAGGAGTGAATTCAGCCACAGAATTCACAACATGATTCCCTGCCATTGGAATCATGACAGTATAGCCGGCCAAAAATGTTTGGGCTGAAGTAGGAGGAAAAGTAGTCTGAGGAAGTTTTTTTTTTTTTTTTCTCTCCTCTGAGGTTGCTGCCCAGCCTTAATTGCAGCCTGGCTGATTTTTTTTTTTTCCTCCTCTTAACCCCTTCAAGACCCAGCCTATTTTGACCTTAAAGACCTTGCCGTTTTTTGCAATTCTGACCAGTGTCCCTTTATGAGGTAATAACTCAGGAACGCTTCAACGGATCCTAGCGGTTCTGAGATTGTTTTTTCGTGACATATTGGGCTTCATGTTAGTGGTAAATTTAGGTCAATAAATTCTGCATTTATTTGTGATAAACACGGAAATTTGGCGAAAATTTTGAAAATTTCGCAATTTTCACATTTTGAATTTTTATTCTGTTAAACCAGAGAGATATGTGACACAAAATAGTTAATAAATAACATTTCCCACATGTTTACTTTACATCAGCACAATTTTGGAAACAAAATTTTTTTTTGTTAGGAAGTTATAAGGGTTAAAATTCGACCAGCGATTTGTCATTTTTACAACGAAATTTACAAAACCATTTTTTTTAGGGACCACCTCACATTTGAAGTCAGTTTGAGGGGTCTATATGGCTGAAAATACCCAAAAGTGACACCATTCTAAAAACTGCACCCCTCAAGGTACTCAAAACCACATTCAAGAAGTTTATTAACCCTTCAGGTGCTTCACAGCAGCAGAAGCAACATGGAAGGAAAAAATGAACATTTAACTTTTTAGTCACATAAATTATCTTTTAGCAACAATTTTTTTATTTTCCCAATGGTAAAAGGAGAAACTGAACCACGAAAGTTGTTGTCCAATTTGTCCTGAGTACGCTGATACCTCATATGTGGGGGTAAACCACTGTTTTGGCGCACGGCAGGGCTTGGAAGGGAAGGAGCGCCATTTGACTTTTTGAATCAAAAATTGGCTCCACTCTTTAGCGGACACCATGTCACGTTTGGAGAGCCCCCGTGTGCCTAAAAATTGGAGCTCCCCCACAAGTGACCCCATTTTGGAAACTAGACGCCCCAAGGAACTTATCTAGATGCATAGTGAGCACTTTGAACCCCCAGGTGCTTCACAAATTGATCCGTAAAAATGAAAAAGTACTTTTTTTTCACAAAAAAATTCTTTTAGCCTCAATTTTTTCATTTTCACATGGGCAACAGGATAAAATGGATCCTAAAATGTGTTGGGCAATTTCTCCTGAGTACACCAATACCTCACATGTGGAGGTAAACCACTGTTTGGGCACATGGTAAGGCTCGGAAGGGAAGGAGCGCCATTTGACTTTTTGAATGAAAAATTATTTCCATCGTTAGCGGACACCATGTCGCGTTTGGATAGCTCCTGTGTGCCTAAACATTGGCGCTCCCCCACAAGTGACCCCATTTTGGAAACTAGACCCCCCAAGGAACTAATTTAGATGCCTAGTGAGCACTTTAAACCCTCAGGTGCTTCACAAATTGATCTGTAAAAATGAAAAAGTAATTTTTTTTCACAAAAAAATTCTTTTCGCCTCAATTTTTTCATTTTCACATGGGCAGTAGGATAAAATGGATCATAAAATTTGTTGGGCAATTTCTCCCGAGTACGCCGATACCTCATATGTGGGGGTAAACCACTGTTTGGGCACTCGGCAGGGCTCGGAAGAGAAGGCGCGCCATTTGACTTTTTGAATGGAAAATTAGCTCCAATTGTTAGCGGACACCATGTCGCGTTTGGAGAGCCCCTGTGTGCCTAAACATTGGAACTCCCGCACAAGTGACCCCATTTTGGAAACTAGACCCCCCAAGGAACTTATCTAGATGCATATTGAGCACTTTAAACCCCCAGGTGCTTCACAGAAGTTTATAACGCAGAGCCATGAAAATAAAAAATAATTTTTCTTTCCTCAAAAATGATTTTTTAGCCTGGAATTTCCTATTTTGCCAAGGATAATAGGAGAAATTGGACCCCAAATATTGTTGTCCAGTTTGTCCTGAGTACGCTGATACCCCATATGTGGGGGTAAACCACTGTTTGGGCGCACGGCAGGGCTCGGAAGGGATGGCACGCCATTTGGCTTTTTAAATGGAAAATTAGCTCCAATCATTAGCGGACACCATGTCACGTTTGGAGAGCCCCTGTGTGCCTAAACATTGGAGATCCCCCAGAAATGACACCATTTTAGAAACTAGACCCCCAAAGGAACTAATCTAGATGTGTGGTGAGGACTTTGAACCCCCAAGTGCTTCACAGAAGTTTATAACGCAGAGCCATGAAAATAAAAATAAAAATTATTTTCTCAAAAATGATCTTTTAGCCTGCAATTTTTTATTTTCCCAAGGGTAACAGGAGAAATTTGACCCCAAAAGTTGTTGTCCAGTTTCTCCTGAGTACGCTGATACCCCATATGTGGGGGTAAATCACTGTTTGGGCACATGCCGGGGCTTGGAATTGAAGTAGTGACGTTTTGAAATGCAGACTTTGATGGAATGCTCTGTGGGCGTCACGTTGCGTTTGCAGAGCCCCTGATGTGGCTTAACAGTAGAAACCCCCCACAAGTGACCCCATTTTGGAAACTAGACCCCCAAAGGAACTTATCTAGATGTGTGGTGAGCACTTTGAACCCCCAAGTGCTTCATAGAAGTTTATAATGCAGAGCCGTGAAAATAATAAATACGTTTTCTTTCCTCAAAAATAATTATTTAGCCCAGAATTTTTTAATTTTCCCAAGGGTAACAGGAGAAATTTGACCCCAATATTTGTTGTCCAGTTTCTCCTGAGTACGGTGATACCCCATATGTGGGGGTAAACTACTGTTTGGGCACATGCCGGGGCTTGGAATTGAAGTAGTGACGTTTTGAAATGCAGACTTTGATGGAATGCTCTGCGGGCGTCACGTTGCGTTTGCAGAGCCCCTGATGTGCCTAAACAGTAGAAACCCCCCACAAGTGACCCCATTTTGGAAACTAGACCCTGAAAGGAACTTATCTAGATGTGTGGTGAGCACTTTGAACCCCCAAGTGCTTCATAGAAGTTTATAATGCAGAGCCGTGAAAATAATAAATACGTTTTCTTTCCTCAAAAATAATTATTTAGCCCAGAATTTTTTATTTTCCCAAGGGTTACAGGAGAAATTGGACCCCAAAAGTTGTTTTCCAGTTTCTCCTGAGTACGCTGATACCCCATATGTGGGGGTAAACCACTGTTTGGGCACACGTCGGGGCTCAGAAGGGAAGTAGTGACTTTTGAAATGCAGACTTTGATGGAATGGTCTGCGGGTGTCACGTTGCGTTTGCAGAGCCCCTGGTGTGCCTAAACAGTAGAAACCCCCCACAAGTGACCCCATTTTAGAAACTAGACCCCCCAAGGAACTTATCTAGATATGTGGTGAGCACTTTGAACCCCCAAGTGCTTCACAGACGTTTACAACGCAGAGCCGTGAAAATAAAAAATCATTTTTCTTTCCTCAAAAATTATGTTTTAGCAAGCATTTTTTTAGATTCACAAGGGTAACAGGAGAAATTGGACCCCAGTAATTGTTGCGCAGTTTGTCCTGAGTATGCTGGTACCCCATATGTGGGGGTAAACCACTGTTTGGGCACACGTCAGGGCTCGGAAGTGAGGGAGCACCATTTGACTTTTTGAATACGAGATTGGCTGGAATCAATGGTGGCGCCATGTTGCGTTTGGAGACCCCTGATGTGCCTAAACAGTGGTAACCCCTCAATTCTAACTCCAACACTAACCCCAACACACCCCTAACCCTAATCCCAACTGTAGCCATAATCCTAATCACAACCCTAACCCCAACACACCCCTAACCACAACACTAACCCCAACACACCCCTAACCCTAACCACAACCCTAATTCCAACCCTAACCCTAAGGCTATGTGCCCACGTTGCGGATTCGTGTGAGATATTTCCGCACCATTTTTGAAAAATCTGCGGGTAAAAGGCACTGTGTTTTACCTGCGGATTTTCCGCGGATTTCCAGTGTTTTTTGTGCGGATTTCACCTGCGGATTCCTATTGAGGAACAGGTGTAAAACGCTGCGGAATCCGCACAAAGAATTGACATGCTGCGGAAAATACAACGCAGCGTTCCCGCGCGGTATTTTCCGCACCATGGGCACAGCGGATTTGGTTTTTTATATGTTTACATGGTACTGTAAACCTGATGGAACACTGCTGCGAATCCGCAGCCAAATCAGCACCGTGTGCACATAGCCTAATTCTAAAGGTATGTGCACACGCTGCGGAAAATGCTGCGGATCCGCAGCAGTTTCACATGAGTGTACAGTTCAATGTAAACCTATGGGAAACAAAAATCGCTGTACACATGCTGCGGAAAAACTGCACGGAAACGCAGCGGTTTACATTCCGCAGCATGTCACTTCTTTGTGCGGATTCCGCAGCGGTTTTACAACTGCTCCAATAGAAAATCGCAATTGTAAAACCGCAGTGAAATGCGCAGAAAAAAACGCGGTAAATCCGCCATAAACCCGCAGCGGTTTAGCACTGCGGATTTATCAAATCCGCAGCGGAAAAATCCGCAGAGGACCAGAATACGTGTGCACATTCCTAACCCTAACCCTAGCCCTAACCCTAGCCCTAACCCTAGCCCTAACCCTAGCCCTAACCCTACCCCTAACCCTACCCCTAACCCTAACCCTACCCCTAACCCTACCCCTAACCCTAACCCTAGCCCTACCCCTAACCCTACCCCTAACCCTACCCCTAACCCTAACCCTATTCTAACATTAGTGGAAAAAAAAAAATTTCTTTATTTTTTTATTGTCCCTACCTATGGGGGTGACAAAGGGGGGGGGGTCATTTATTATTTTTTTTATTTTGATCACTGAGATAGATTATATCTCAGTGATCAAAATGCACTTTGGAACGAATCTGCCGGCCGGCAGATTCGGCGGGCGCACTGCGCATGTGCCCGCCATTTTGGAAGATGGCGGCGCCCGGGAGAAGACGGACGGGACCACGGCTGGATCGGTAAGTATGATAGGGTGGGGGGGGACCACGGGGGGGGGGATCGGAGCACGGGGGGGGAATCGGAGCGCGGGAGGGGTGGAACGGAGCGCGGGGGGCGTGGAACGGAGCACGGGGGGGCTGGAATGGAGCACGGGGGGGTGGAACGGAGCACGGGGGGGGTGGATCGGAGTGCAGGGGGGGTGATTGGAGCACGGGGGGGTGATTGGAGCACGGGGGGAGCGGACACGAGCACGTGGGGGAGCGGAGCACTGGATGGAGGGGAGCCGGAGCAGTGTACCGGCCAGATCGGGGGGGTGGGGGGGCGATCGGAGGGGTGGGGTGGGGGCACACTAGTATTTCCAGCCATGGCCGATGATATTTCAGCATCGGCCATGGCTGGATTGTAATATTTCACCCGTTATAATGGGTGAAATATTACAAATCGCTCTGATTGGCAGTTTCACTTTCAACAGCCAATCAGAGCGATCGTAGCCACGAGGGGGTGAAGCCACCCCCCCTGGGCTAAACTACCACTCCCCCTGTCCCTGCAGATCGGGTGAAATGGGAGTTAACCCTTTCACCCGGTCTGCAGGGACGCGATCTTTCCATGACGCCGCATAGGCGTCATGGGTCGGATTGGCACCGACTTTCATGACGCCTACGTGGCGTCAAAGGTCGGGAAGGGGTTAATCCTTGAATGGCTCTGACCTTAGCTGTTTATCATGGACGTCCAGAGTTTAGCTTCCAGCTTGAATAATCTTGCTGCTAAGGTTCAAAATATACAAGATTTTGTTGTACATGCTCCTATGTCTGAACCTAGAATTCCTATTCCAGAGTTCTTTGCTGGAGATAGATCTAGTTTTCTGAATTTTAGGAACAATTGCAAGCTGTTCCTTTCTTTGAAATCTCGCTCTTCTGGAGACCCTGCTCAGCAGGTTAAGATTATTATATCTTTCCTGCGGGGTGACCCTCAAAATTGGGCATTTGCATTGGCACCAGGGGATCCTGCGTTGCTTAATGTGGATGCGTTTTTTCTGGCATTGGGTTTGCTCTATGAGGAACCTAACCTAGAGATTCAGGCTGAAAAAGCTTTATTAGCTCTCTCTCATGGGCAAGATGAAGCAGAAATATATTGTCAAAAATTTAGGAAATGGTCAGTGCTTACTCAGTGGAATGAGTGCGCCCTGGCTGCAAAGTTCAGAGATGGCCTTTCTGAGGCCATTAAAGATGTTATGGTGGGGTTCCCTGCGCCTACGGGTCTGAATGAGTCTATGACTATGACTATTCAGATTGATCGGCGTTTACGGGAGCGCAAACCTGTGCACCATTTGGCGGTGTCTTCTGAACAGGCACTTGAGACAATGCAATGTGATAGAGTTCAGTCTAGAAGTGAACGGCAAAACTATAGGCGGAAAAATGGGTTGTGCTTCTATTGTGGTGATTCAGCTCATGTTATATCAGCATGCTCTAAACGCACAAAAAAGGTTGATAAGTCTGTTGCCATTAGTACGTTACAGTCTAAGTTCATTCTGTCGGTGACTCTGATTTGCTCATTATCATCCATTTCCGTCGATGCCTATGTAGATTCAGGCGCTGCCCTGAGTCTTATGGATTGGTCATTTGCCAAGCGATGTGGGTTTAGTCTTGAGCCTCTGGAAGTCCCTATTCCTTTGAAGGGAATTGACTCTACACCTTTAGCTATGAATAAACCTCAGTACTGGACACAAGTGACCATGCGTATGACTCCCGTTCATCAGGAGGTGATTCGCTTCCTGGTATTGTATAATTTACATGATGTTCTAGTACTTGGTCTGCCATGGTTACAAACTCATAATCCAGTCCTTGACTGGAAAACAATGTCTGTGTTAAGCTGGGGATGTCAGGGGGTTCATGATGATGCACCTCCGATTTCTATCGCTTCATCTACTCCTTCTGAGGTTCCTGTATTTTTGTCTGATTATCGGGATGTTTTTGAGGAGCCTAAGCTCAGTTCGCTTCCTCCTCACAGGGATTGCGATTGTGCTATAGATTTAATTCCTGGTAGTAAATTTCCTAAAGGTCGTTTGTTCAATCTGTCTGTGCCAGAGCATACTGCTATGCGGGATTATGTTAAGGAGTCCTTGGAAAAGGGACATATCTGTCCATCTTCGTCCCCTTTGGGAGCAGGTTTTTTTTTCGTGGCCAAAAAAGATGGGTCCTTGAGGCCTTGTATAGATTATCGTCTTTTGAATAAGATTACCGTAAAATATCAGTATCCTTTGCCTTTGTTGACTGATTTGTTTGCTCGCATTAAGGGGGCTAAATGGTTCACTATCTTCGGGGTGCATATAATCTTATACGAACAAAACAAGGTGATGAGTGGAAAACCGCATTTAATACGCCTGAGGGCCATTTTGAGTATTTGGTAATGCCTTTCGGACTTTCTAATGCTCCTTCAGTCTTCCAGTCCTTTATGCACGATATTTTCCGTGAATATCTGGATAAATTTATGATTGTGTATTTGGATGATATTTTGGTTTTTTCTGATGACTGGGAGTCTCATGTTCATCAGGTCAGGAAGGTGTTTCAGGTCCTGCGGGCTAATTCCTTGTTTGTAAAGGGCTCAAAGTGTCTCTTTGGAGTCCAGAAGATTTCTTTCTTGGGGTATATTTTTTCCCCTTCTACTATTGAGATGGATCCCGTCAAGGTTCGGGCTATTTGTGACTGGACGCAGCCTGCATCTCTTAAGAGTCTGCAGAAGTTCTTGGGCTTTGCTAATTTCTATCGTCGTTTTATAACTAATTTTTCTAGTGTTGTTAAGCCTTTGACGGATTTGACTAAGAAGGGTGCTGATGTTGCTGATTGGTCTCCTGCGGCTGTGGAGGCCTTTCAGGAACTTAAACGCCGGTTTTCTTCTGCTCCTGTGTTGCGTCAGCCTGATGTTTCGCTTCCTTTCCAAGTTGAGGTTGATGCTTCCGAGATTGGAGCGGGGGCGGTTTTGTCACAGAGAAGCTCCGATTGCTCGGTGATGAAGCCATGTGCGTTCTTTTCTAGAAAATTTTCGCCCGCTGAGCGGAATTATGATGTGGGTAATCGGGAACTTTTGGCCATGAAGTGGGCATTTGAGGAGTGGCGTCATTGGCTGGAGGGTGCTAGACATCGTGTGGTGGTCTTGACTGATCACAAAAATCTGATTTACCTTGAGTCTGCCAGGCGTCTGAATCCTAGACAGGCTCGTTGGTCACTGTTTTTCTCTCGTTTCAATTTTGTGGTTTCATACCTGCCAGGTTCAAAGAATGTGAAGGCGGATGCTCTTTCTAGGAGTTTTGTGCCTGACTCCCCTGGAAATTCTGAGCCCACTGGTATCCTTAGGGATGGGGTGATTTTGTCGGCCGTCTTCCCAGACTTGCGACGTGCTTTGCAGGAGTTTCAGGCGGGTAAACCTGATCGTTGTCCGCCTGAGAGACTGTTTGTTCCGGATAGTTGGACCAGTAGAGTCATCTCCGAGGTCCATTCTTCTGCGTTGGCAGGTCATCCTGGAATATTTGGTACTAGAGACTTGGTGGCCAGGTCTTTTTGGTGGCCTTCCTTGTCGAGGGATGTGCGTTCTTTTGTGCAGTCTTGTGAGGTTTGTGCTCGGGCTAAGCCTTGCTGTTCTCGAGCCAGTGGATTGTTGTCACCTTTGCCTATCCCGAAGAGGCCTTGGACGCACATTTCCATGGACTTTATTTCGGATCTCCCTGTCTCTCAAAAAATGTCCGTCATCTGGGTTGTGTGTGACCGCTTTTCTAAAATGGTTCATCTTGTACCCTTGCCTAAGTTGCCTTCCTCCTCTGAGTTGGTCCCTCTGTTTTTCCAGAACGTGGTTCGTTTGCATGGGATTCCGGAGAACATCGTTTCTGACAGGGGATCCCAGTTTGTGTCTAGATTTTGGCGGACGTTCTGTGCTAAGATGGGCATTGATTTGTCCTTTTCGTCTGCATTCCATCCTCAGACGAATGGCCAGACAGAGCGAACTAATCAGACCTTGGAAACTTATTTGAGGTGTTTTGTTTCTGCTGATCAGGATGACTGGGTTACCTTTTTGCCGCTGGCCGAGTTTGCCCTTAATAATCGGGCTAGTTCTGCTACCTTGGTTTCTCCTTTCTTTTGTAATTCGGGGTTTCATCCTCGTTTTTCCTCTGGTCAGGTGGAGCCTTCTGAATGTCCTGGAGTGGACATGGTGGTGGATGGGTTGCATCGGATTTGGAGTCATGTGGCGGACAATTTGAAGTTGTCCCAGGAGAAGGCTCAGTAGTTTGCTAATCGCCGTCGCCGCGTGGGTCCTCGACTTCGTGTTGGGGACTTGGTGTGGTTGTCTTCTCGTTTTGTTCCTATGAAGGTCTCTTCTCCTAAGTTCAAGCCTCGGTTCATCGGTCCTTATAGGATCTTGGAAATTCTTAACCCTGTGTCGTTTCGTTTGGATCTTCCGGCATCGTTTGCTATTCATAATATGTTCCATCGGTCGTTGTTGCGGAGGTATGAGGTACCTGTTGTTCCTTCACTTGAGCCTCCTGCTCCGGTGCTGGTGGAGGGAGAATTGGAGTATGTTGTGGAGAAGATCTTGGATTCTCGTGTTTCCAGACGGAAACTCCAATATTTGGTCAAGTGGAAGGGTTATGGTCAGGAGGATAATTCTTGGGTGGTTGCCTCTGATGTTCATGCTGATGATTTGGTCCGCGCTTTTCATAGGGCTCATCCTGGTCGCCCTGGTGGTTCTCGTGAGGGTTCGGTGACCCCTCCTCAAGGGGGGGTACTGTTGTGAGTTCTGTTTTTGGGCTCCCTCTGGTGGTTACTGATGGTACTGGGTGATTTGTGTTCTGCTGTCTCTGGTGTCCACCTGTTCTATTAGGATTTGGGAGTTTCCTATTCAACCGGGCTTTCTTGTCATTTCCCCGCCGGCTATCAAGGTTATCAGAGTGTTTTGTTACCTCAGCTTCTGGCTTCAGTAATCTTCAGGACAAGCTAAGTTTTTGATTTTCTTGTTCCACGTTTTGCTTTATTTTTGTCTTGTCCAGCTTGCATGTAATTGTTTCTTTGCTGCTGGTTGCTTTAGTGGGCTGTAATTGCTCCTCATGTTCCATGAGTTGGAACATGAGTTCAAGTAATTACAGGATGGTTTTTTGAAGGGTTTTTTGCTGACCGCGCAGTTTACTTTTGTATCCTCTGCTATCTAGTTTTAGCGGGCCTCATTTTGCTGAATCTGTTTTCATACTGTGTATGTGCCTTCCTCTCATTTCACCGTCATTATATGTGGGGGGCTGCTATTTCTGTGGGGTATTTCTTTGGAGGCAAGAGAGGTCTGTGTTTCTTCTAATAGGGGAAGTTAGATCTTCGGCTGGTGCGAGACGTCTAGGATCAACGTAGGCACGTTCCCCGGCTATTGTTATTTGTGTGTTCAGGTTTAGGGTCGCGGTCAGCTCAGGTTCCATCACCCTAGAGCTCGTTGGTGCTTGTCCTTTTGTGATTCCCTGCCATTGGAATCATGACACCCGGGCAGATAATCGACAACAGCATCGACAGGTCGTGTGGGTTAATGGGAAACGTATGCAGGGACTAAGAGATTCAGGGGCAACTTTGACCCTGGTGAAGCCTCATCTCGTCCAGGACCAAGAGAAGACGGACCGGACAGTGGCAGTCCGTGTAGCAGGGGGAGCTATACATCCACTGCCCACTGCCAGGATTCACCTGAACTGGGGAGTTGAGGATGGCCTTGTTGAGGTCGGCTTGATGGAGGATTTGCCTGCAGACGTCTTGCTGGGAAATGACTTGGGGCCCATGTTGTCTGCCTTCTCGGTTGCCCCTCTGGCTGAGACATATCCTGTGACCACCCGGAGACAAGCTCGAGCTGCAGAGGTGGAATCACACTCCGAGGAGGCCCAGATAAGACATCCCAGCCCTACACGTATTCCCATAGCCAGACACATTTCTTGGGCCACCTCAGATGAATTTAAGAAGGAGTTACTTGAGGATCCTTCATTGGAGGGATATTGTGGGAAGGCACAGGAGGGGAGAGGACTACTGGAAGGGGAACAGTTTGTATGGAAGCAGGGACTCCTCTACCGGATCACAGAGCAGCACCACACGGGGACGAGCCCCACTATAATATGACAGCTGGTAGTTCCCAATAAGTATAGGCAGGAGTTACTGCGAATCTCTCATGACATACCCTTGGCCGGGCACTTCGGCGTCAGTCGCACCAGGCATCGTCTGACACAAAACTTCTTTTGGCTGGGGATAACCTATGATGTTCGTCAGTACTGCCAGATCTGTGACAGTTGCCAGCGCATTGGCAAGAGGGGGGATTGATGCAAGGCCAAATTACGCCCCCTCCCCATTGTGGAGGAACCATTTAGCCGAGTAGTGGTCAATCTGATAGGGCCATTATCCAAACCCAGTCCGTCAGGGAAAAGGTATATATTGACAGTGGTAGATTATGCCACACTGTATCCAGAGGCGGTTGCGTTACCTAACATACTGGCAAAGACGGTGGTGGACGCCCTGCTCCAGGATTTCCCCGGGAGATTATCTCGGACCAAGGTGCCCAGTTTACAGCAGAGGTGACCAACCAACTGTGGAAGCTGTGCGGCGTAAAGTCCATTAGAAGCGCCCCGTATCACCCGCAAACCAATGGGTTGTGTGAACGCTTTAACGGGACGTTAAAACAACTCATTGGGACTTTTACCAGGACCTACAGGGACTGGGAGAAATTCCTGCCACACCTCCTGTTTGCCTATTGGGAGGTGCCCCAAGAATTCACGGGGTACTCCCTGGTCGAGCTGGTATACGGGAGACGGGTAAGGGGACCCCTAGACTTAGTGCTAGAATACTGGGAAGGGGAGGGCCTCGTAGAAGGGGTACCTATTGTACCCTATGTGCTGGAATTCCGGGACCACCTACAGGAGCTGGTGCCAGTGCATATGGTACGATCGGTGGGCCAGAGAGCACACCTTGGAAGTAGGACCGAAGGTCCTGGAGTTAGAGCCCACTAGACAGAACAAGTTCCAAGCTGCATGGCAGGGGCCCTACCAGGTAGTGGGGAAAATAGCCGGCACAACCTATAATGTCGCCGATTGTGATGACCCCAGGGTTATCCGCATGTTCCACGTGAATATGCTGAAGCCCTACCGGGAGCGCCCTGAAGAGGTAGTGGTCATCTGTGCACCTGAATCAGAGGATTTAGCTGGACATCCCTTGCCGGATGTCTTAGGGAAAAGGACTCAGTCTAAAACATGGGACCAGGTACACTTGGGTGAAGACCTAGGCCCCCGGGAGAGACAGCAGGCGGAGGAATTGTTGAGGCAGCGACAGAGGATGTTTTCGGGGAGACCAGGGTACACTCGCCTGGCACAACACAAGGTTGAGACCCAGTATCAGACCCCCCTGCGACAAAACCCCTTCCGTGTCCCTGAGTCTGTACGAGAGGGGATGCGACAAGAGATACAATATGTTGCGTTTAGGGGTCCTTGAAGAGTCAGATAGTCCCTGGGCATCCCCCATAGTGTTAGTGCCCAAGAAGGATGGGACTACCCGGTTTTATGTAGACTATTGTAAGCTCAATGAGAAAACAGTGACGGATGCATATTCTATGTCACGTGTGGATGAGTTGTTAGAACGGCTGGTGGAGGCAAAGTATTTGACCACCATCGGTCTATGCAAAGGCTAATGGCAGATTCCCCTTAGTCCTGACGCTATTCCCAAGTCGGCATTTGTCACCCCGTTCAGCTTATTTAAGTTTCGAGTTATGCCATTCGGGATGAAGAATGCCCTGGCGACCTTCCAGAGGCTGGCTGACCGGCTTCTGGATGGTCTCCAGGACTATGCTTGTGCCTACCTGGACGGCCTCCTGCAGCTATTGTAATGTATGTCTGGCCTGCCGCTTTTCTATTGGCCTGCCCTCTGTATCTGTGTGATATATTCTGTGTCCTGTGAGTAAAGTGTTGTCAGATTGGAAATACATGGAGAAGCAGTGATCTTTTTATATGCGCCCATGTAACCAAGCAGTTTCAGCCAGCGCCCTTCATTCAGACTCCAGCCAGAGCAGAGTGGACGTTCTGAAACATGGGGTGGTACTGAAAGTGGTACCCCAGCTTGGTAGACCCCGTTACATCAGTACTTCAGAGAAGATGCCTATCATCGGAACTGCTTAAGAAATAACAGAAAGCTATATAGTGAATTCACTTAGCTTGACTACACAATTTTGGAAAAGTCCTTGTGAAATCAAGCTTGTAGATATAATGGTACTGTGAAAACACTTGGACAAGTTGAATCAAGGTAAAACTTACAGAGAGAAACTATGCTCCGCAGATCTGTGAGATGACAATGAAGACATGCACCTCCCCTGCAGAATCAGTTCCTGGTTTTGCTGCTACAGAAGGACCAGGCCTCGCATGTGGATCACAGTGGATTAGTGAGACCCTAGTGCTCATGAGTTTGCAGTTCTTGGGTGGATGCAAACAAAAAAATTCAATAAACTAATTTGATCATTACTCAATTTCATATAACATTAAGTAAATGTTTAGTAACTTGGAAATAGATATATAGTAAATTAGTGCCTCCCACCCAATTTCTTTGGCCATGTGATTTACCATGTAAATACCCAGCATGTCTGAAACTCTTTGCTAACACGTCAGGAGGATAATAAGAGTGTCCGATATTAAAAGTCTAACATGATTGGAGTTTGTGTGGTAACCTGCATTCTTTAAAAAAACAAACAAACATGGGATTTGAACCCAGGAAAAGCTCCATTTGAGAGTCTGCAGCTGGCAGCCTTACCATCATACCATAGTTCAAGTGATATCCTGCATTGATTTTCTTTAGCTATGAAATCTATGCGCACTCTCAGTAACCGGAAAAATCATTTTGATTTTTTTTCTGACATATGATAGGTGACTTTCTTAGGCTGGTTTCACTCTAGCGTTCAGCAGGGCTGCATAGTTCCTCCATGAAGCCCCGCCCACTGCCACACCTCTTCTTTCAGCTCCACCTACAGCTGCATGCGGCGTGCGTACCCTATCTTTACCATTAGGTACGCAGGCCATGCCGATGTATGCGGATGCCTCTGCATGTGTCGATTTGACGGTGTGGCGACCGCACCAAATTGCAACTCGTTGCGCTCGGCGGCCGCACCCTCAAAACGATGCATTCGGAGGCATCCGCATACATCGGCATGGCCTGCGTACCTAATGGTAAAGATATGGTACGCAAGCCACATGCCGACGTAGGCGGAGCAGACTGGAGGAGGCGTGGTGGTGGGCGGAGCTTCACAGAGGACGTACACAGCCTTCCATCCGCAAATGTGAAACCAGCCTTAAAGGGAACCTGTCACCCCCAAAATGGAAGTTGAGCTAAGCCCACCAGCATCAGGGGCTTATCTACAGCATTCTGGAATGCTTCAGATAAGCCCCCGATGTATCCTGAAAGATGAGAAAAAGAGGTTATATTATACTCACCCAAGGCGGTCCCGCTGCAGGTCCAATCCGATGGGCGTCGCGTTCCGGTCCGGGGCCTCCCATCTTCATACGATGAAGTCCTCTTCTTGTCTTCACGCTGCGGCTCTGGCGCCGATGTACTTTGTCTGCCCTGTTGAGGGCAGAGCAAAGTACTGCAGTGTGCAGGTGGCAGGCAGACAAAGTACGCTGGAGCCGCAGCGTAAATACAAGAAGAGGACGTCATCGTAAGAAGATGGGAGGCCCCGGAGAGCCACGCCCACCGCAGCGGGACCGCTCCTGAGTGAGAATAATATCATCTCTTTTTCTTGTCTTTCAGGATACATCAGGGGGCTTATCTACAGCATTACAGAATGCTGTAGATAAGCCTCTGATGCTGGTGGGCTTAGCTCAACTTCCATTTTGGAGGTGACGGGTTCCCTTTAACTCATCAAAATTGAAACATCTCTTTGATTAGTGCAGAAAGTCACCTGTCATATGTTACGATAAAAAAAATAAAAAATAAAAAGTTGACTGTCATTGGGGATAGAATCCAAGTTTACCCATTCCATAGTACAGGAGCTTAACCACTCAGCCATCAGCTGAACTAGCTGTGAATGGGTCCCTTTTCTTCCATTATGAGGTGAACCATTCATGTACTGTATTGAGGGTATCTGAAAAACAATTTGATTTTGATGTTTGAAAGTAGTCAGGTATCAGGTACCAGACTGAAATCACTGAGCAAGGAGTTTTTGCCACAAGTTTACATTGCCAGTCACCTAAGTAAATAGAACTGAGAGGGTAGCACAGCTGTAAGGTGTGCATGCTTATAAACAGAGAGCTTGTGAGTTCAAATCCCCGCAATGGAAGTTAATTTTTTTTGTTATTATTTTTCTTATTATTTTAAACCAAAACTATGTCTGATGCAGATGCTTCACCCTGAGGCTATAGATTATTAGAAGTCAGGAGGATAATAAGAATGTCAGATATTAAAAATGGAATGCAGATGCTTCACCCTTAGGCTATAGATTATTTTATTAGAAAGCAGGAGGATAATAAGAGTGGCAGATATTAAAAGTGGAGCATGATTGGAGTTTGTGTGGTGACCTGCATAAGTTAAAAAAAATAATAATCAAACATGGGGGCTTTGAACTCAGAAGAAACCCAACTATAAAGGCCACAGAAAGCTGCCTTACCATTGCACCACTTGCTCAAGTGATACCAGGGACTAATTTCATGAGACGAACCATTCAAGTACTATAGTGAGGGACTCAGAATAGCCTTTTGATTCTGATGTTTGAAGGTTTCAGGTATCAGGCTCTGGCATCAGACTCTGGCATCAGAGTCAGGCATCAGAGTCAGGCACCAGAGTCAGGCACCAGAGTCAGGCACCAGAGTCAGGCACCAGAGTCAGGCACCAGAGTCAGGCACCAGAGTCAGGCACCAGAGTCAGGCACCAGAGTCAGGCACCAGAGTCAGGCACCAGAGTCAGGCACCAGAGTCAGGCACCAGACAGAGTTTTTCTGATTTTTTACTTTGATATGTGATCATGTCCTAAAATGAACACTGTAGGCAAGGTACCATTATGTGTAACTGGCCGAATCGCAAATTCAAGTTCAGGGTAATTAATCTTATGTTTGTTTTTATAGAAAAGCCCTTTAGTCAATTAAGTTAGACAAGCAAAGAAATGGGAATAACGTAGGAAAAAACACATACATTGAAAATGCAGAAATAAAGTAATAACAAAAATACTTCTATCTCAGAAACTTTATGTGATAAAGCAAACCTAGTGATATTTTTGAAATCAGCACATCAAACTCCATAAAACAGACATATTACCTTTGCTGATGATTTTTTTTTGTTTATCAGTGTAATTGTTCACCTATTTACAAGTTTTGGAAAACACTAAAGCTGTTGTCCCACCAACAAAAATGATTTTATTCAATAGATCTTGAAATAATAATAATTTCCACTGTTGGATGTTCATGTGCTGAGATAATCTTATAAATGTGTCCTGGGCCGGACTGAGACTAAAATTCAGCCCTGGCATTTGAAGTTACACAGGCCCACTTGTCGCATTGTGACTGTATAATATCTTTGTACACTTGTAAGTTAGAAGTGAGGGGAGTGTAACACGACCATATAACATATAATCACAGCTGTATCCAGCATTACAGCTCAGTCCTCATAGAATGTAATACAGCACAGCCCCCATAGAATGTAATACAGCACAGCCCCCATAGAATGTAATACAGCACAGCCCCCATAGAATGTAATACAGCACAGCCCCCATAGAATGTAATACAGCACAGCCCCCATAGAATGTAATGCAGTACAGCCCCCATAGAATGTAATACAGCACAGCCCCCATAGAATGTAATACAGCACAGCCCCCATAGAATGTAATACAGCACAGCCCCCATAGAATGTAATGCAGGATAGCCCCCATAGAATGTAATGCAGTCAGCCCCCATAGAATGTAATACAGCACAGCCCCCATAGAATGTAATACAGCACAGCCCCCATAGAATGTAATACAGTACAGCCCCCATAGAATATAATACAGCACAGCCCCCATTGAATGTAATATAGCACAGCCCCCAAAGAATGTATTGCAGCCAGCCCCAATAGAATGTAATGCAGCACAGCCCCCATAGAATGTAATGCAGCCAGCCCCCATAGAATGTAATACAGCACAGCCCCATAGAATGTAATGCAGCACAGCCCCCATAGAATGTAATGCAGCACAGCCCCCATAGAATGTAATGCAGCACAGCCCCCATAGAATGTAATGCAGTACAGCCCCCATAGAATGTAATACAGCACAGCCCCCATAGAATGTAATGCAGCACAGCCCCCATAGAATGTAATGCAGCCAGCCCCCATAGAACGTAATACAGCACAGCCCCCATAGAATATAAAGCAGCACAGCCCCATAGAATGTAATGCAGCCAGCCCCCATAGAATGTAATGCAGCACAGCCCCATAGAATGTAATGCAGCACAGCCCCATAGAATGTAATGTAGCACAGCCCCCATAGAATGTAATACAGCCAGCCCCATAGAAGGTAATGCAGCACAGCCCCCATAGAATGTAATGCAGCCAGCCCCCATAGAATGTAATGCAGCCAGCCCCCATAGAATGTAATGCAGCACAGCCCCATAGAATGTAATGCAGCCAGCCCCCATAGAATGTAATGCAGCACAGCCCCATAGAATGTAATGCAGCCAGCCCCCATAGAATGTAATGCAGCACAGCCCCATAGAATGTAATGCAGCACAGCCCCATAGAATGTAATACAGCACAGCCCCCATAGAATGTATTGCAGCCAGCCCCCATAGAATATAATGCAGCCCCCCCCATAGCCCCACAATCCAGTTATCACTCATTGATGTATATATAAGAAAAAAAACACTCTACTCACCTTTCCTCTTGCCCTGCGCTGCTCCAAGCTCCAGTCTCAGCAGCTGCAGTCTGCCCGCCCGACACACAGCAGGTGCGCGATGATATGACGTCATCGTGCACCCGCAGTGTCAGAAGCAGAGTGGGGAATGATGGGAGAGAAAGCGTCAGCAGACGCTCTCTCCTCCATCATTGCATTCAACTGTACCGGCGTCATAGACGCCGGTATAGTTAAATGCAGGGCGCCGGGGAGCGTGCCGACAGCGGGGGGAGTGTGCCGACAGCGGGGGGAGTGTGCCGAGAGCGGGGAAAGTGTGTCGACAGCGGCACACTCATGCGGCCCACTACTGCCACCGGCCCCATAGAATGTAATGCAGTACAGCCCCCATAGAATGTAATACAGCACAGCCCCCATAGAATGTAATACAGCACAGCCCCCATAGAATGTAATACAGCACAGCCCCCATAGAATGTAATACAGCACAGCCCCCATAGAATGTAATACAGCACAGCCCCCATAGAATGTAATACAGCACAGCCCCCATAGATTGTAATGCAGTACAGCCCCCATAGAATGTAATGCAGTCAGCCCCCATATAATGCAATACAGCACATCCCCCATAGAATGTAATACAGCACAGCCCCCATAGAATGTAATACAGCACAGCCCCCATAGAATGTAATACAGCACAGCCCCCAAAGAATGTATTGCATCCAGCCCCCATAGAATGCAATGCAGCACAGCCCCCATAGAATGTATTGCAGCCAGCCCCCATAGAATGTAATACAGCACAGCCCCATAGAATGTAATGCAGCACAGCCCCCATAGAATGTAATACAGTCAGCCCCCATAGAATGTAATGCAGCACAGCCCCCATAGAATGTAATACAGCACAGCCCCCATAGAATGTAATACAGCACAGCCCCCATAGAATGTAATACAGCACAGCCCCCATAGAATGTAATACAGCACAGCCCCCATAGAATGTAATACAGCACAGCCCCCATAGAATGTAATACAGCACAGCCCCCATAGAATGTAATACAGCACAGCCCCCATAGATTGTAATGCAGTACAGCCCCCATAGAATGTAATGCAGTCAGCCCCCATATAATGCAATACAGCACATCCCCCATAGAATGTAATACAGCACATCCCCCATAGAATGTAATACAGCACAGCCCCCATAGAATGTAATACAGCACAGCCCCCAAAGAATGTATTGCATCCAGCCCCCATAGAATGCAATGCAGCACAGCCCCCATAGAATGTATTGCAGCCAGCCCCCATAGAATGTAATACAGCACAGCCCCATAGAATGTAATGCAGCACAGCCCCCATAGAATGTAATACAGTCAGCCCCCATAGATTGTAATGCAGCACAGCCCCCATAGAATGTAATGCAGCACAGCCCCCATAGAATGTAATGCAGCACAGCCCCCATAGAATGTAATGCAGTACAGCCCCCATAGAATGTAATACAGCACAACCCCCATAGAATGTAATGCAGCACAGCCCCCATAGAATGTAATGCAGCCAGCCCCCATAGAATGTAATGCAGCACAGCCCCCATAGAATGTAAAGCAGCACAGCCCCATAGAATGTAATGCAGCTAGCCCCCATAGAATGTAATGCAGCACAGCCCCATAGAATGTAATGCAGCACAGCCCCCATACAATGTAATACAGCCAGCCCCATAGAAGGTAATGCAGAACAGCCCTCATAGAATGTAATGCAGCCAGCCCCCATAGAATGTAATGCAGTCAGCCCCCATAAAATGTAATGCAGCACAGCCCCATAGAATGTAATGCAGCCAGCCCCCATAGAATGAAATGCAGCACAGCCCCATAGAATGTAATGCAGCCAGCCCCCATAGAATGTAATGCAGCACAGCCCCATAGAATGTAATGCAGCACAGCCCCATAGAATGTAATACAGCACAGCCCCCATAGAATGTATTGCAGCCAGCCCCCATAGAATGTAATGCAGCCCCCCCATAGCCCCACAATTCAGTTATCACTGATTGATGTATATATTAGAAAAAAAAACACTCTACTCACCTTTCCTCTTACCCTGCGCTGCTCCAAGCTCCGTTCTCAGCAGCTGCAGTCTGCCCGCCCGACACACAGCAGGTGCGCGATGATATGACGTCATCGTGCACCCGCAGTGTCAAAGGCAGAGTGGGGAATGATGGGAGAGAAAGCGTCAGCAGACGCTCTCTCCTCCATCATTGCATTCAACTGTACCGGCGTCATAGGCGCCGGTATAGTTGAATGCGGGGCGCCGGGGAGTGTGCCGACAGCGGGGGGAGTGTGCCGAGAGCGTGGGAGTGTGCCGACAGCGGGGGGAGCGTTCCGACAGCGGGGGGAGTATGCCGAGAGCGGGGGAGTGTGCCAACAGCGGGGGGAGTGTGCCGAGAGCGGGGAAAGTGTGTCGACAGCGGCACACTCGAGCGGCCCACTACTGCCACCAGCCCCATAGAATGTAATGCAGCACAGCCCCCATAGAATGTAATACAGCACAGCCCCCATAGAATGTAATACAGCACAGCCCCCATAGAATGTAATACAGCACAGCCCCCATAGAATGTAATACAGCACAGCCCCCATAGAATGTAATGCAGTACAGCCCCCAAAGAATGTAATGCAGTCAGCCCCCATAGAATGTAATACAGTACAGCCCCCATAGAATGTAATACAGCACTGCCCCCATTGAATGTAATATAGCACAGTCCCCAAAGAATGTTTTGCAGCCAGCCCCCATAGAATGGAATGCAGCACAGCCCCCATAGAATGTAATGCAGCCAGACCCCATAGAATGTAATACAGCACAGCCCCATAGAATGTAATGCAGCACAGCCCCCATAGAATGTAATACAGTCAGCCCCCATAGAATGTAATGCAGCACAGCCCCCATAGAATGTAATGCGGCACAGCCCCCATAGAATTTAATGCAGCACAGCCCCCATAGAATGTAATGCAGTACAGCCCCCATAGAATGTAATACAGCACAGCCTCCATAGAATGTAATGCAGCACAGCCCCCATAGAATGTAATGCAGCCAGCCCCCATAGAATGTAATGCAGCACAGCCCCATATAATGTAATGCAGCCAGTCCCCATAGAATGTAATGCAGCACAGCCCCATAGAATGTAATGCAGCACAGCCCCATAGAATGTAATGCAGCACAGCCCCATAGAATGTAATGCAGCCAGCCCCATAGAATGTAATGCAGCACAGCCCCCATATAATTTAATACAGCACAGCCCCCATAGAATGTATTGCAGCCAGCCCCCATAGAATGTAATGCAGCCCCCCCCATAGCCCCACAATCTAGTTATCACTCATTGATGTATATATAAGAAAGAAAACACTTTACTCACCTTTCCTCTTGCCCTGTGCTGCCCCAAGCTCCGGTCTCAGCAGCTGCAGTCTGCCCGCCCGACACACAGCAGGTGCGCGATGATATGACATCATCGTGCACCCGCAGTGTCAGAAGCAGAGTGGGGAATGATGGGAGAGAAAGCGTCAGCAGACGCTCTCTCCTCCATCATTGCATTCAACTGTACCGGCGTCATAGACGCTGGTATAGTTGAATGCGGGGCGCCGGGGAGTGTGCCGATAGCGGGGGGAGTGTGCCGAGAGCGGGGGAGTGTGCCGACAGCGGGGGGAGTGTGCCGAGAGCGGGGGAGTGTGCCGACAGCGGGGAGAGTGTTCCGACAGCGGGGGGAGTGTTCCGAGAGCGGGGGAGTGTGCCGACAGCGGGGGGAGTGTGCCGAGAGCGGGGAAAGTGTGTCGACAGCGGCACACTCGAGCGGCCCACTACTGCCACCGGCCCTTCTGGCATTTGCCAGAACTCCCCGATGGCCAGTCCGGCCCTGAATGTGTCCCTGCTGTGTACTGTGTGATGCAGGGGTCTCAAACTTCATTTCTCGAAGTCCTAAAACCATGTGTGTTTTCAAGATTCCCTTCGCATTGCACAAGGTGCTGGAATCATTCTGTGCAGGTGATTAAATTATCACTTGTGCAATACAAGGAAATCCTGAAAACATGACCTGTTTGCAGCCCTCGAGGAATGCAGTTTGAGACCTCTGGTGTAATGTCTGTGTATGACCGTGCAGGAACATGGTCTGATCATACCACAGCTCCTTGGCAGGGGATGAAGGAAAGGAGTATAAAGACATTACAGCAGGAGATCACAAATGATTCTTTCTTTGAGGTAAAACATTTTTTTTTAAACAAACAGGGAAATGCTTTACCTCACAAAAAGAAACAGCTGTGACTCCTGCTGTGCTGTCTGTATACTCTTTTTTGCTCCCTTCCCTGTCCAGGAGTTTGTACCTGTACTGCAGGGGTAGGGAAAGTTTTCTCTGCTAAGGGTCATTTGGATACTTATACCATCCAACGGGGGCCGTACAAATCGTGCTATACTTCTGCCCACAAAGGAAGGTTGCATGCCGCTAAGGCTTCTTTCACACTAGCGTCAGAATCTCCCCGTCACAATGCGTCGGGGAGAGATTCCGACGCTAGCGTTTAGTGCATTGCACAATGGAGGCAGCGGATGCATTTCTCCGGCGCATCCGCTGCCCCATTGTAAGGTGCGGGGAGGTGGTGGCGGAGTTCCGGCCGCGCATGCGCGGTCGGAAAAAGCGGTCCGTCAGGAGCAAAAAACGTTACATGTAGCGTTTTTTGCTCCCGACGGTCCGCAGAAGCACGACGCATCCGTTGCTTGACGGATGCGACGTGTGGCAATCCGTCGCAAATGCGTCGTCAATACAAGTCTATGGGGAAAAAACGCATCCTGCAAGCACTTTTGCAGGATGCGTTTTTTCTGCAAAACGACGCATTGTGACGGATTACAGAAAACGCTAGTGTGAAAGTAGCCTAAGTTCAGTTATTTGCTGCAATGCTGAAAATGTGACTAATGCTTTACAGACAATGGGATCTTCACCGGAGACTCAGAGATGGGCTGAGGTAGGATGTGTAAAGTGATGTTTTTGCACTTTTTTTTAAGACAAACTGCAGCCAAGGAACAGGGATTTCCAAAATTGGAAACCCCCTTTAATTTTTTGTAATACTTTGAAAACAAAGAACTGACTATTAGCGCACACCTGTAGTGACAGAAGACTATTGTATGTTTATGAAACGAAAAGTGTAAATGCATAAGTAGAGGAAGAGAGTTGTTTTTTATTAAAATGTTTTTTTTTTTTTTTTTACAGAAGGTCAAAAAGATATAGAGGATGAACTATCAACTGGCCTCGAACTGGTAGATTCATGTATTAGATCCTTACAAGAGTCTGGCATTCTTGAATCTCAAGATTTTACATCCAGTGAAAGTAAGTAGATATTTTCACTAGTATATTTTTTATTTTTATGACTATTTTTATTGTATCAATAATTTGTATCATAATGCAGTATTTTTACATTATTATAATGTTGGCAAGGACAGCAAGGAGTGTAAAACATAGCAACCCTTTCCCATAATAATTGGGCTGTATTACCAACATAACACACAACCTTACCAGGTGTACCTTTGAATGAAAATACCAGGAAACACAAATGTTGGGATAAGCGGGTTGGCCACAGCTTTTATTTAACCAAAAAACACATTGCTTACATTGCAAAAAATCATTAATTTCCCATGCCTATTTTTTATGCCTTTACAAGAAAAACTCATCAGGCATGAACGAGAACCCCTGTGCTGTGACAACTAACAAAACCATAAATCTTGCTATAAACATTAATTTAACACATAAAAAATAAGGGCGGGTGAGTGTCAGACCTGGCTATCATGCGGTTGAGGGAGGTGTGGGGGAAGGTCCAGAGGAAGATTGGGGAGGCTCAGGGCAAGTCTAAATTTTTTGCTGTCAAAAAATGATCTGTGGGGCCTGTATTACGGGTTGGGGATAAGGTAAGGTTGTCTACCAGGAATATAAAACTTAATGTTCCTTCTGCCAAGTTGGGGCCTAAGTTCATTGGCCCTTATGAGATTATGGAAGTGGTCAATCATGTCGCTTTCCATCTGCGCCTTCCACCGTCTCTACGGATCCCTTTCGTGTTTCATAAAGCTCTTTTAAAACCGCTGGGGTCTTCCCTGGAAGAGTCTTCATCTTCATGGTCAGACTGAGTATGAGGTGGAATGAATAGATTCCCGTAGGGTTCACTGTTCACTCCAGTATCTGGTTCATTGGAGAGGTTATGGTCGTGAGGACTGGTCATTGGTTCCTGTGCGATTGGTTCATGTTGATAGATTGGTCCGGGCTTTTCATGCCCGGTACCCTGGAAAACCTGGGGGTCCGGTAGCTCCCCGCTGAGAGGAGGGTACTGTCATGAGCCAGGTCAGGGTTTGTCTGCTGCTTTTCATTCCCCCGCCTGGTCATGTAGGGGTTAACCTTTTCTGCCTCTCTCTGGGATGAGGGCGGCGCTGTGGCTCTTGTCAGTGATAGTTTTGGCTTGAGCTGCTGACCCAGTGCTCCCAGTGCATGTCCTTTGTCTTCTGACTTCCAGTCTTAGTGTTATCCTCTCCTGCTGTTTATTGTGTTTCCATGTGCCTTTTTCCCCACTGTGTATTTCCCGGTTCGTACTCTAATCTGCCTGTACTCCATGTCTGTTTCCTCTGGTCCTACCCGGCTCCGACCCTTGTGCTTGTATTTGACTACGCGTCCGTCTCACCCCGTTCTGATACTGCAATCCCAACTGGCTTCTGACCTTTAGCTTTTCTCTAACTCTGCACTCTTCTCTCCCCTTATAAGACACCTCTCCATTACTAATCCTATAGTTATATGTTAAATAAAGACACAGCCAGAATAAAATCCTTTATTTAAAAAAATTACACAGACTCTTTAATATTCAAAATTAAACTATACTAACTGCAACGCCTTATCCCTGACGCCCTCGATCTCTTGTAATAAAAATAAATTAAAGAAAACAACACTATACCATACCTGTCTGTCGTTGTGTCCCACTCCATAATCCATGTCTGGGGGCTAAATAGTATTCAACCTGGATGGTGCCAAGAAGCGACCGTCTCAGCTGAAAACCACTGTTGAGTCAGGTACTGAGAGCGCAGCATTATTCACGAGCGGTGACATCATCGAGGCCGGGTTGAACTGTGGTAACCTCAGGACCGTGGGAAAATGCCAGTGATGATGTCACCGCTGGTGAATGATGCTGCGCTTTATTGGTAATACAAAGGCTCTGGAAAAGCACGATGGCTCCTCACCTCACAAAAGAAATCCAGTGAATTATGCACACCCAAATCCAAATGCTTCCTCCCTTCTGAACCCCACAGTGTACCTAAACTTAATTTAGCGAAAACATGTTTGGAATTTCTATAGCGATGAGAGCCCACCATATCTCCATTAAGTATGAGCTAGGCATAACCTACTGGCCACTACAATAGCACATTTGCAATTTTCACACAGCAACATTCACTGCTGTACAGTGTCCATTTTTGGACATGATCATACTGTATATCAAAGTCAAACATCAGAAATACTCTGTCTGATACTGGAGTCTGATACCTGAGTCTGATTCTGATACCTCAACTGACAACTGACAATTGAATTTGACAAGTAATTATGATTCTGACAACTGACTTTTAATAAACTAAATAACCTGTAGGCAAAGGGTGAAGCATCTGCATCACACATAGTTTTGGTTTAAAATAATAATAATAATGAAAAAAGATTAAGTTCCATTGCTGGGATTTTACCTCAAAGCTCTGTGTTTGTAAGTTTGCACACTTAACCACTGTGCTATACTCTTGAGGGACATTAGTCTTCTATTTGCTTACGTGACTTCCAATGTAAACATGTGGCTGAAATTCATTCCTGTGTGTTTTTGACGAATGATTCTGATACCTGATATTTGACTTCTAGAGATGGCAGCCAGCAGCCTTACCGTTGTACCACAAGCTCCAGTGATACCTAGTTCTGATTTTCTTTGGCTATGAAATCTGCTTTGCAAACTCTGTGAGTGGAACGATCATTTTGATTTTCATTCTGACACATGATATGTGACTTTCTTCACTAATCAAAGTGAAACATCTCTGGAGTTTGTGTGCCAGGCAGCAAAAATTAAAAAGCAAAGTTTACTTTCACTGGGCTTGAACTCAAGCTTTTGTATTCATAAGGCAAAAGCTTAACTACTCAGCCACTAGCTGAAATAGCAGCGAAAGGATCTTTGTTCTTCACTTATGAGATGAGCATTTCAAGTACTATATTGAGGTTATATGAAAAACCTTCTGATTTTCATGTTTAAGAGAAGTCAAGTATCAGGTATCAGAGTCATTCATCGAAATCACAAAGCAATAAGTTTCAGCCACATGTTTACATTGAAAGTCTCATAAGCAAATAGAAGACTGGTATCCTTCAATTTAGGATACAGCACAGTGGTAAAGTGTGCAAACGTATAAACAGAGAGCTTTGAGTTCAAGTCCCAGCAATAGAACTTAACATTTTTTCGTTATTTTTTTATTTTAAACCAAAACTATGTGTGATGCAGATGCTTCACCCTTGGCCTATAGGTTATTTATTTTATTAGAAGTCAGTTGTCAGAATCACAGTCACTTGTCAAAGTCCCTTGTCAGTTGTCAGACTGAGGTATCAGACTCCGGTATCAGACTCAGTTCAGACTCAGGGATCAGGATCAGGAATCAGAATCAGGTATCAAAGCTATGTACCAGAATAAGGTATAAGAGTCAGGTATCAGAATCAGGTAGCACAGTCAGGTATCAGATATATGATCATGTCTTAAAATGGACACTGTACTGCTGCTTGCTTCCGGTAATCATCCATGGAGTCAAAATCATCACTACACTTGTAGATACATTCTGAAAGGGGTATATTTTCCAAAATGGGGTCACTTGAAGAGGTATTCTGCTCTCCTAGCACTTAGGTGCTCTGTATATGGAGTCTGCAAACTATTTTAGGAAAATCTTCCCTCCAGAAGGTAAATAGCGCTCCAGGAGGCAAATAGTGCTCCATCCCTCCTGAGTCTGGCCGTGTGGCTAAGCAGTACTGTACAACCAATTATAGGGTACTAGATTGTGGCCCGATTCTAACGCATCGGGTATTCTAGAATATGCATGTCCCAGTAGTATATGGACAATGATGATTCCAGAATTCGCGGCAGATTGTGCCCGTCGCTGATTGGTCGAGGCGACCTTTATGACATCATCGTCGCCATGGCAACCATTATGACATCATCGTCGTTGTGCCCGTTGCTGATTGGTCGAGGCCTGACGGCCTCGACCAATCAGAGACGCGAGATATCTACGTTCTTTATGACATCATCGTCGCTGTGCTCGTCGCTGATTGGTCGAGGCCTGGTGGCCTCGACCAATCAGAGACGCGGGATTTCTACGTCGATGCTGTGCCGGTCTCTGATTGGTCGAGGCCTGGCGGCCTCGACCAATCAGAGAGCCGGGATTTCCAGGACAGACAGACAGACAGACAGACAGACAGACGGAAAAACCCTTAGACAATTATATATATAGATTTCCATATTCAGCAGAAATTGTGGGACAAATTATAGTGCCATGTTTACCCACTTTTCCTTGCAAAAATGTAAAATCTGGGGTTGAAACAACATTTTTGTGATAAGAGAGTAATTATTTTTTCTTCACTGTACAATGGTGTAAAATTCTGTGACACATCTGTCTGCAACTAGCTCCACATGATCCACGATCTCTTTACTTCCCTCAACCTTTCCTTCCTGGCCCTCACAGAGACCTGGCTGACGTCTCCTGACACGGGGTCCCCTGATGCACTGAGTTACAGTGGCCTCCCCTTTACCCACACTCCTCGCTCTTGCAACAGACATGGTGGAGGAGCGGGTTTCCTTCTTTCTAAAAACTGCTCCTTCAGCCCAATCCAACCCCCACCCTCCCTTATCCTCCCTTCTTTCGAGGTTCACTCTGTCCGTATCTACTCTCCCTCTAATCACCAAATGGCTGTTATATACCGACCACCAGGCTCTGCCACTGCCTTCATTGACCAATTCTCTACCTGGCTTGTTCACTTTCTCTCTGCTGACATCCTGACCATCATAATGGGCGACTTTAATATCCCTGCTGACACCCGGGAACCAGCAGCAACCAAACTCCTGTCCCTTACATCAGCCTTTGGACTTACTCAGTGGTCCTCCACAGTCACCCACACAGACAGACATACACTAGACCTCATCTTCACCCACCTCTGTTCTCTAATCTCACAACCTCTCCCTTCCCCCTATCTGACCACCATCTACTCACCTTCTCATCCTTGTCATCCTCATCCTCCCCCATTTCCAGCCACTAGCAAATCCTCACAGAAACCTCACACACCTAGACATTCACAGACTCTCAGACTCTCTTCTACCTCTGTCCTCCATATCTTCACTCACATGGACAGCGCCACCACTTTCTATAATGCTACCCTCACATCAGCCATAGACTCAGTAGCCCCGCTCATGCATGGCAAAGTGCAACAAATCAATAGGCAACCCTGGCACAACAAGCTCACCAAAAAACTTTGACAAGCATCCAGGGTCACGGAGTGGTGTTGGAAGAAAACATGCCTGCCAGACGACTTCACTGCTTTCAAACAAACTACACTTGCCTTCAAATTAGCCCTCACCTCTGCTAAACAGACCTATTTCACAAACCTTGTATCTTCATTATCCTACAACCCAAAACAACTGTTTAGCCTATTCAACTCTCTCATCCGCCCACCACTGCCTCCTCCAACTCCCCTAATCTCTGCCGAGGACTTTGCCACCTACTTCAAAAATAAGATTGACCAAACAAGGCAAACCTTTACTGTTCCACCACCCCAACCACTCCATATACCAGACCTACCCTTCCCTAATAACTTCCCTCTCCAACATGACTGAAGGAGAGCTTACTCACCTCCTTTCCAAATCACACCTCACCACCTGTGCACTTGACCCCATCCCTTCCCACCTGCTCTCCAACCTCACTAACCCTCTCATTCCAGCCCTATCCCGTCTCTTCAACCTATCACTATCTTCTGGTACCTTCCCCTCTGCCTTCAAACATGCCACTATCACACCCATCCTCAAATAACCTAACCTTGACCCAACTGCTATGCCCAGCTACCGTCCCATATCACTGCTCCCATTTGCTTCCAGACTCCTTGAGCAGCGTGTCCATCCTCAACTTTCCTCCCACCTCTCATCTAACTCTCTCCTTGACAACCTCCAATCTTGCTTCCACCCCCACCACTCAACTGAAACTGCCCTGACCAAAATTACTAATGACTTACTCACAGCCAATGCTAACAGACAGTTCTCCATCCTCCTCCGTCTCGACCTGTTCTCTGCCTTCGACACAGTCGACCACTGCCTACTGCTACAGATTATTTCTTCCCTCGGCATCAAAGACCTTACCCTGTCCTGGATTGCCTCATACCTATCCAACCGCACATTTAGCGTTTCTCACTCCCACACTACCTCCTCATCCGGCTTTTTCTCTGTTGGAGTCCCTGAAGGCTCTGTCCTATGGCCCCTACTCTTTTTCATCTATACCCTTGGCCTAGGACAACTCAAAGTTCCATGGCTTCCAGTAATACCTGTATGCAGACGACACTCAGATCTACCTCTCTGGCCCAGATGTCAACTTTCTGCTGTCCAGAATCCCAGAGTGTCTATCAGCCATATCCTCCTTCTTCACCTCTCGTTTCCTAAAACTCAATGTAGACAAAACCAAATTCATCATCTTTCCTCCATCTTGCGCTTCTCCCCTACCTAACCTATCTATTATGGTAAATGTCTTCACGCTCTCTCCCGCATCTGAAATCCGCTTCATCGGAGTAATTCTCGACTCTGCCCTGTCCTTCAAACCGCACATCCAAACTCTTGCCACCTCCTCTCGCCTCCAGCTCAAAAAAATTTCCAGAATCCATTCCTTCCTCAGCTCTCAATCAACTAAAAATCATTGTGCATGCCCTCATCATCTCCCGCCTTGATTACTGCAACATCCTCCTCTGTGGCCTCCCCGCTAACTCTCTTGCACCACTCCAGTCTGTCCTCAACACTGCTGCCCAACTAATCCACCTATCTCTTCGCTATTCCCGTTTCTCCCCTCTGCAAATCCCTCCACTGGCTCCCAATTCCCCAATGAATCCAGTTCAAACTACTAACACTGACCTACAAAGCCACCCACAACCTGTCCCCTCCCTATATCTCTGAACTAATCTCCCAATATCTTCCCTTACGCAATCTTCGATCCTTCCAAGACCTACTCTCCTCCACACTTATTCGTCCCTCACACAGCCACCTCCAAGATTTCTCCTGAATATCCCCCACCCTCTGGAATTCCACGGCTCCTCACTAGGGTTGAGCGAAACGGATCGTTCATTTTCAAAAGTCGTCGACTTTTGGCAAAGTCGGGTTTCATGAAACCCGACCCGACCCCTGTGTGGGGTCGGCCATGCGGTCGGCGACTTTCGCGCCAAAGTCGCGTTTCAATGACGCGAAAAGCGCCATTTCTCAGCCAATGAAGGTGGACGCAGAGTGTGGGTAGCGTGATGACATAGGTCCTGGTCCCCACCATCTTAGAGAAGGGCATTGCAGTGATTGGCTTGCTGTCTGCGGCGTCACAGGGGCTATAAAGAGGCGTTCCCGCCGACCGCCATCTTACTGCTGCTGATCTGAGCCTAGGGAGAGGTTGCTGCCGCTTCGTCAGAAGCAGGGATAGCGTTAGGCAGGGTCCATTAACCACCAAACCGCTTGTGCTGTAGCGATTTCCACTGTCCAACACCACCTTTTGTTTGCAGGGACAGTGGAAGCTACATTTTTTTTTCCTCAGCGCTGTAGCTCATTGGGCTGCCCTAGAAGGCTCCCTGATAGCTGCATTGCTGTGTGTACGCTGCTGTGCAAACCAACTGCTTTTTTCAAAGCACAAATCCTGTTGTTCCTTCCTTTCTGCACAGCTATCTTGTTTGTTTGTCCACACTTTTTATTTAATTTGTGCATCAGTCCACTCCTTATTGCTGCCTGCCATACCTGGCTGAGATTACTGCAGGGAGATAGTAATTGTAGGACAGTCCCTGTTTTTTTTTTTTTTTCTCCCTAAAAAAATAAGTTGTGGGAGATTAAGATTGGCATTTCTGCTAGAGTGCCATCCCTGTGTGTGCCATCTCTCTCACATAATGGGCCATAGAAAGCCTTTTTATTTTTCTGTTTTTTTTTTGGGGGGGTTTATAAATTCTCCCTGAAAAAAAAAAACAGTGGGAGATTAATATTGGCCTTTGGGCTTCTGTGCCAGTCCTGAGTGTGCCATCTCTCTCTCAAATAGTGGGCCATAGAAAGCTTATTTATTTATTTTTTATTTGGTTTCTAAATTCTCCCTGAAAAAATAAAAACAAATCAATGGGAGATTAATATTGGCCTTTCTGCTTGTGTGCCACTCCTGACTCCTGGGTGTGCCATCTCTCTCTCTCAAATAGTGGGCCATAGAAAGCCTATTTATTTATTTTTTTATTTGGTTTCTAATTTCTCCCTGAAAAAATAAAAAAAAATCAGTGGGAGATTAATATTGGCCTTTCTGCTTGTGTGCCACTCCTTACTCCTGGGTGTGCCATCTCTCTCTCTCAAATAGTGGGCCATAGAAGGCCTATTTTTTTTTTTTATTTGGTTTCTAAATTCTCCCTGGAAAAATAAAAAAAAATCAGTGGGAGATTAATATTGGCCTTTCTGCTTGTGTGCCACTCCTGACTCCTGGGTGTGCCAACTCTCTCTCTCAAATAGTGGGCTGTTATGAACTGGTGATTCAGAACCACAATGGACCTGGTGGTTAAGAGCACACAAAGTGACCTGATAGTTACTAATAACATAGGACGAGCTCTGAGACGTGGGAACTCTGCTGACCGCAATCCCTAATCCTATCACACCACACTAGAGGTAGCCGTGGAGCGCTCCTGACCAGACCTAGGCGCCTCGGGCACAGCCTGAGAAACTAGCTAGCCCTGAAGATAGAAAGATAAGCCTACCTTGCCTCAGAGAAATTTCCCAAAGGAAAAGGCAGCCCCCCACATATAATGACTGTGAGTAAAGATGAAAATACAAACGCAGAGATGAAATAGGTTTTAGCAAAGTGATGCCCGACTTACTGAATAGACCGAGGATTGGAAAGATAGCTTTGCGGTCAGCACAAAAACCTACAAACAACCACGCAGAGGGCGCAAAAAGACCCTCCGCACCGACTAACGGTACGGAGGTGCTCCCTCTGCGTCCCAGAGCTTCCAGCAAGCAAGACAAACCAATATAGCAAGCTGGACAGAAAAAATAGCAAACAAAAGTAACACAAGCAGAACTTAGCTTATGCAGGGCAGACAGGCCACAAGAACGATCCAGGAGAGAGCAAGACCAATACTGGAACATTGACTGGAGGCCAGGAACAAAGAACTAGGTGGAGTTAAATAGAGCAGCACCTAACGACTTAACCTCGTCACCTGAGGAAGGAAACTCAGAAGCCGCAGCCCCACTCACATCCACCAAAGGAAGCTCATGGACAGAACCAGCCGAAGTACCACTCATGACCACAGGAGGGAGCTTGACCACAGAATTCACAACAGTACCCCCCCCTTGAGGAGGGGTCACCGAACCCTCACCAGAGCCCCCAGGCCGACCAGGATGAGCCAAATGAAAGGCACGAACCAGATCGGCAGCATGAACATCAGAGGCAAAGACCCAGGAATTATCTTCCTGACCATAACCCTTCCACTTAACCAGGTACTGGAGTTTCCGTCTCGAAATACGAGAATCCAAAATCTTCTCCACTATATACTCCAACTCCCCCTCAACCAAGACCGGGGCAGGAGGATCAACAGATGGAACCACAGGTGTCACGTATCTCCGCAACAATGACCTATGGAATACATTATGGATGGAAAAAGAAGCTGGAAGGGTCAAACGAAAAGACACAGGATTAAGAACCTCAGAAATCCTATATGGACCAATGAAACGAGGCTTAAACTTAGGAGAGGAAACTTTCATAGGAATATAACGAGACGACAACCAAAGCAAATCCCCAACACGAAGTCGGGGACCCACACAGCGCCTGCGGTTAGCGAAACGTTGAGCCTTCTCCTGGGACAATGTCAAATTGTCCACTACATGAGTCCAAATCTGCTGCAACCTATCCACCACAGTATCCACACCAGGACAGTCCGAAGACTCAACCTGCCCTGAAGAGAAACGAGGATGGAAACCAGAATTGCAGAAAAACGACGAAACCAAAGTATCCGAGCTGGCCCGATTATTATTAAGGGCGAACTCAGCCAAAGTCAAAAAGGACACCCAATCATCCTGATCAGCAGAAACAAAACATCTCAGATATGTTTCCAAGGTCTGATTGGTTCGTTTAGTTTGGCCATTTGTCTGAGGATGGAAAGCTGAGGAAAAAGACAAATCAATGCCCATCCTAGCACAAAAGGCTCGCCAAAACCTCGAAACAAACTGGGAACCTCTGTCAGAAACGATGTTCTCCGGAATGCCATGTAAACGAACCACATGCTGGAAAAACAATGGCACCAAATCAGAGGAGGAGGGCAATTTAGACAAGGGTACCAAATGGACCATCTTAGAGAAGCGATCACAAACCACCCAAATGACCGACATTTTTTGAGAGATGGGGAGATCCGAAATAAAATCTATAGAGATATGTGTCTATGGCCTCTTCGGGACCGGCAAGGGAAAAAGCAACCCACTGGCACGAGAACAGCAGGGCTTAGCCCGAGCACAAATCCCACAGGACTGCACAAACGAACGCACATCCCGCGACAGAGACGGCCACCAAAAGGATCTAGCCATCAAATCTCTGGTACCAAAGATTCCAGGATGACCAGCCAACACCGAACAATGAACCTCAGAGATAACTCTACTAGTCCATTTATCAGGGACAAACAGTTTCTCCGTTGGGCAACGGTCAGGTCTATTAGCCTGAAATTTTTGCAGCACCCGCCGCAAATCAGGGGAGATGGCAGACAAAATTACCCCCTCTTTGAGAATACCCGCCGACTCAGGCAAACCCGGAGAGTCGGGCACAAAACTCCTAGACAGGGCATCTGCCTTCACATTTCTAGAGCCCGGAAGATACGAAACCACAAAGTCAAAACGGGAGAAAAACAGCGACCAACGAGCCTGTCTAGGACTCAACCGTTTGGCAGACTCGAGATAAGTCAAGTTCTTGTGATCAGTCAAGACCACCACGCGATGCTTAGCTCCTTCAAGCCAATGACGCCACTCCTCGAATGCCCACTTCATGGCCAGCAACTCTCGATTGCCAACATCATAATTATGCTCAGCAGGCGAAAACTTCCTGGAAAAGAAGGCACATGGTTTCATCACCGAGCCATCAGAACTTCTTTGCGACAAAACAGCCCCTGCTCCAATCTCAGAAGCATCAACCTCGACCTGGAACGGGAGCGAAACATCTGGCTGGCACAACACAGGGGCAGAAGAAAAACGACGCTTCAACTCCTGAAAAGCTTCCACAGCAGCAGAAGACCAATTGACCACATCAGCACCCTTCTTGGTTAAATCAGTCAACGGTTTAGCAATACTAGAAAAATTATTGATGAAGCGACGATAAAAATTAGCAAAGCCCAGGAACTTTTGCAGACTCTTCAGAGATGTCGGCTGAGTCCAATCATAAATGGCCTGAACTTTAACAGGGTCCATCTCGATAGTAGAAGGGGAAAAAATGAAACCCAAAAATGAAACCTTCTGAACACCAAAGAGACACTTTGACCCCTTCACAAACAAAGAATTCGCACGCAGGACCTGGAACACCATTCTAACCTGCTTCACGTGCGACTCCCAATCATCCGAGAAGACCAAAATATCATCCAAGTATACAATCAGGAATTTATCCAGTTACTCTCGGAAGATGTCATGCATAAAGGACTGAAATACAGATGGAGCATTGGAAAGCCCGAATGGCATAACCAGGTACTCAAAATGGCCCTCGGGCGTATTAAATGCTGTTTTTCATTCATCGCCCTGTTTAATACGCACAAGATTATACGCACCACGAAGATCTATCTTGGTGAACCAACTAGCCCCCTTAATCCGAGCAAACAAATCAGACAGCAGCGGCAAGGGGTACTGAAATTTGACTGTGATTTTATTTAGAAGGCGGTAATCAATACAAGGTCTCAACGAACCATCCTTCTTGGCCACAAAAAAGAACCCTGCCCCCAATGGCGACGATGACGGGCGAATATGACCCTTCTCCAAGGATTCCTTTACGTAACTCTGCATAGCGGCGTGCTCAGGTACAGACAAATTAAACAGTCGACCCTTAGGAAACTTACTACCAGGAATCAAATCGATAGCACAATCGCAATCCCTATGCGGAGGTAGGGCACTGGACTTGGGCTCATCAAATACATCCCGGTAATCTGACAAGAACTCTGGGACCGCAGAAGGGGTGGATGATGAAATAGACAGAAATGGAACATCACCATGTACCCCCTGACAACCCCAGCTGGACACAGACATAGATTTCCAATCCAATACTGGGTTATGGACTTGTAGCCATGGCAACCCCAACACGACCACATCATGCAGATTCTGCAACACCAAAAAGCAAATATCTTCCTGATGCGCAGGAGCCATGCACATGGTCAGTTGGGTCCAATACTGAGGCTTATTCTTGGCCAAAGGCGTAGCATCAATTCCTCTCAATGGAATAGGATGCTGCAAGGGCTCCAAGAAAAACCCACAGCGCCTAGCAAACTCCAAGTCCATCAAATTCAGGGCAGCGCCTGAATCCACAAATGCCATGACAGAATAGGATGACAAAGAGCAGATCAAAGTAACGGACAAAAGAAATTTCGACTGTACCGTACCAATGGTGGCAAACCTAGCGAAACGGTTAGTGCGTTTAGGACAATCGGAGATAGCATGAGTGGAATCACCACAGTAAAAACACAGCCCATTCCGACTTCTGTGTTCTTGCCGTTCAGCTCTGGTCAAAGTCCTATTACATTGCATAGGCTCAGGTTTATGCTCAGATAATACCGCCAAATGGTGCACAGTTTTACGCTCACGTAAGCGTCGATCGATCTGAATGGCCAAAGACATAGACTCATTCAGACCAGCAGGCATAGGAAATCCCACCATGACATCCTTAAGAGCTTCAGAGAGACCCTTTCTGAAAATTGCTGCCAGAGCACATTCATTCCATTGAGTGAGCACAGACCACTTCCTAAACTTCTGACAATATATCGCTACCTCATCCTGACCCTGACACAGAGCCAGCAAGATTTTCTCTGCCTGATCCACTGAATTAGGTTCATCATAAAGCAACCCGAGCGCCAGAAAAAACGCATCAATATCACATAATGCAGGATCTCCTGGCGCAAGGGAAAATGCTCAGTCTTGAGGGTCGCCACGTAATAAAGAAATAATGATCTTTACTTGTTGAACTGGGTCACCAGAGGAGCGGGGTTTCAAAGCCAGAAATAGTTTACAATTATTTTTGAAATTCAGAAACTTAGCTCTATCTCCAGAAAATAACTCAGGAATAGGAATTTTAGGTTCTAACATAGGATTCTGAACCACTAAATCTTGAATGTTCTGTACACTTATAGTGAGATTATCCATCAAAGAGGACAGACCTTGAATGTCCATGTCCACACCTGTGTTCTGAACCACCCTGATGTAAAGGGGAAAAAAAAGACAAAACACAGTGCAAAGAAAAAAAAATGGTCTCAGAACTTCTCTTTTCCCTCTATTGAGAAGCATTAGTACTTTGGGCCTCCAGTACTGTTATGAACTGGTGATTCAGAAACACAATGGACCTGGTGGTTAAGAGCACACAAAGTGACCTGATAGTTACTAATAACATAGGACGAGCTCTGAGACGTGGGAACTCTGCTGACCGCAATCCCTAATCCTATCACACCACACTAGAGGTAGCCGTGGAGCGCTCCTGTCCAGACCTAGGCGCCTCGGGCACAGCCTGAGAAACTAGCTAGCCCTGAAGATAGAAAGATAAGCCTACCTTGCCTCAGAGAAATTTCCCAAAGGAAAAGGCAGCCCCCCCACATATAATGACTGTGAGTAAAGATGAAAATACAAACGCAGAGATGAAATAGGTTTTAGCAAAGTGAGGCGCGACTTACTGAATAGACCGAGGATAGGAAAGATAGCTTTGCGGTCAGCACAAAAACCTACAAACAACCACGCAGAGGGCGCAAAAAGACCCTCCGCGCCGACTAACGGTACGGAGGTGCTCCCTCTGCGTCCCAGAGCTTCCAGCAAGCAAGACAAACCAATATAGCAAGCTGGACAGAAAAAATAGCAAACAAAAGTAACACAAGCAGAACTTAGCTTATGCAGGGCAGACAGGCCACAAGAACGATCCAGGAGAGAGCAAGACCAATACTGGAACATTGACTGGAGGCCAGGAACAAAGAACTAGGTGGAGTTAAATAGAGCAGCACCTAACGACTTAACCTCGTCACCTGAGGAAGGAAACTCAGAAGCCGCAGCCCCACTCACATCCACCAAAGGAAGCTCATGGACAGAACCAGCCGAAGTACCACTCATGACCACAGGAGGGAGCTTGACCACAGAATTCACAACAGTGGGCCATAGAAAGCCAATTTTTTTTTTTTTATTTGGTTTCTAAATTCTCCCTGAAAAAATAAAAATAAATCAGTGGGAGATTAATATTGGCCTTTCTGCTTGTGTGCTATTCCTGACTCCTGGGTGTGCCATCTCTCTCTCTCAAATTGTGGGCCATAGAAAGCCTTTTTTTTTTTTTAATTTGGTTTCTAAATTCTCCCTGAAAAAATCAATTTTTTTCATTTGGTTTCTAAATTCTCCCTGAAAAAACAAAAAAAAATCAGTGGGAGATTAATATTGGCCTTTCTGCTTGTGTGCCAGTCTTGACTCCTGGGTGTGCCATCTCTCTCTCTCAAATAGTGGGCCATAGAAAGCCTATTTTTTTTTTATTTGGTTTCTAAATTCTCCCTGAAAAAATCATTTTTTTTATTTGGTTTCTAAATTCTCCCTAAAAAATCATTTTTTTTATTTGGTTTCTAAAGTCTCCCTGAAAAAAAAAAAAAAAATCAGTGGGAGATTAATATTGGCCTTTCTGCTTGTGTGCCATTCCTGACTCCTGGGTGTGCCATCTCTGTCTCTCAAATAGTGGGCCATAGAAAGAATATTTTTTTTTTATTTGGTTTCTAAATTCTCCCTGAAAAAATCATTTTTTTTAATTTGGTTTCTAAATTCTCCCTGAAAAAATAAAAAAAAAATCAGTGGGAGATTAATATTGGCCTTTCTGCTTGTGTGCCATTCCTGACTCCTGGGTGTGCCATCTCTGTCTCTCAAATAGTGGGCCATAGAAAGCCTTTTTTTTTCTTTTTTAATTTGGTTTCTAAATTCTCCCTGAAAAAAAAAAAATCAGTGGGAGATTAATATTGGCCTTTCTGCTTGTGTGCCAGTCTTGACTCCTGGGTGTGCCATCTCTCTCTCTCAAATAGTGGGCCATAGAAAGCCTATTTTTTTTTATTTGGTTTGTAAATTCTCCCTGAAAAAATCATTTTTTTTAATTTGGTTTCTAAATTCTCCCTGAAAAAATCATTTTTTTTATTTGGTTTCTAAAGTCTCCCTGAAAAAATAAAAAAAAATCAGTGGGAGATTAATATTGGCCTTTCTGCTTGTGTGCCATTCCTGACTCCTAGGTGTGCCATCTCTGTCTCTCAAATAGTGGGCCATAGAAAGCCTATTTATTTATTTTTTTTATTTGGTTTCTAAATTCTCCCTGAAAAAATAAAAAAAAATCAGTGGGAGATTAATATTTGCCTTTCTGCTTGTGTGCCAGTCTTGACTCCTGGGTGTGCCATCTCTCTCTCTCAAATAGTGGGCCATAGAAAGCCTATTTTTTTTTAATTTGGTTTCTAAAGTCTCCCTGAAAAAATAAAAAAAAATCAGTGGGAGATTAATATTGGCCTTTCTGCTTGTGTGCCAGTCTTGACTCCTGGGTGTGCCATCTCTCTCTCTCAAATAGTGGGCCATAGAAAGCCTATTTTTTTTTATTTGGTTTCTAAATTCTCCCTGAAAAAATCAATTTTTTTTATTTGGTTTCTAAATTTTCACTGAAAAAATAAAAAAAAAAGTGGGAGATCAATATTGACATTTGTGCTTGAGTGACAGCCCTGCGTGTGTGGCATCTCTCTCATTTGGTGCCACCGAAAACAGAGTGTGTAACATTGTGCCTGATTTTCCTTGCGGTCTCACCCACCTGTAAAGTGATATCTAAATCATACTGAAGTTATAGCTCACCGTGCAAGTTGTTTGACAGCAACAAATACCGTTACTTTGGTTAAGTTACCGGGTCCGGTGTTCACAGGGGGATATCACATGGTGGCGACCCGCTCTGTGGCCCTGGGCGCCCATGTAAAAGGGGAAAGTGTTTAAAGGGATTTGGTGAATAGAGTTTGTTTGTGACGCCACCTGTGGTATTCGGTCAGTGGGGACCGATGCTGCTTTAAGGGGTCCTCTGGGGTGATGTTATGGCACCTAGATGGTATAACTTCCCACAGGTGAAGTGTATCCCCAGGGCTCCCGGTGTGTAGATGGAAGATGGTGACTGGCGCAGTAAAGAACGAGGACACAGGTTTGCAGTCTCTTTACCTGGTTTACTGAAGACTTCAGGCAGCCACAGTACAGGGTACCAGATCACAGGGCAGGCAGAGTCCGGCCGGCTTGGAAGCGTATCCACAGTCCTCTTTTCCAGGTGGGAGTTAAAAGCCTTCCTCAAAGCGCGGTGGTGTTGTAGTCCCTTACTGCCTATGGCTTCACATAAGGTCCTCACAGACCTTCTCTCTGTCCCCCATATAGGGTAGGACATAACCCATATGACTGGTGAATTGAGCCTTTTCACAGGGACTCTAGCATGCCCTGGGCTCTATAGGTGTCACCGTGTCTCCTGGGTGTTAAGGCAGACAGGTAACTTGCAGTTCAGCTGTCCTGCCGGTCTCTGATGAAAGTCGTAGAGTTCTTACAACCTCAGTGGTCCGACTACCAGTTATCTACGCCTAAATGGGAGGCAGCCTGCTCGTAGCTGGTCTCCCCGATATATACTCTCCTGTGCTTCGCTCTCCTGCACGCTCACTACACAATGTTCGTCTTTCTGTGTTTCTCTCCAGGAGCTGTAATACTTCAGACTAGGGTTGAGCGAAACGGGTCGGCCATTTTCAGAAGTCGCCGACTTTTGGCAAAGTCGGGTTTCATGAAACCCGACCCGACCCCTGTGTGGGGTCGGCCATGAGGTCGGCGATCTTCTGAATCTGGTATCGGAATTCTGATACCGAGTTCCGATATGTTTGCAATATCGGAAATCGGTATCGGAATCCATATTTAAGTGTAAAATAAAGAATCAAAATAAAAAATATTGCTATACTCACCCTCTCACGCGCCCTGGTACTAACCGGCAGCCTTCCTTCCTTAGAATCAGCGCGTGAAAGACCTTAGATGACGTCGCGGCTTGTGATTGGTCGCGCGACCGCCCATGTGACCGCTCACGCGACCAATCACAAGCCGCGACGTCACCGAAGGTCCTTCAAGCGCTGATTCTTAGGAAGGAAGGCTGCCGGAAAGAAGCAGGGCGCGTCCGAGGGTGAGTATATACCTAATAGGAATATACTCACCCTCGGACGTGCCCTGCTTCTTTCCGGCAGCCTTCCTTCCTAAGAATCAGCGCTTGAAGGACCTTCGGTGACGTCGCGGCTTGTGATTGGTCGCGTGAGCGGTCACATGGGCGGTCGCGCGACCAATCACAAGCCGCGACGTCATCTAAGGTCTTTCACGCGCTGATTCTAAGGAAGGAAGGCTGCCGGTTAGTACCAGGGCGCGTCAGAGGGTGAGTATAGCAATATTTTTTATTTGAATTCTTTATTTTACACTTAAATATGGATCCCAGGGCCTGAAGGAGAGTTTCCTCTCCTTCAGACCCTGGGAACCATTAGAAAACCCAATGCACTGCATTGGGTTTCGTGTTTCGGCCGACCCCGACCCCGACTTTTCTATAGGATCGGCCGATTTCACTCGACCCGACTTTTGAGAAAGTCGGGTTTCGTGAAACCCGACCCGATCCTATAAAAGTAAAAGTCGCTCAACCCTACTTCAGACCACAGGGCCCCTTCAGACGTTCTGACCTTCTAGGTCCGTCTGCTCTCTTCTGTCTCTCTGACAATCTAATCTCTCTTTCCCTCCAAACCACAATGTATATAGGGGAGTCAGCTAGTAAATAGCTCCCCTTCTGGCCTGAAGTGTGAACATGTTGTGTGTATGGTGGTTTCCTGATAGAAGATATCTTTCATCACTTCCAAACGTACATCACTCTCCCCGTGAGGAAAGCAATGCTACTGTGATGACCAGGACCCTAGGGCGCCACACTCCCCTGGTTAAATCCAGTACTTCCGGACTTGGAAAAGAAGAACAACAATAAAAATTAGCAGAAAGACATACAAATTTTTGGAATGCTGTAAACATGTAAACCACATTAACGGAAACTGGAGCTTCCCTCTATGGGAGGTATATTTGACTTGAACGTTACAAGAACATATTTACATTGTAGGCCTACTTTTAACAATAGAGAACAGTATAATAACTAACTATGAAAGGCTATTACCCGCTACGGGTATACTATCTCTTAAGGCTTCAAAGTGAAAAACTTTTCCCACAAAATGGAGACTACCCCTACAGGTATACTACTTCATGTCCGTTTAATTCACAAATGCAACATTAAACATCTTCAATACTTTCTGCACATAACACTGTCTGCATTCAAGTTTGTTTCATTTTTATTCATTTTGTTAGCTCACTAATATATTAACTATCTAGCATATAAAGTACAGTTCTGACTAACTTCAAATGTCACTTGTACAAAATGCGAAGAGTCAACATTCCCTTTAAGGGTGCAAACAATTTTCAAGTTTTTAAATACGGAGGTAGTGCAATTAATACTCAAGTCAATTAGTAACTTTATAGCAGCATCAATGAGCGAGGGACCCATCTTAAACCCCCAACGTAGGTGTTAGGCGGGCTACAAGGCGTGTATCCAGACCCGGAATCCTGCCGCGCCAAACGGGTTTTTCTTCAGGTGTCTGTAAAACACCTCCTCCCATGCTGGCACGCCCTTCTTCTCCAGCACACCTCATGGCGCTGTAATGGTGGCAGTAATGGCGGCAATTCACAATTCACTATCTCTCAATAAATCTCAGTTAGGCACAGTAACTTAGGCACACATGAAGCGATTTGCTGGGTCAGTCCATCCTGTTCGTGACGCCAAGATGAGTTGCCGGCCAGGGCCGTGGGGAACCCGGTACCGGGTCCGGTGTTCACAGGGGGATGTCATGGTGGCGACCCGGTCCGTGGCCCTGGGTGCCCATGTAAAAGGGGAAAGTATTTAACCCCTTAATCCCATATGACGTACTATCCCGTTGAGGTGACCTGGGACTTAATTCCCAGTGACGGGATAGTACGTCATATGCGATTGGCCGCTGTCACAGGGGGAGCGTGGCCGATCGCAGCCGGGTGTCAGCTGACTATCGTAGCTGACATCCAGCACTATGTGCGAGGAGTGGTCACGGACTGCTCCTGACACATTAACCACCAGCACACTGCGCTCAAACATGATTGCAGTGTTCCGGCGGCATAGGGAAGCATCGCGCAGGGAGGGGGCTCCCTGCGTGCTTCCCTGTGACCCTCGGAGCAATGCAATGTGATCACGTTGCTCCGAGGGTCTCCTTCCTCCTCCTCCCTGCAGGCCCCGGATCCAATATGGTCGCGGGGCTGCTTCCGGGTCCTGCAGGCAGGTGGCTTGCAAGCGCCTGCTCAGAGCAAGCACTTGCAAGCGTCCCTGCAGTGCGTGTCAAGATTGCTGATCTGACACAGTGCACTGCAAAGTGTCAGATCAGCGATCTGACCCTATAACTTGATGCCCCCTCGGGGCAATATTATAAAGTAAAAAAAAATATTCACATATGTAAAAAAAAAAAAAAAATTGCTAAATAATGAAAAAAAACTATTGTTCCCATAAATGCATTTCTTTATCTAAAAAAAACAACAACAATAAAACTACACATATTTAGATGTGTAGGTGTGTAGATGGAAGATGGTGAATGGCGCAGTAAAGAATGAGGACACAGGTTTGCAGTCTCTTTACCTGTTTTACTGAAGACTTCAGGCAGCCACAGTCCAGGGTACCAGATCAGTGGGCAGGCAGGGTCCGGCCGGCTTGGAAGCGAATCCAGTGTCCCCTTTACCAGGTGGGAGTTAAAAGCCTTCCTCAAAGCGCGGTGGTGTTGTAGTCCCTTACTGCCTATGGCTTCACATAAGGTCCTCACAGTTCTTCTCTCTGTCCCCCTATATCATAGGACATAACCCATATGACTGATGGCTTGAGCCTTTTCACAGGACTCTAGCATGCCCCGGCTCTATAGGTGTCACCGTGTCTCCTGGGTGTTAAGGCGGACAGTTAACTTGCAGTTCAGCTGTCCTGCCGGTCTCTGATGTAAATCGTAGAGTTCTTACAACCTCGGTGGTCCGGCTACCGGTTATCTGCGCCTCAGAGGGAGGCAGCCTCCTTGTAGCTGGTCTCCGCGATATATCCCCTCCTGTGCTCGCTCTTCTTCACGCTTACTGAACAATGTTCATCTTTCTGTGTCTCTTTCTAGGAGCTGTGGTAGTTCAGACCACACGGCCCCTTCAGATGTTCTGACCTACTAGGTCTATCTGCTCTCTTCTGACTCTCTGACAATCTAATCTCTCTTTCCCTCCAAACAACAATGTATATAGGGTGTCACCTAGTAAATAGGATCAAAACTCCCCCTTGTGGCCTGGAGTGTGACCATGTTGTGTGTATGGTGGTTAATTGATAGAAGATATCTTTCACCGCTTCCAAACGTAACATCACTCTCCCCGTGAGGAAAGCAATGGTACTGTGATGACCAGGACCCTGGGGCGCCACATAACCCCTTCTCTTGTACAGCACCATGGAATTAATGGTGCTATATAAATAAATAATATTAATAATAATATTAATATGATCACTGCAGCATTAGATAAATTCATTGAGAAGTGTTGTTTGCAAAATCAAAGGAAAAAGAAAGAGTTTCAGCGAGGCAGCAAATGAGTAAATATATAATCCACGATTTCCTGAGTACATAAAAACAGTGGCACTAGCATAGCTGTTAGATTTGTGTACATGGTTGCAGGAAACACATTTCATATTGCTGCATTAAAAAAAAAACTTTTTAAAGAAAGCAAAGTTTCTGTGGGTTTTCTGTTATAATATTGAATTAAAACTAGGGTAAAATATGGACCCTAAAGTCACAATATTGTGGAGAATGAAGGGGTAAAGACTATTGATGAATGCGGGAAAATATTTGCATTGCCACTAAAATTGACCTTCCATATATATATATATATATATATATATATATATATATATATATATATAATTTTGTTTTTGCCATTAATGAGGTCCACAGACAAACACAGCAGGTCACATGTCAATAAAGTGTGTTGTGCACTGCTTCTATTGTGCTCCATGCACAAGTATACCATTCTAAATCTTATTGTTTCACTAGTTAAATGTAAGACAGCATGCCATATCACACTTTGTCATTTACTGCTGTGGTGACATTGTTCTGTGATTTGAGCGGTTGTGCATGAAGAAATAGCTTCAAGTGGCCTCTCCTCCTCTTCCTCCACCTTAACATCACACCCAGTACAGTTCCCAGAGATGGCACCCAAATTACCCTTGTTTTCCCCCACGTCTCAAGTCTCCAACCGTACAACTGACTGTACGGAACCACAGATGGGTGAGTCTGAAGAGCAGGTCACACATTCTATGCCATGGTCATCAGAATTTTACTCAAAAGCTTCACAAAGACAAGAGGAAGAAATCTGCACCAATGCATACATGTTTTAGCTTGTATCTGGGACAGAACGAAGTAGGGTCCGAGCAGCATCCTGACCCTCATCGTCAAACGTTAACCCCCGGAGGGGGAGGTGATCCTGATGTGACTCAGATATCGGAGGTTCACGCAGACTGTACTGTTCTGTCAGGGCAGGAAGAGGATGAGGGCAACTCCAAGAACAAGGAATGTGATAACACAGAGGATACTGATGAGGTGTTAGATCCCAGTTGACGAGAACATAGAGACACACAGCTGAGTAGGTCATCTGAAGAGGAAGGTGAGGAGGTTAAGTTGCTCCATATGTCGCAGACATGTAATGATGCACCAACAATGAGCAATGCATCCTCAGCCACAACTGTGGCTGTGACCAGCAGCATCCTCGGGTCTGCAGCTCGAAGGGGTGGCAAGGGTTGACTAGCCTGAGGTTTTTTTGACACTGCAAAGAATGAGCCAACTCACGTAATCTGCCAACTTTAAAAAAAAAACTGAGTAGAGGTGAAAAGAGCAATAATTTGACTACTAACTGTATGAACCTTCACATGTGCAATCAATATGCATTACTCTGGGAATCCCATTGCGCTAAAATGTGGCCCATCGGACCTCAACAACCATCAGCCGTCCCATCAATCGCATCCAGTGCTTCTTCCTCCTCCTTTGTTACCATGCCAACTGTTGATCAAAATGGACTGAAAAAGAGTAGCATGCATTCAACAGGGATCACCAAACCAAGATGACAAAAAATATATAAATTTTATTTGGTAATAGTACAAACAATGCAAAAAGATTTTAAAAAACATTTAAAATTGTATGACGTGTTATGATGCGGTGGTCTAGGAGCAACATGGAACGAGCTCTGAAGGAAGTGGTAACTGTACTGACCGCAGTCCCTAAGCTCAACACAACACTAGAAGTAGCCGTGGGATGCTCCTAACTCTCCCTATGCACCTCGTCACAGCCTAAGAGCTAACTACCCCTAAAGATAGATGCAGGAAAGCTATCTTGCCTCAGAGAAAATCCACAAAGGATAGATTAGCCCCCCACAAATAATGACTGTGAGTGGAGAGGGAAAAGACATACACAGAATGAAACCAGGATGAGCACAGGAGGCCAGTCTAGCTAAATAGATAGGAAAGGATGGAATACTGTGCGGTCAGTATAAAACACTACAAAAAATCCACGCAGAGTTTACAAAAATCTCCACACCTGACTAAAGGTGTGGAGGGTAAATCTGCTTCCCAGAGCTTCCAGCAAGACAGAATTAATTCATACTGATAAGCTGGACAAACATAGAAAGCACAGAACGGATAAGTCCACAATCTATGGACAGAAAAGAGCAAGCAAAAACTTAGCTTTGCTGAACTGGTCAGGAGAACAGGGAAATCCAAAGAGATGTGAATCCAACCAGGAACCATTTACAAGTGACACTGGCTGAAGGAAAGAGCCAGGCCTAAATAGCCGAGCAGAAGAGACGATAAGTGGAGGCAGCTGATGACAGCTAACTCCAAGGAGCAGCCATACCACTTGAAACCACAAGAGGGAGCCCAAGAGCAGAACTCACAAAAGTGCCACTTACAACCACCGGAGGGAGCCCAAGAGTGGAATTCAATACAGTACCCCCTTCCCTTGAGGAGGGGTCACCGAACCCTCACCAGAGCCCCCAGGCCGATCAGGACGAGCCAAATGAAAAGCACAAACCAAATCGGTGGCATGGACATCGGAGGCAACAACCCAAGAATTATCCTCCTGGCCATAACCCTTCCACTTGACAAGATACTGAAGCCTCCGCCTCGAAAAACGAGAATCCAAAATCTTCTCAACCTCATATTCCAACTCTCCCTCAACCAACACCGGGGCAGGAGGGTCAACCGAGGGAACAACGGGCACCACATATCTCCGCAACAAAGATCTATGGAAAACATTATGAATGGCAAAAGAGGCTGGAAGAGCCAAACGAAAAGGCACCGGATTAATAATTTCAGAAATTTTATAAGGACCAATAAACCGAGGCTTAAACTTAGGAGAAGAAACCTTCATAGGAACATGACAAGAAGACAACCAAACCAAATCCCCCACACAAAGCCGGGGACCAACACACCGACGGCGGTTAGCAAAACGTTGAGCCCTTTCCTGAGACAACGTCAAATTGTCCACCACATGAGTCCAAATCTGCTGCAGCCTGTCCACCACAGAATCAACACCAGGACAATCAGAAGGCTCAACCTGCCCAGAAGAAAAACGAGGATGAAAACCAAAATTACAAAAGAAAGGTGAAACCAAAGTAGCCGAACTAGCCTGATTATTAAGGGCAAACTCGGCCAACGGCAAGAAAGACACCCAATCATCCTGATCAGCAGACAAAAAGCATCTCAAATAGGTCTCCAAGATCTGATTAGTTTGCTCAGTTTGGCCATTAGTCTGAGGATGAAACGCCGAAGAAAAAGACAAATCAATGCCCATCCTAGCACAAAAGGCCCACCAAAATCTAGAGACAAACTGAGAACCTCTGTCAGACACAATATTCTCCGGAATGCCATGCAAACGAACCACATGCTGAAAAAATAATGGAACCAGATCTGAGGAGGAAGGCAACTTAGGCAAAGGTACCAGATGGACCATTTTAGAGAACCGGTCACAAACAACCCAGATAACAGACATCTTCTGGGAAACAGGAAGATCCGAAATAAAATCCATGGAAATATGCATCCAGGGTCTCTCAGGGACCGGCAAAGGCAAAAGCAACCCACTAGCGCGGGAACAGCAAGGCTTGGCCCGGGCACAAGTCCCACAGGACTGCACAAAAGCACGCACATCGCGCGACAAGGAAGGCCACCAAAAGGACCTAGCAACCAAATCTCTGGTACCAAAAATCCCAGGATGACCAGCCAACATTGAACAATGAACCTCAGAAATTACCTTACTTGTCCATCTATCAGGAACAAACAGCTTCCCCACTGGACATCGGTCAGGCCTATCAGCCTGAAATTCCTGAAGCACCCGCCACAAATCAGGGGAGATAGCAGAAAGAATCACCCCCTCCTTAAGAATGCCAACCGGCTCAAGGACTCCAGGAGAATCAGGCGAAAAACTCCTAGAGAGGGCATCAGCCTTAACATTCTTAGATCCCGGAAGATACGAGACCACAAAATCAAAACGGGAGAAAAACAGGGACCATCGAGCCTGCCTAGGATTCAGCCGCTTGGCCGACTCGAGGTAAATCAGATTCTTATGATTGGTCAGGACCACAACGCGGTGTTTAGCTCCCTCAAGCCAATGTCGCCACTCCTCAAATGCCCACTTCATAGCCAACAACTCCCGATTGCCGACATCATAATTGCATTCCGCAGGCGAAAACTTTCTGGAAAAAAAAGCACACGGTTTCATCAAAGAACCATCAGACTCCCTCTGAGACAAAACGGCCCCTGCCCCAATCTCAGAAGCGTCGACCTCAACCTGAAAAGGAAGAGAAACATCCGGCTGACGCAACACAGGGGCAGAAGTAAATCGGCGTTTAAGCTCCTGAAAGGCCTCAACAGCCTCAGAGGACCAATTAGTCACATCAGCGCCTTTCTTCGTCAAATCAGTAAGGGGCGTAGCCACACTGGAAAAGTTGGCAATGAAACGGCGATAGAAATTAGCAAAGCCCAAAAAGTTTTGAAGGCCCTTCACAGATGTGGGTTGGATCCAGTCATGAATAGCTTGGACCTTAACAGGATCCATTTCTATAGACGAGGGAGAAAAAATAAAACCCAAAAAAGAGACCTTCTGAACTCCGAATAGGCACTTAGACCCCTACACAAACAAAGCAATATCACGAAGGATCTGGAACACCATCCTGACCTGCTTCACATGAGACTCCCAATCATCGGAAAAAATCAAAATACCATCCAAATATACGACCATGAATTTATCAAGAAAATTGCGGAAAATATCATGCATGAATGACTGGAACACAGATGGAGCATTAGAGAGCCCAAATGGCATCACAAGGTATTCAAAATGGCCTTCGGGCGTATTAAATGCAGTTTTCCATTCGTCACCCTGTTTAATACGAACAAGATTATATGCTCCTCGGAGGTCAATCTTAGTAAACCAACTAGCCTCCTTAATCTGAGCAAACAAATCAGTAAGCAAAGGCAAGGGGTATTGGAATTTGACCGTGATCTTATTAAGAAGACGATAATCAATACAGGGTCTCAAGGAGCCATCCTTCTTAGCAACAAAAAAGAAACCCGCTCCCAATGGTGACGAAGAGGGCCGAATATGCCCCTTCTCCAAAGACTCCTTAACATAACTCCGCATGGCGGCATGCTCTGGCACAGACAGATTGAAAAATCGGCCCTTAGGGAACTTGCAACCAGGAATCAAGTTAACAGCACAATCTCAGTCCCTGTGCGGAGGAAGGGAACTGGACTTGGGCTCATCAAATACATCCTGGAAATCCGACAAAAAGTCAGGGACCTCAGAAGAGGGGGAAGAGGAAATTGACATCACAGGAACGTCACTATGTACCCCTTGACAACCCCAACTAGTCACCGACACAGTTTTCCAATCCAGCACCGGATTATGTTCCTGTAACCATGGAAAACCCAGTACTGCCATATGGTGCACAGCTTTGCGCTCGCGCAGACGCCGATCAATCTGAATGGCTAGAGACATAGATTCGCTCAAACTGGCAGGCGTAGGAAAGCCCACCATAACATCTTTAAGGGCTTCAGAAAGACCTTTTCTGAAAATAGCAGCCAGAGCCTCTTCATTCCATTTAGTGAGCACAGACCATTTTCTAAATTTCTGGCAGTATAACTCTGCCGCTTCCTGACCTTGACACAAGGCCAACAGGGTTTTTTCTGCATGATCCACAGAATTAGGTTCGTCATACAATAATCCGAGCGCTTGAAAAAATGCATCAACATTCAATAAAGCCGGATCCCCTGTTTCAAGAGAAAAAGCCCAGTCTTGAGGGTCACCACGCAGCAAGGATATGATGATTTTTACTTGCTGAATGGGATCACCAGAAGAAGGGGGTTTCAAAGCAAAAAACAATTGCAGTTATTTTTAAAGTTCAAAAACTTGGATCTGTCCCCAAAAAAACAAATCAGGAGTAGGAATTCTAGGCTCTAAAGCCGGAGTCTGGACAACATAGTCCTGGATACTCTGTACTCTTCCAACAAGTTGATCCACATGAGAAAACAAACCCTGAACATCCATGCCAAAGCATATATCCTGAACCACCCAGATATCAAGAGGAAAAAAGACAAACCAGAGCACAGAAAAAAAAATGGTTCAGAACTTTCTTTTCCTTCTTTTGAGATGCATTTAATTCATTTTTGGCCACTTGTTCTGTTATGATGTGGTGGTCTAGGAGCAACATGGAACGAGCTCTGAAGGAAGTGGTAACTGTACTCACCGCAGTCCTTAAGCTCAACACAACACTAGAAGTAGCTGTGGAATGCTCCTAACTCTCCCTATGCACCTCGTCACAGCCTAAGAGCTAACTACCCCTAAAGATAGAAGCAGGAAAGCTATCTTGCCTCAGAGAAAATCCCCAAAGGATAGATTAGCCCCCCACAAATAATGACTGTGAGTGGAGAGGGAAAAGACATACACAGAATGAAACCAGGATGAGCACAGGAGGCCAGTCTAGCTAGATAGATAGGACAGGATGGAATACTGTGCGGTCAGTATAAAACACTACAAACAATCCACGCAGAGTTTACAAAAATCTCCACACCTGACTAAAGGTGTGGAGGGTAAATCTGCTTCCCAGAGCTTCCAGCAAGACAGAATTAATTCATACTGATAAGCTGGACAAACATAGAAAGCACTGAACGGATAAGTCCACAATCTATGGACAGAAAAGAGCAAGCAAAAACTTAGCTTTGCTGAACTGGTCAGGATAACAGGGAAATCCAAAGAGATGTGAATCCAATCAGGAACCATTTACAAGTGGCACTGGCTGAAGGAAAGAGCCAGGCCTAAATAGCCGAGCAGAAGAGACGATAAGTGGAGGCAGCTGATGACAGCTAACTCCAAGGAGTAGCCATACCACTTGAAACCACAAGAGGGAGCCCAAGAGCAGAACTCACAAAAGTGCCACTTACAACCACCGGAGGGAGCCCAAGAGCGGAATTCACAACAATGACGCAAACAAATACACAGACCCACAATGGGGTCATGCCCTTGCCCCACCCCAAATATAAAGCAGCAAAATCTATATCTGTAAATCCTACAATACCAATAATCACTCAAAAAAGCTTACAGAGATGATGTAGGATCCTCCTGTCAGCATGGTATAATTAAGCGTATATGAAAAAAGCCCTGCCCTATGGGCTAAAAAACACATGGGTGAATGCTCCAAATATAACCTGATCCTAATGCTCATGGAATCCACATTAGGCGCTATCTAAAGACAAGAAAACAAAAAGTAAACTTGCTGTTGAAGCATATAAGATGAGCAGGTTATACTTAAAAATTGATATCCGCCATTTTGCCATGATGCTGGAATAATCCCCTCAAATGAGGAGGCAAAGGAAACCTATACAACCTGATCCTGTGGATGGAGCTTCCCAAAAAGGATATCTGTATGAAGCATCGATGTAACAAGAGGTAGAAGACATAGGGGAGGCAAAGGGCACTAAGATGCCAAACGCATGTCGCCAGGAACCCTGGCTTCTTCATGGGCGGTAGTCACAGTGTGTGTATGCTAATCTTAAATACCTGAATAATCGACGCTGGCCAGGGAACAGCTGTAGTCCGAGAACGTAAGTTAATGAACTTAGTGGCACCGGTATTGCATAAAAACCGGAAGTGATCAGAATACCTGCAGCTGCGCAGAGCCGAAAAAGAAGCCAGAACTACCGGTGTTTAAAGATGTCCGAACAGAGATACAATGCGCATGCGCGATGATTAGAGGAAGATTGTGAAGGCCGGAGAGCTTACACGGCCAGAAGACAAGCATATTGCTCAGGCACCATCTGGTGCGTGCACAGTGATTATCAAAATGCATCTAGATTCCAAAGATTTATTGAAGGAACTCTGACTGCCATAAACCAAGCTGATTGCGCAAGTGCCAGAAAGACGCAAGCGTAGTGGACACAAAAAGGGGAATATGGATGTGTAAAAGAACACTAGAAGGAGCCAGGTATTAAAAACCTAACATATTCAGAAGAAATATAGAAAGGAGAATAATTGAAAAAATGTTAGGCTGGTTTCACATTTACGTTTTTTTGGGTGCGTTTTTGCAGTAAAAAACGCAAAAAAACGCATGTGGTGAAAAAAAACGCGGCGTTTTGACGCGTTTACATGCGTTTTTTCATGCGTTTGCGTTTTTTAAACGCATGCTGAGAAATGTGTGACAGCTGCCAATCATCAAAATAAAGTAAAAAACCCACTATAAACAGAAATAGTTAGGGTTAGGGGTAGGGTTAGGGGTAGGGATCATAACCCTAACCCTAACTCTAAAGGAATCCTAACCCTAACCCTACCGCTAATCCTAACCCTAAGGGATCCTATTCCTAACCCTACCCCTAACCCTAACCCTACCTCTAACCCTAAGGGATCCTAACCCTAACCCTACCCCTAACCCTAACCCTACCCCTAACCCTAAAGGGATCTTAACCCTAACCCTACCCCTAACCCTAACCCTACTTCTAACCCTAAGGGATCCTACCCCTAACCCTACCCCTAACCCTAACCCTAACCCTGAAGGGATTAGGCTTAGGGTTAGGGGTAGGGTTATGGTTAGGATCCCTTAGGGTTAGGGGTAGGGTTAGGGTTAGGGTTAGGGGTAGGGTTATGGTTAGGATCCCTTAGGGTTAGGGGTAGGGTTAGGGTTAGGGTTAGGATCCCTTTATCACCTTTATGTTGGGGGGTGGCATATCAGTGTGTTTTCTGGGTTTTTAATAGAAAAACGCATGCGTTTTTAACACAAAAAAACGCATGCACAAAAAAACGCATGCGTCCCCATTGACTCCAATGTATTTTTTGACCCAAAAAAAACGCATGAAAAGGCATGCGTTTTTTTTGGTCCAAAAAACGCCTCTCAAAAATACTACAAGTTGCATTTCTGAAAATGAACGCATGCAGTAAAAAACGCATGCGTTTCAAAACGCGACCAAACGCGTACACACAAAAACGCATGCGTTTTCAATGTTAAATATAGGGGAAAAAAACGCATGCGTTTTTTTGAAAAAAAACGCTGCAGACAAAAACGCAAGTGTGAAACCACCCTTACATGGCGGCATCCAGAAATGTCATGTTTATGATAAGAGTTAGATGATATATGATATGATAGGTTTATTCCTATCATAAAAATACAGAAAAAACACAGAAAAAGACACAGATGCATTTAGGATATACAAGAAAACCATGGTTTTCAACGGATAGAAACTAGTTCATCTGTAGAGACAACTGTACCATTTGATAAGTGTGACAAAAGTCAAATAGGACATATTACAGGAATGTAATATTAATTGCAAACAATGCAGGGAAAAGATATTTGTTAATAATTACTTATCCATACATCCTGTGAAGTACTCCCAAAATACCCCATAAAATGACATATTGGGTCACCAGAAACTATTTAATGGTCCAAAGGAGAGATTCAATGGGGATATCAAGATGGTTTTTGATGGAGACTCCAGTGTGTTCAGGTTCTTGTAGGCCGTGGCCAACTGAAAAAAAAAAAGAAATAAAAGGGATGCCAAGGAGGTTTTTTGATGGAAACTAAAGTAAACTTAATTTATTTTAGGACATATCCAACTATAACTGTTTATAAAAGCCCGTAAAAAGTAATTCCTCTTTTAAGCCATGAGGAGTGAGGCTATCAAGATTGTGAATCCATTTGGACTCACATCTGAGGAGTTTCCTCACCACTTCACCCCCTCTAATGTTCAACGGAACTTCCTCCAAGCCCATCACTTTCTTTCCTATAGCACGTCCATTATGGATATCCAGGAAATGTGTGGCCATGGATGAAATGCTTTTGCACTTCTCATGGTCCTTCTGGGCCGTAGAGATGTTTGACAGGTGTTGCTATGTTCTTCTTCGAAGTTCTTGGGTAGTCTATCCCACATAGACCTTTGGGCCGTCACAGGTTAAAGCGTATACCAGAGAGCGGACCTTACAGTTAAAGAAGGTCTTCTTCGGCCTAATCTGAAAAGGAGAGACAGTGAGCGAAAAACCATCTTGGTATGTTGGCAAATATTACAATTGCCACAAGGATAAGTACCAAAAATCCTAGTTCCCCTGTTTTACTTAATTGTTGGGCGTACATAGTAGCTATAGCACAGCAAGTCTTTCAAATTTTTTGCCCGTCTTGCTATTAATTTGGGCGTAGTAGAAATATGAGGTACCAATTTGGGTTTGCTCAGTAGGATTCCCCAACTCCGGTCCAAAATCCTATACACATCCCGCCACAGGTTATTAAAAGTGGTGACAATGCTCAAAGGTCTGAAAGACTCACGTGTCCGTCTGTGAAGTAGTTCCGAGCGTGTGCTGGTCTTAGCCCTCTGGTAGGCGGAGGAAATGATACCCTTTTGATATCCACGATGTCTAAAGCGGTCAGTCAACTTTTTTGCTTCGGCTTGGAAGTCCGACGACATACTACAGTTCTATTTAAGCCGCAGAAATTGGCCTGTTGGGATGCCATTTTTCAAGTGCCTAGGATGAAAGCTAGAATAATGTAGCAGGCTATTGGGGGCTGTCGGTTTCCGATAAAAGGTAGTAACAATATACGAACCCTCCAGACTGAGCTTAAAGTCCAAAAATTCCACTGAGGTTTGTGAAATATTTGAAGTGATTTTAATGTTGAAAGGATTATTATTCAACTCTGCAACAAATTGCTTGCAGTCCTCTTCTACGCAAACTTATTTTTGGGGTGGTGGGAGGAGTTGGTGGTCTACAAGCATAAAGACTTTTGGGGAGCAATGACATTGTGATGTTTTGGACAGGCACTGAAGAGGACTGCAAGCAATTTGTTGCAGAGTTGAATAATAATCCTTTCAACATTAGACTCACTTCAAATATTTCACAAACTTCAGTGGAATTTTTGCACCTTAAGCTCAGTCTGTAGGGTTCGTATATTGCTACTACCTTTTATCGTAAACCAACAGCCACCAATAGCCTGCCACATTATTCTAGCTTCCATCCTAGGCACTTGAAAAAAGGGATCCCAACAGGCCAATTACTGCGGCTTAAACGGAACTGCATTATGTCGTCGGACTTCTAATCCGAAGCAAAAAAGTTGACGGACCGGTTTAGACATCGTGGATATCCCAAGGGTATCATTTCCTCCGCCTACCAGAGGGCTAAGACCAGCACACGCTCGGAACTACTTCACAGACAGACACGTGAGTCTTCCAGACCTTTGGGCATTGTCCCCACTTTTAATAACCAGTGGTGGGATGTGTAAAAAATTTTGGACTGGAGTTGGGGAATCCTACTGAGTGATCCCAAATTGGTACCTCATATTTCTACTACGCCCAAATTAATAGCAAGACGGGCAAAAAATTTGAAAGACTTGCTGTGCCATAGCTACTATGTACGCCCAACAATTAAGTAAAACAGGGGAACTAGGATTTTTGGTACTAATCCATGCGTCAATTGTAATATTTGCCAACATACCATTGCCCAAGATGGTTTTTCGCTCACTGTCTCTCCTTTTCAGATTAGGCCGAAGAAGACCTTCTTCAACTGTAAGACCCGCTCTCTGGTATACGCTTTAATCTGTGACTGCCCAAAGGTCTATATGGGACAGACTACCCAAGAACTTCGAAGAAGAACACAGCAACACCTGTCAAACATCCCTACGGCCAAGAAGGACCACGAGAAGGGCAAAAGCATTTCATCCATGGCCACACATTTCCTGGATATCCATAATGGATGTGCTATAGGAAAGAAAGTGATGGGCTTGGAGGAAGTTCCGTTGAACATTAGAGGGGGTGAAGTGGTGAGGAAACTCCTCAGATGTGAGTCCAAATGGATTCACAATCTTGATAGCCTCACTCCTCATGGCTTAAAAGAGGAATTACTTTTTACGGGCTTTGATAAACAGTTATAGTTGGATATGTCATAAAATAAATTAAGTTTACTTTAGTTTCCATCAAAAAACCTCCCTGGCATCCCTTTTATTTTCCTTTTTCTTTTTTTTTTTTTCAGTTGGCCACGGCCTACAAGAACCTGAACACACTGGAGTCTCCATCAAAAACCATCTTGATATCCCAATTGATCTTCTCCTTTGGACCATTAAATAGTTTCTGGTGACCCAATATGTCATTTTATGGGGTATTTTGGGAGCACTTCATGGGATGTATGGGTGACTAATTATTAACAAATATCTTTTCCCTGCATTGTTTGCAATTTCTATTATATTCCTGTAATATGTCCTGTTTGACTTTTGTCACACTTATTAAACGGTACAGTTGTCTCTACGGATGAACTAGTTTCTATCTTTTGAAAACCATGGTTTTCTTGTATATCCTAAATGCATCCATGTCTTTTTCTGTGTTTTTTTTCTGTATTTTTATGATAGGTTTATTCCTATCATATCATATCATCTAACTCTTATGATAAACATGACATTTCTGGATCTGGCCATGTAACATTTTTTTTCAATTATTCTCCTTTCTATATTTCTTCCGAATATATTAGGTTTTTAGTACCTGGTTCCTTCTAGTGTTCTTTTACATATCCAGAGCCCCCTTCCTTTTTGTGGCTACTACACTTGCGTTGTTCTGGCGCTTGCGCAATCAGCTTGGTTTATGGAAGTCAGAGCGCCTTCAATGAATCTTTGTAATCCAGACGCATGTTGATAATTACTGCGCTCGCGCCGGATGGCGCCTGCGCAATATGCTTGTCTTCTGGCCGAGTAAGCTCTCTCCGGCCTTTACAATCTTCCTCTAATCACAGTGCACGCGCTGATTGGTGCATGCACATTGTATCTTTGTTCGGACATCTTTAAACACCGGGAGTTCTGGCTTCTTTTACAGCTCTGTGCAGCTGTAGGTATTCTGATCACTTCCGGTTTTTATGCAATACCGGTGCCACTAAGTTCATTACCTTATGCTCTCGGACTACAGCTGTTCCCTGGCCAGTACTGATTATTTTGTTTAAGACTAGCATACACACATTGTGACTACTGCCCCTGAAGAGGCCAGGGTTCCTGGTGACACCTGTTGGGCATCTTAGTGCCCTTACCTCCCCCATACCTTCTATCTCTTGTTACATCGATGCTTCATACAGATATCCTTTTTGGGAAGCTCCATCCACAGGCTCAGGTTGTATAGGTTTCCTTTGCCTCCTCATTTGAGGGAATTATTCCACCATCGTGGCCAAATGACTGATATCAATTTTTAAGGATAACCTGTTCATCTTTTATGCTTCAACAGCAGGATTATGTTTTCCTTTTCTTGTGTTTAGATAGAGCCTAATGTGGATTCCATGAGCATTAGGCTCAGGTTATATTTGGAGCATTTACCCATGTGTTTTTTAGCCCATAGGGCAGGGCTTTTTTCATATACGCTTAATTGTACCATGCTGACAGGAGGATCCTACATCATCTCTGTATGCTTTTTTGAGTGATTATTGGTATTGTAGGATTTACAGATATAGATTTTGCTGCTTTATATTTGGGGTGTGGCAAGGGCATGACCCTATTGTGGGTCTGTGTATTTGTTTGAGTCATGCAATTTTAAATGTGTTTAATGTATTTTATAAATAAAATTTATATGTAATTTGTCATCTTGGTTTGGTGATCCCTGTTGAATGCATGCTACTTTTTTCCAGTCTGTTTTGTCCATTATCCCTTAGCATGCAATGGGAGATCCCTAGCAGTGGTGTCCTCCAACACTTGCTGTTACATGCCAACTATTATGATGCAGGTCTTCGACCTCAGAACCTCGGGTTCTTTACCTGCTCCAGAGGTTTAACTCCACCATCTCCAATCTGTTGGCCATGGAAATGCTGCCTTTCCCCCTGGCATATACAGATGTTTTCCGAAAGCTGATGGCTGTTGCAGTCCCTCTGGACCAATCGCCTAGTCGCCATTTCTTTTATAAGAAAGGTGTACCAGCACTACACCAGCATGTCGCAGACAACATCACCTGTTCCTTGAATAAATCTATGTCTGCCAGGGTGCATTTCACCATAGACACTTGGACGAGCAAGCATGGCCAAGGTCGTTACATTTCGACTCTGGTGGATGTGGGGGCAGGTTCTTCTCCACAAGTCTTGGAATCCACAAATCTTGCAGGACAAACCTCTACATTTAACACTTCCTCTACTACTTCTGCCTCCTCTACTCTAGGGCCTCCACCAGCGCCCTCAACCTCTGCCTTAATGAGACACACGTTGCAACAGTGCAGAATGAATCCCCACCACCTCTGTTCTGCGCAGCCAGGGCTCACTGCAATCAGGCACTGTTAAAATTGATATGCCTTAGAGATTGCAGTCATACAGCCAAACAGTTGTGGACAGCTCTCCAGGCTGAATTTGATCAATGGCTGTCTGCTGAACCTACATCCAGGGTAGGCAGTGTCCGATAATGGTGTAAACCTTATGGCGGCCCTATGGCGAGGCAAGCTTACACATGTGCTTTGCATGGGTCATGTTCTCAAACTGGTGGTACAGTGTTTACTCTACCACTACCCTGGCCTGGGTGAGCTGCTACAGGCAGCATGGACGTGATGTGCTCATTTCCGCCTTTCACACCCCTCAGGTCATCAACTTGCATCGATATAGAGGTCTTTGTTCATGCGAGTTAACAGGTTGATATGCGATGTGCTGACATGGTGGATCTCCACTCTGCACATGTTTTAGCAACTGTGGCAGCAGCAACAAGCCCTGACGCAGTATGTCTCGTTGTATAGCCTGGGCCAATGCAGTACGGATAGGGTGCATATCACGTTTATGGAGTGGGCACAGATTAAGGACCTATGCACTTTTCTGAACAGTTTTGAAATGGCCACTAAGGTGATTAGCACTAACAACGCCGTCATCAACTTTTCTGGTCAGCTATATGCTGGAGCAGACTTTCAATAGCCTGCAGGAGTAGGTGCTGGTCCCAGAAGAAGTGGAGGTAATGTGGTGGGATTATGTGTGGTGATGTGGCGGGGCAGGATTATGTGTGGTAATGTGGTGGGGGGCGGGATTATGTGTGGTAATGTGGTGGGGGCGGGATTATGTGTGGTAATGAGATGGGGGGATTATGTGTGGTAATATGGTGGGGGGCAGGATTATGTGTGGTGATGGGATGGGGGGCGCGACTATGTGTGGTAATGGGGTGGGGGGTGGGATTATGTGTGGTGATGTGGTGGCGTGGGATTATGTGAGGTAATATGGTGGGGGCGGGATTGTGTGGTAATATGGTGGGGGGTGGGATTATCTGTGGTAATGTGGTTGGGGGGCAGAATTGTATGGTAATGTGGTGGGGTGCGGGATTATCTGTGGTGATGTGGTGGGGGCAAGATTATGCGTGGTGATGTGGTGGAGGTGTGGGATTATACGTGGTGATGTTGTGGGGCCGGATTATCTGTGATAATGGGGTGGGGGGCAGGATTATGTGTGGTGATGTGTTGGGGGGGCGGAATTGTGTGTGGTGATGAGGTAGGGGGGCGGGATTATGTATGGTAATATGGTGGGGGGAGGGATTATCTGTGGTAATGGGGTGGGGGGCGGGATTATGTGTGGTAATGTGGTGGGGGCGGGATTATCTGTGGTAATGTGGTGGGGGGACGGGATTATGTGTGGTGATGTGGGGGTGGGATTATGCGTGGTGATGTGTTGGAGGCGGGATTATGTGTGGTGATGGGTGGGGGGCGGGATTATGCATGGTGATGGGGTGGGGGGTGGGATTATGCATGGTGATGGGGCGGGGGGCGGGATTGTGTGTGGTGATGGGGTGGGGGGGTGGAATTATTTGTGGTGATGTGTTGGGGCGGGATTATGTGGTGATGTGGCGAGGGGCGGGATTATGCGTGGTAATGTGGTGGGGGCGGGATTATGCATGGTGATGTGGTGGGGGGCGGGACTATGCGTGGTGATGTGTTGGGGGGCGGGATTATGCGTGGTGATGGGGTGGGGGGCGGGATTTTGTTTGGTGATTGGGTGAGGGGGTGGAATTATGTGTGGTGATGTGTTGGGGGTGGGATTATGTGGTGATGTGGTGGGGGGCGGGATTATGTGTGGTGATGTGTTGGGGGGGTGGGATTATGCGTGGTGATGGGGTGGGGGGCGGGATTGTGTGTGGTGATGGGGTGAGGGGATGGAATTATGTGTGGTGATGTGTTGGGGGTGGGATTATGTGGTGATGTGGTGGGGGCAAGATTATGTGTGGTGATATGGTGGGGCGGAGCTACTGTGCAGGGGGCAGGATTAGTGAGAGTGATGTGGGGGGCGGGATTATGTGTGGTAATGTGGTGGGGAGGCGGGATTGAGTGTAGTAATGTGGTGGGGGGCGGGATTATGTGTGGTAATGGGCCGGGGGGTGGGATTATGTGTGGTAATGGGGCCGGGGGCAGGATTATGTGTGGTAATGGGTTGGGGTGTGGGATTATGGGTGGTAATGTGGTGGGGGGCGGGATTATGGGTGATGATGGGGTAAGGGGGTGGGATTATGGGTGGTGATGGGGTATGGGGTGGGATTATGGGTGGTGATGGGGTGGGGGGCGGTATTATGGGTGGTGATGGGGTGGGGGCAGGATTATGGGTGGTGATGGGGTGGGGGGGCGGTATTATGGGTGGTGAAGGGGTGGGGGGGCGGGATTATGGTATTATGGGTGGTGATGGGGTGGAGGGCGGGATTATGGTATTATGGGTGGTGATGGGGTGGGGGGGTGGGATTATGTGTGGTAATGGGGTGGGGGGCAGGATTATGCGTGGTGATGTGGTGGGGGGTGGGATTATGTGTGGTGATGTGGGGGGCGGGATTATGTGTGGTGATGTGGTGGGGGGACGGGATTGTGTGGTGGTGGGGTGGGGGGCGGGATTGTGTGTGGTGATGTGGTGGGGGGCAGGATTGTGTGTGGTGATGGGGTGGGGGGCGGGATTGTGTGTGATGATGGGGTGGGGGGCGGGATTGTGTGTGGTGATGGGGTGGGGGGCGGGATTGTGTGTGATGATGGGGTGGGGGGCGGGATTGTGTGTGATGATGTGGTGGGGGGCGGGATTGTGTGTGGTGATGTGGTGGGGGGCGGGATTGTGTGTGGTGATGTGGTGGGGGGCAGGATTGTGTGTGGTGATGTGATGGGGGGCGGGATTGTGTGTGGTGATGTGGTGGGAGGCAGAGCTTCTGTGCAGGGGCAGGATTAGTGAGTAATCACGATGCCTCTTATATATAAAGATTATACTATTTCTACTGTAGTAAATTGATTTCACCTTGGTGGCGTCTGCCACTAATTTTTGTAAATGTGTAGACGTCTGGTTGGGTCTCCTTCATGCATGTTGCTTTTAGCAGGCCTCTGAGACTGTCAGGCCTCCACTTCCTTGGATTCAACTACCCATGTTACTATCCTTAGATTTTTCTGATAATAGTAGTCTATAAAATTTATATGATATTTGTGCCACTTGAGTGTGGCTGAGCATGAAAGCAGGTTGCTGTTGCATGTGATATCAGGGTTCTCAGCACAGGAGGCCTACACCGATCCCTCTCCCACCTCGTCTTATTGTGACGTTCATTTGAAAGCTGTAAATGCTGCCTCACACCCCAATACCTCATGTATGGCTGATTGCTGTAGTGGCATGCTACAGTTTTTACTGTGGGTGAATTGTGGCCACTTTGCTGGTGTCTCCCCATAATTTGATGTGTTTTGGCAGCTTTTGGGGCTGTTAGAAGGTGTTGTGTGTTATGATACGGTGGTCTAGGAGCAACATGGAACGAGCTCTGAAGGACGTGGTAACTGTACTGACCGCAGTCCCTAAGCTCAACACAACACTAGAAGTAGTAGAAGTAGCCGTGGAATGCTCCTAACTCTCCCTAGGCATCTTATCACAGCCTAAGAGCTAACTACCCCTAAAGAAAGAAGCAGGAAAACTATCTTGCCTCAGAGAAAATCCCCAAAGGATAGATTAGCCCCCCACAAATAATGACTGTGACTGGAGAGGGAAAAGACATACACAGAATGAAACCAGGATGAGCACAGGAGGCCAGTCTAGCTAAATATATAGGACAGGATGGAATACTGTGCGGTCAGTATAAAAACACTACAAAAATCCACGCAGAGTTTACAAAAAAAAACTCCACACCTGACTAAAGGTGTGGAGGGCAAATCTGCCTCCCAGAGCTTCCAGCAAGACAGAATTAATTCATACTGATAAGCTGGACAAACATAGAAAGCACAGAATAGATAAGTCCACAATCTATGGACAGAAAAGAGCAAGCAAAAACTTAGCTTAGCTGAACTGGTCAGGATAACAGGGAACTCCAAAGAGATGTGAATCCAACCAGGAACCATTTACAAGTGGCACTGGCTGAAGACAGAGCCAGACCTAAATATCTGAGCAGAAGAGAAGATAAGTGGATGCAGCTGATGACAGCTAACTCCAAGGAGCAGCCATACCACTAGAAACCACAAGAGGGAGGCCAAGAGCAGAACTCACAAAAGTGCCACTTACAACCACCGGAGGGAGCCCAAGAGTGGAATTCACAACAGTACCCCCCCCTTGAGGAGGGGTCACCGAACCCTCACCAGAGCCCCCAGGCCGATCAGGACGAGCCAAGTGAAAAGCACGAACCAAATCGGTGGCATGGACATCGGAGGCAACAACCCAAGAATTATCCTCCTGGCCATAACCCTTCCACTTGACAAGATACTGAAGCCTCCGCCTCGAAAAACGAGAATCCAAAATGTTCTCAACCTCATATTCCAACTCTTCCTCAACCAACACCGGGGCAGGAGGGTCAACCGAGGGAACAACGGGCACCACATATCTCCGCAACAAAGATCTATGGAAAACATTATGAATGGCAAAAGAGGCTGGAAGAGCCAAACGAAAAGACACCGGATTCATAATTTCAGAAATTTTATAAGGACCAATAAACCGAGGCTTAAACTTAGGAGAAGAAACCTTCATAGGAACATGACGAGAAGACAACCAAACCAAATCCCCCACACGAAGCCGGGGACCAACACACCGACGGCGGTTAGCAAAACGTTGAGCCCTTTCCTGAGACAACGTCAAATTGTCCACCACATGAGTCCAAATCTGCTGCAGCCTGTCAACCACATAATTAACACCAGGACAATCAGAAGGCTCAACCTGCCCAGAAGAAAAACGAGGATGAAAACCAAAATTACAAAAGAAAGGTGAAACCAAAGTAGCCGAACTAGCCCGATTATTAAGGGCAAACTCGGCCAATGGCAAGAAAGACACCCAATCATCCTGATCAGCAGACACAAAGCATCTCAAATAGGTCTGCAAGGTCTGATTAGTTCGCTCAGTTTGGCCATTAGTCTGAGGATGAAACGCCGAAGAAAAAGACAAATCAATGCCCATCCTAGCACAAAAGGCCCGCCAAAATCTAGAGACAAACTGAGAACCTCTGTCAGACACAATATTCTCCGGAATGCCATGCAAACGGACCACATGCTGAAAAAATAATGGAACCAGATCTGAGGAGGAAGGCAACTTAGGCAAAGGTACCAGATGGACCATTTTAGAGAACCGGTCACAAACAACCCAGATAACAGACATCTTCTGGGAAACAGGAAGATCCGTAATAAAATCCATGCAAATATGCGTCCAGAGCCTCTCAGGGACCGGCAAAGGCAAAAGCAACCCACTAGCACAGGAACAGCAAGGCTTGGCCCGGGCGCAAGTCCCACAGGACTGCACAAAAGCACGCACATCGCGCTACAAGGAAGGCCACCAAAAGGACCTAGCAACCAAATTTCTGGTACCAAAAATCCCAGGATGACCAGCCAACATTGAACAATGAACCTCAGAAATTACCTTACTTGTCCATCTATCAGGAACAAACAGCTTCCCCACTGGACAGTGGTCAGGCTTATCAGCTTGAAATTCCTGAAGCACCCGCCGTAAATCAGGGGAGATAGCAGAAAGAATCACCCCCTCCTTTAGAATGCCAACCGGCTCAAGGACTCCAGGAGAATCAGGCGAAAAACTCCTAGAGAGGGCATCAGCCTTAACATTCTTAGATCCCGGAAGATATGAGACTACAAAATCAAAACGGGAGAAAAACAGGGACCATCGAGCCTGTCTAGGATTCAGCCGCTTGGACGACTCGAGGTAAATCAGATTCTTATGATCGGTCAGGACCACAACACGGTGTTTAGCTCCCTCAAGCCAATGTCGCCACTCCTCAAACGCTCACTTCATAGCCAACAACTCCCGATTGCCGACATCATAATTGCGTTCCGCAGGCGAAAACTTTCTGGAAAAAAAAGCACACGGTTTCATCAAAGAACCATCAGACTCCCTCTGAGACAAAACGGCCCCTGCCCCAATCTCAGAAGCGTCGACCTCAACCTGAAAAGGAAGAGAAACATCCGGTTGACGCAACACAGGGGCAGAAGTAAATCGGCGTTTAAGCTCCTGAAAGGCCTCAACAGCCTCAGAGGACCAATTAGTCACATCAGCACCTTTCTTCGTCAAATCAGTAAGGGGCTTAACCACACTGGAAAAATTGGCAATGAAACAGCGATAGAAATTAGCAAAGCCCAAAAATTTTTGAAGACCCTTCACAGATGTGGGTTGGATCCAGTCATGAATAGCTTGAACCTTAACAGGATCCATTTCTATAGACGAGGGAGAAAAAATAAAACCCAAAAAAGAGACCTTCTGAACTCCGAATAGGCACTTAGACACCTTCACAAATAAAGCATTATCACGAAGGATCTGGAACACCATCCTGACCTGCTTCACATGAGACTCCCAATCATCGGAAAAAATCAAAATATCATCCAAATATACGACCATGAATTTATCAAGATAATTGCGGAAAATATCATGCATGAAAGACTGGAACACAGATGGAGCATTAGAGAGCCCAAATGGCATCACAAGGTATTCAAAATGACCTTCGGGCGTATTAAATGCAGTTTTCCATTCGTCACCCTGTTTAATACGAACAAGATTATATGCCCCTCGGAGGTCAATCTTAGTAAACCAACTAGCCCCCTTAATCTGAGCAAACAAATCAGTAAGCAAAGGCAAGGGGTATTGGAATTTGACCGTGATCTTATTAAGAAGACGATAATCAATACAGGGTCTCAAGGAGCCATCCTTCTTAGCAACAAAAAAGAAACCCGCTCCCAATGGTGACGAAGAGGGCCGAATATGCCCTTTCTCCAAAGATTCCTTAACATAGCTCCGCATGGCGGCATGCTCTGGCACAGACAGATTGAAAAGTCGGCCCTTAGGGAACTTACAACCAGGAATCAAGTTAATAGCACAATCACAGTCCCTATGTGGAGGAAGGGAACTGGACTTGGGCTCATCAAATACATCCAAGAGGGGGAAGAGGAAATTGACATCAAAGGAATGTCACTATGTACTCCTCGACAACCCCAACTAGTCACCGACATAGTTTTCCAATCCAGCACCGGATTATGTTCCTGTAACCATGGAAATCCCAGTACAACAACATCATGTAGGTTATGCAACACCAGAAAACGGCAATTTTCCTGATGTGCAGGAGCCATGTACATAGTCATCTGTGTCCAGTACTGAGGTTTATCCTTGGCCAAGGGTGTAGCATCAATGCCCCTCAAAGGAATAGGGCTCTGCAAAGGCTGCAAGGAAAAACCACAGCGCCTGGCGAATTCTAACTCCATTAAGTTCAGGGCAGTGCCTGAATCCACAAATGCCATGACAGAAAAGGACGACAATGAGCAAATCAGGGTCACAGATAAGATAAATTTAGGCTGTATAGTACTAATGGTAACAGACCTAGCGACTCTCTTAGTACGCTTAGGGCAATCAGAGATAACATGAGCCGAATCACCACAGTAAAAACACAGCCTATTCTGACGTCTGAATTCCTGCCGTTCTATTCTAGTCAAAATCCTATCACATTGCATAGGTTCAGGACTTTGCTCAAAGTATACTGCCATATGGTGCACAGCTTTGCGCGCGCGCAGACGCCGATCAATCTGAATGGCTAGAGACATAGATTCGCTCAAACCGGCAGGCGTAGGAAAGCCCACCATAACATCTTTAAGGGTTTCAGAAAGACCTTTTCTGAAAATAGCAGCCAGAGCCTCTTCATTCCATTTAGTGAGCACAGACCATTTTCTAAATTTCTGGCAGTGTAACTCTGCCGCTTCCTGACCTTGACACAAGGCCAACAGGGTTTTTTGTGCATGATCCACAGAATTAGGTTCGTCATACAATAATCCGAGCGCTTGAAAAAATGCATCTACATTCAATAAAGCCGGATCCCCTGTTTCAAGAGAAAAAGCCCCGTCTTGAGGGTCACCACGCAGCAAGGATATGATGATTTTTACTTGCTGAATGGGATCACCAGAAGAACGGGGTTTCAAAGCAAAAAACAATTTGCAGTTATTTTTAAAGTTCAAAAACTTGGATCTGTCCCCAAAAAACAAATCAGGAGTAGGAATTCTGGGCTCTAAAGCCGGAGTCTGGACAACATAGTCCTGGATACTCTGTACTCTTGCAGCAAGTTGATCCACATGAGAAAACAAACCCTGAACATCCATGCCAAAGCATATATCCTGAACCACCCAGATATCAAGAGGAAAAGAAAAAAAAAAAAAGACAAACCAAAGCACAGAAAAAAAATGGTTCAGAACTTTCTTTTCCTTCTTTTGAGATGCATTTAATTCATTTTTGGCCACTTGTACTGTTATGATAAGGTGGTCTAGGAGCAACATGGAGCGAGCTCTGAAGGAAGTGGTAACTGTACTAACCGCAGTCCCTAAGCTCAACACAACACTAGAAGTAGCCGTGGAATGCTCCTAACTCTCCCTGGGCATCTTGTCACAGCCTAAGAGCTATCTACCCCTAAAGAAAGAAGCAGGAAAACTATCTTGCCTCAGAGAAAATCCCCAAAGGATAGATTAGCCCCCCACAAATAATGACTATGAGTGGAGAGGGAAAAGACATACACAGAATGAAACCAGGATGAGCACAGGAGGCCAGTCTAGCTAAATAGATAGGACAGGATGGAATACTGTGCGGTCAGTATAATACACTACAAAAATCCATGCAGAGTTTACAAAACTCCACACCTGACTAAAGGTGTGGAGGGCAAATCTGCCTCCCAGAGCTTCCAGCAAGACAGAATAAATTCACACTGATAAGCTGGACAAACATAGAAAGCACAGAATGGATAAGTCCATAAACTATGGACAGAAAAGAGCAAGCAAAAACTTAGCTTAGCTGAACTGGTCAGGATAACAGGGAACTCCAAAGAGATGTGAATCCAACCAGAAACCGTTTACAAGTGGCACTGGCTGAAGACAGAGCCAGACCTAAATAGCCGAGCAGAAGAGAAGATAAGTGGAGGCAGCTGATGACAGCTAACTCCAAAGAGCAGCCATACCACTAGAAACCACAAGAGGGAGCCCAAGAGCAGAACTCACAAAAGTGCCACTTACAACTACCGGAGGGAGCCCAAGAGCGGAATTCACAACAGCACTCACATTCAACAAATCTGAATCTAGGCCAGGAAGGGGAGCCCAGGACCAGGATTCAGGGAAGCTTCCTTAGACTTTATGTATCCTGGTCTGGAGGAAGAGTGAGTTTAGTCAGTCTGAGAGAGGAGTAGGACATCTGGAGCAGACGTAGGGGCTGAGCAGCCACGAAGGAGCTGCAACCCCTGTAAAGAGTGATATCGTGAGGAGTTGAATAGTGTAGGAGCTTTGAGGGAAGAAGAACAGAGGAGGAAGAGGCTCAAGAGGAGAACAGTGGAAGGACACCCTAGGAGTCAGAAGGCAGAAGCCGGGTATCGGGAGCCCGAGGTCGTGTTGTTCTCCATGACATGCGACAGAACCGGAGGACATAGGACTGTATGTCAATTGCCTGCACCAAGTCAGAGGTGAAGCAGCAACTTGAGAGCCCAGGTCATGATAGAGATCCTATAAACAGGCTCGCACTACCTATCATACATCTGTTTTAGGACAGGAGAGAGGAGACTTTGCAACTAAGCTTCAAGCAGCAAGGACCTCGCCATCTTAGCGCAAGTAGGAAAACCTTACGGACCTCACCTGGTAGAGGGATCTCCTATTGCCTCCAAGCTGGCCGGACCACAGCTACCCTGCACTTGGAACCCTGGACTGAGGAATGCTATCATCAGTAAACCAGGTAAAGACTGCAAACCTGTGTCCTCGTTCTTTACTATACCATCCACTACACCATCTGTGCCATACACTTTGGGAGCCCTGGGGACCCCGCTTCACCTGTGGGAAGCATCACTATATTGCTGCATAACATCACCCCAGATGACCTCTTTAAACAGCGTCGGTCCCTACTGACCGAAAACCACAGGTGGCGTCACGAACATAGACATTACAAATTCCCTTAAAGACCGTTCCCATTTAATTGGGCGCCCAGAGCCATGGACCAGGTCACAGTCTCGTGACATCCCCTTTAAGAATGGACCCAGTACCAAGTACCCCACGGCCCTGGCGGGTGATCCAATTTTGGCATCACGAACAGGATGGACCGACCCGAAAAATCAAGTCATGTGTGCCTTAGAGATTGTGATTTGCTATGTGACTATTGAACTGTAAATTGTGCCAAAACCACCGCCATTATAGCACCATGTGGCGTGCAGGAGGAAATGGGCGCGTTGTCGTGGGCGGCACCTGGAGAAACAGCGTGAAAATCATGGCTGCCCCTCATCAGTATTTCTATGTCCGAGAAATATGCCCATCAACTACAGAGGTCCACCTCCTGATCTGGGATGGTGGAGAGAAGAAAATATATACTTTATTAAATAACCAAAAAATAGAAAAAGTAAGTATAAAAACCTACAAAAAGCCCCTATCAAATATATATAGTCCTAAAAAGCGAGGACAAAGATCCCCTACAGATAACCTTAATACACACTAGTAGAAAACAGATAGACTAATAAATGTGTAATGCAATCTGTGATATATTTAAAGCATCTACCAGGGTGACTGATATAGGTGAAAAATATCCCTACAAGCTACACAGGATATAATAAATACCTACACGCTGATCCTGCCTAGATGCGGAGGTTGGCACCCTAAGAAACAACGAGAATGGCGCCCCCGCTCGTACGATGACTCACCCTGAACTCCTATCTACTCCCTATAAGGGATAGGAATAGAAACAGAAGGCCAGATGGCTGTAGTTAACTTGTATAGATATGTGATCAAAAAAAAAAAAAAATATACAGACCCTCCCCTTTTTTTTTTTTTGATCACATATCTATACAAGTTAACTACAGCCATCTGGCCTTCTGTTTCTATTCCTATCCCTTATAGGGAGTAGATAGGAGTTCAGGGTGAGTCATCGTACGAGCGGGGGCGCCATTCTCGTTGTTTCTTAGGGTGCCAACCTCCGCATCTAGGCAGGATCAGCGTGTAGGTATTTATTATATCCTGTGTAGCTTGTAGGGATATTTTTCACCTATATCAGTCACCCTGGTAGATGCTTTAAATATATCACAGATTGCATTACACATTTATTAGTCTATCTGTTTTCTACTAGTGTGTATTAAGGTTATCTGTAGGGGATCTTTGTCCTCGCTTTTTAGGACTATATATATTTGATAGGGGCTTTTTGTAGGTTTTTATACTTACTTTTTCTATTTTTTGGTTATTTAATAAAGTATATATCTTTTTATGGGGGTTTTTTTCTAGTTGTTAAACGTTGTTATTTTCCCTTGGAGTATTTGTTAATTTAGTAAACCAGAGAAGAAAATAACCAACCACGAAGACGGGCGTGGTACAGCAAAACCGCGGGAAGCAACGCCAAGGGGGCAGAACCGGTAATCAACATGGCAGAGGGAGGTGAGCAGACACCGGAGCGTGGGATGGAGCAAAAGGACTCTCCCAGCCGGGACTTGCAAGACCTGTACCCCACATCGTTGATGAACCCAGACCTCCTGCGGAGAGAAGTGGAGGAACTGTCCCGACAACTCATGCGGTTACAGCAGAAAACCATGACCGGGTGGAGAGAGGCCTTGATCGGAAGTCTTGCCGAACAACTGCTAACTACCCTGACCGGTCCGGAGCCGAAGAAGAGTTCTGGTGTTCCGGAGGCAGAGGTAAGGGGCATGACCCTGACAACCACGACGGTGGAAGGCCCAGGAGACGTTCCCGACTCACCTCTCCCGCTGTATTCACCCGACCCGGGTTACGAGGTCTCAACGACACGCCACCGCATCTTGAGGTTATCCCGGCCACTAGCTCGACACCAACCTCTGGGCTAGATGACACCTTGCTAGGCCCCTTCCCGATCCCGCTAGCACCACCACCCAGACAGACATGTCACTGGCTACCGTGGAATACCAGCGGCCTGAAACAGATGACAGCTCTGCTAATCCCTGTTAGTGGGCCCAAGGCTAGCTCCCCAGAGCCCATGATCTTTGCAGAAGGACCTGCGGAGGAGGACATGATCGCGCTCCAGGGTGAGATCCCTATGATTACCTGGCGGGAGCACTGCAGGTGCTGGAAGGAGAGGGAGTGTCAGGAATCCCTGGCCTGTGAAGCGGCGTTTGAGGAGAGAAATCTGGCAGGGAAGGCCCATATGCGTAAAATCCCACAGGCAGAAAGAGGAGCGGCTGGAGAAGTAGTGATTTTCAATAAGCAGAGAGACTGGGGTTTCATTAAGGAAGCCGGAATAATAAATTAAATCTTTATTAACCGGAGGGATGTGGAGTCCCATATACTGGAAGGACATCCTGACAGGGACCTAAATGCTGGCGTCCGTGTGACCTATACTCGCCACATTGGAGAGAAGGGGTGGTATGCATTGGACTGCAAAAGACATATACCACCCTCCGTCCCTGTAAATGTAACAGCCCAGGCCAGGCCAAAGCCCAAATGTGACCAATCCACACAGACACCAGTGGTGGAACCAGCCAGCAGGCCCTGGTGTGCAGTACTTATGGAAAGATATGACCCTCAGTTTTCCCGTTAAGGAAGTAGCAGCCATCCTGAGCAGCCATGGAAAAAGAAGGACTAAATCTGCATGTTTGAATATGACTGTGAATAGTTAACAGTTTGAAAGTTCATTTAACCTGGCAAAGGATTAGTTCAGTTCGTTTGCTTGAAAGACAATAGGATCTTGGACAGTGAATTGTTCGCAGACTGTAATGTAAATAGTTGGCACCTCCTTAAAGGTACCGTCACACTAGACGATATCGCTAGCGATCCGTGACGTTGCAGCGTCCTCGCTAGCGATATCGTCCAGTGTGACAGGCAGCAGCGATCAGGCCCCTGCTGTGCTGTCGCTGGTCGGGGAAGAAAGGCCAGAACTTTATTTGGTCGCTGGACTCCCCGCAGACATCGCTGAATCGGCGTGTGAGACACCGATTCAGCGATGTCTTCACTGGTAACCAGGGTAAACATCGGGTAACTAAGCGCAGGGCCGCGCTTAGTAACCCGATGTTTACCCTGGTTACCATCCTAAAAGTAAAAAAAAACAAACACTACATACTTACCTACAGCCGTCTGTCCTCCAGCGCTGTGCTCTGCACTCCTCCTGTACTGGCTGTGAGCGTCGGTCAGCCGGAAAGCAGAGCGGTGACGTCACCGCTCTGCTTTCCGGCCGCTGTGCTCACAGTCAGTACAGGAGGAGTGCAGAGCACAGCACTGGAGGACAAACGGCTGTAGGTAAGTATGTAGTGTTTGTTTTTTTTTTACTTTTAGGATGGTAACCAGGGTAAACATCGGGTTACTAAGCGCGGCCCTGCGCTTAGTTACCCGATGTTTACCCTGGTTACCGGCATCGTTGGTCGCTGGAGAGCTGTCTGTGTGACAGCTCTCCAGCAACCAAACAGCGACGCTGCAGCGGTCCGGATCGTTGTCGGTATCGCTGCAGCGTCGCTAAGTGTGACGGTACCTTAAGTGCTTTCTACTGGTTTTACGTGGAACCCTTAAAGAGACAGTTCCGAAGTTGCCTTTAATTGTTGATTGTTTACATAAAGACCTGAAGCAAAAACCCGTTGGTGCGGCAGAACACTGGGTCTGCATGTGCCTTGTAGCCTGCCCAAGCCCTACGTTCATCATTGCTGCTATTCAAGAATGTGATTGATGGACTTGAATATTAATTTAAATAATATAATTGCACTACCTCAGCGTTGAGAAAAGTTAGAAAGTTAAAATTCATTTTGATATGCTAGAGAGTTTTGTAGATTAAACTATGCACTTTTTGACCAGTTAGTGTTGCACTTTTGAATAAAATATATATGTGATGTAGGATACCTGAAAAGGTAGTTGATGGTTACTTTTTACCTCTGATCACAGCTGCAGTCTCAAGTTGTAATTTGACAGCGTGGAAACAGTGCGGTAATGATTTACAGTACTGCTGGTCATAGTCACAGTCTGACAGCATGTTCCCGCAGTGCTCTAACTGATGGTAACGATCTTACCGTGATCAAATCCGCCAGTAAGAACACAGCCTTAGTGGAAACTCGATCATTTACTGAATTTTGCAGAAAATGCTGAACACAAATCCAAATGTGCTACGTTCTTGCCAACTTTGAGATTGGATAACATTTTCCAAACAAGTTCACGCATCTCTAGTGAGCAGCACCCAAGTGTCACATCAGACTACTCAAAACCATTTACATCAGTGTGGTCTGTGTGCTAGACGATGTGCAGGCACAAGTCATCTTCTTGCATGGGCCAGGGAATATATCCACTGGAAAAGGAACCAGCGGGCCTCTGTGTGGTTCACTTATAAACGTTGGTTCACGCTTAGCAGAAATGATGGCTGCCAACTATGTTGGAGATGTAAAGGACAGCACTAAGCATCAGCCACTGTTGTCATCAGACTAGCCTTTGGTGGTGAAGTTAGTATGGGCAGGTGTATATAGGTAATACAGAACTACCCTACACTTTCTGAATGGTACAGTGACAAACCCCTACTACTTGAATAACATATTTAATCCAGTTGTCATTGTGCAATTTCATCTTCATGGACGACAATGCCCCAACTCATCTAGTCGCATTATTAGGGAACCGCTGCTGGATACTGGAGTACCTCAAATAAAGTGGACTGTAGTTTCTCCAGACCTAAATTCCATAGAAAACCTATGGGATCAATTGAGTTGCCATTTTGAGGCTCGTAACTCTGCACCCCAGAACCTAAATGACCTGAGGGCCTCTTTTCAGAAGAGTGCTATTTCACGATATCATGCCTCTGCAGACAATAACTCGACTTGTGAACAGCATGTGTTATTGTAAAGCTGTAATTGATGTAGTCTTTTGTTTCAATAAATTGTTTTAAATGAGGAAATCACAATTAAATGCTTCCACTGAAATGCCCAACTTTCATGATAAAATATCACTTTGGCGTGATATTTCACCCGAAAGCCAAATAGCCTTATCGTTTTGTGAATAGTGTATGAGACTGCTGACTTGGGGTCCAGGAGATTTCAGGTTGGTCCAGGAATTGTGCTTCATACTTACACTGTGAAATACTGAATCTGGCCTAGGACACACCACTTTTATTTTTATACTTTTAAGGATCTAGACATTTATTGTTTTTGTGCTTTTGTTTGTTCCTCCACTTGTTCTAAGAACCAAAGAGTAACATTTTTAGCCAGATGTAAGTTTTTTTTTCGAGTAAGTTTGTAGTTTTATAAAAAGCATAGCCAAAGAATTAAAAGGAACTTTGAAAAATTCCCAAATAATTCAATTCTAAACATAACAAAATCAGGATGCAGCAGCCACCCTTAATAAAGGTGGTAACCCAGGTGCAATAAACTGATGAAACAGCCACTCTCAACCTACCAAATCCATGGAGGGCACACTGATGAAGCTTGCAATAGAGCACAAGGCACACACATGTGAAGCAGTAATTAACCAAAGCCAGCATGGTTTTGTAGCGAACAAATCATGTCAGATCAATCTATTTTCCTTCTATGATGGAATCACTGACTGGGTAGTTCAGTGAAATGTGGTATAGTAAATCTCAACTTCAGCAAAGCATTTGATAATGTTTCTCATACTATCCTTAGTGAAAAAATTATCAAGTATAGGATTGACAAGGCTATAGTTAGGTGGATTCATAACTAGCTCAGTGATCATACTCAAAGAGTGGTAATAAATGTTTTCACATGCAATTTGCTCTGTACTGCCCCCAGTGTTGTTAAACACTTTTATGATTGATCTGGATAAGGGACCTGAAGGTAAACTAATGAAATTTGCAGATAATGCAAAGCTAGGAGGGGTAGCTAATAGTAGAGAAGACAGTGAAACGATTCAGAAGGATCTAAAGGAGGCTGACACTAAGTAAACATAAAAAAGTTAGCTCCTTCTCCACCATATACACCATGACACTGGCTGCAGGCTAATCCAGTTCATGTTTAGTGTCTTTAGGAGGCACATGTCTGTTTTTTCCCAGACCTTTTTTCCTCTTTTTTACCATGAAGATGAGACAGGGGCAATGGACCCTTTTGAAGGGATCCGATCTCCCCAAACCAACAACGGGCGAGCACGTGGAGTGTCGCCTCCACGTATCCTCTCCACCAACGTGGGACAAGATGCCGGACTCAGCCCTGACCACCCTAAGGTATTGAAACCCTAGGATGTACAGGTGCATATGTGCAGTCCGTGTGGCCCCCACTGCCTCACCAATGCTAAGACTGCGGTGATGGAAGGAGGCAGACGGTCCCTCTCCTTCCATGGACGGAAGATGGAACTAGGGTGCCTGCACCGTCCTTTACACAGCCCCCTCTTTAACCTGAAGCTGGAATCCATTGCAGGAGTAAGGGGCTGGGAGGGCTCCTGCTACAGCACTCTTCCTGGCATTTCCATGCGTACACCTCTCCCCCTGTATCGTCTGGCAGGTCTGGGTCAGCGGGGGAAATTCGGCTCTCAGTGGGTCTTCCGGCGGCCTCGCATTGGCTCCGCTTCCGTATTCTCGGGCGGGCGCCGAAAATTTAGTCCCTGCTTTTGCTGGTACTAGGCCACGGGTGAAAGTCCCGCCTCCGGAGCGTGTCTGCCTCTGGTGGCCCCGCCCCTGTATCCTCGGGCGGGCACCGGAAATTTAGTCCATGGCTATTGCTGGTACTAGGCCGTGGGTGAAAGTCCCACCTCCGGAGCGTGTCTGCTTCCGGTTCGGCCCCTTCGAGCAGAGCGCGCTTTTTTGAAGATAGGTCTCAGAGGATCTGTTTCTGTTATGTTGTTCCGCAGGATCCAGGGTCACAGGACTGGGGTAAGTGTTACTCCCCCCAGTCTGGCAGCTCCTCTCTCTCGCTTTCTCTCTCCTTTTCTACTGCTGCATCTAATCTAGATTGGGGATTCTTTCCACAGCAGACCCACCAGGTCTAGAAGGACCAAGACCCACACAGTATTATATACCTCATGTTTTACCTGTCGGTCTGTTTTTCCGCATGCCCAGAGCAATCGGTTCTGTGAGGCCTGCGATTCCGAGCGTGATCCGGAGCCCTCCCCTGCGACTGAGCCCAATCCCCCGGAATGGGCCCTGTCTCTGTCGCAAACTATGGTGTCGCTAACTAGAGCAATCGAGTCCCTTCAGGCCCCAAATAGGGGCAGGGACAGTGGTTTGCCTGTCTTGGAGGAATCCTCCATCTCACAGGAACCTCCGGCCTGCAGGGGCTGCTCTCTCTCTAATCAGACACTGGGAAACGAACCCACACAGCGTCTTCTGGTCCGTCTGGTGCCTCTGCATCCATGAGTTCCGTCTTTCGCTCTCCCTCGCCAGGAGAGGTTAGTGAACAAAACTCGGATTACAATTCTGAAGGGTCCCTCAATTTAGAGGCACCTAATTACCAGGAGACAATTGACAGCCTCATTGAGGCCGTCAATCAAACCTCAGTATAGACGATGAATCCACATTGGCCTCGGGTCATAAGGTGTCATTTAAAATGGAAAAACAGTCTCATAGAGTATTTTGCACTCACGCAGAGTTTGAGGATGTAGTGCAACGTCTCAGGGAGCGATCAGACAAGCGGTTCTCTGGTCAGAGGGTCCTGAACACAAGATATCCTTTCGCTCCTGAACCGTAAGTGGGCAGAATCCCCTTCGGTGGATCCTCCCGTTTCACGGTTGGCTTCTAAAACTTTATTATCCCTCCCTAATGGTTCTTCTATTAAGGATCTAACTGATCGACTCCTTGAGAGCCTGGCTCGCTCAGTGTTTGAAGCTTCAGGTTTAGCCCTCTCGCCCTCTTTTGCGGTGACTGGAAGGCTAAGACCATGATATCCTGGTAAGAGTCATTGAATAGAGCCCTGCAGGATAAGGACCTGTCATCCAAGGAGGCCGAAATCTCAAATCAAATCGCTCTAGTGGGAGACTTTTTGATTAATGCATCTTTGGATGCGGTGAACTGCACAGCACTGGCTGCCACAAACACAATTTCCCATAGGAGGGCTCTATGGTGGAGGACATGGCGGGCAGTTTCATCCTAAAAAAAAAACTCCCTTCTTTGCCCTATCAGAGTGGCCGATTATTCGTCTAAAATTAGATCAACTAATTTCTGACGCCACAGGGGGGAAGAGCAACTTCCTCCAGCAACAAAGGATACAGTAGTCATTTCGTCAAGAGCCTGATCTACCACCAGAGCTCAGGGGCCCTGTGTTTAATGGCCTGGCCATGGAATCTTGGATTCTAACCTAGGCCGGGTTTTCCCAGAAGGTGACCAGTACTATTAGTGCCTGGAAGCCGGCCTCAGCACGTATCTACCAGCACACCTGGAAGGTCTTCTTCGCATGGTGCAGAGAGCATGGTTATTCCCCGCTTCGTTTCTCTATCCCCAACATTTTAGTGTTCCACAAAGTCGGCCTGGATTCGGGTCTAGCACCAAGTACCCTCAAAAGACAGATATTGGCCTTGTCTGTTTTTTTTCAGCACAGGATCACTACCAATTTACAGATGAAGACCTTCATACAAGGCGTTGCTCACATGGTACCGCCTTACAAGGCCCCCCTGGACGCTTGGGACCTTAAGCTGGTCATAGGGGTGCTGCAGGAATCTCCATTCCATACACTCTTTAGGACATTGTTATGAACAGTTATGGAAACAGGAACAGGTAATTTATTTATGAACAGGTAATTTAGAACCACAATGGACATTGAAGTTCAGAGCACACAAAGTGACCTGACAATTACCAAAAACATAGGACGAGCTCTGAGACGTGGGAACTCTGCTGACCGCAATCCCTAATCCTATCACACCACACTAAAGGTAGCCGTGGATTGCGCCTAACGCTCCCTATGCAACTCGGCACAGCCTGAGAAACTAACTAGCCCTGAATATAGAAAAATAAGCCTACCTTGCCTCAGAGAAATTCCCCAAAGGAAAAGGCAGCCCCCCACATATAATGACTGAGAGTAAAGATGAAAACACAAACACAGAGATGAAATAGATTTAGCAAAGTGAGGCCCGACTTACTGAATAGACCGAGGATAGGAAAGATAGCTTTGCGGTCAACACAAAAACCTACAAACAACCACGCAGAGGGGCAAAAAGACCCTCCGCACCGACTAACGGTACGGAAGTGCTCCCTCTGCGTCTCAGAGCTTCCAGCAAGCAAGAAAAACCAACAAAGTAAGCTGGACAGAAAAAATAGCAAACATAAATAACACAAGCAAAACTTAGCTTATGCAGGACAGACAGGCCACAGGAACGATCCAGGAGGAAGCAAGACCAATACTAGAACATTGACTGGAGGCCAGGATCAAAGCACTAGGTGGAGTTAAATAGAGCAGCACCTAACGACTTAACCTCATCACCTGAGGAAGGAAACTCAGAAGCCGCAGTACCACTCTCATCCACCAAAGGAAGCTCATAGACAGAACCAGCCGAAGTACCACTCACGACCACAGGAGGGAGCTTGGCCACAGAATTCACAACAGTACCCCCCCCCCCTGAGGAGGGGTCACCGAACCCTCACCAGAGCCCCCAGGCCGACCAGGATGAGCCAAATGAAAGGCACGAACCAGATCGGCAGCATGGACATCAGAGGCAAAGACCCAGGAATTATCTTCCTGAATCCTGACCATAACCTTTCCACTTAACCAGATACTGGAGTTTCCGTCTAGAAACACGAGAATCCAAAATCTTCTCCACTATATACTCCAATTCCCCTTCAACCAAAACCGGAGCAGGAGGATCAATAGATGGAACCACAGGTGCCACGTATCTCCGCAACAATGACCTATGGAACACGTTATGGATGGAAAAAGAAGCTGGAAGAGTCAAACGAAAAGACACAGGATTAAGAACCTCAGAAATCTTATATGGACCAATAAAACGAGGCTTAAATTTAGGAGAGGAAACCTTCATAGGAATATAACGAGATGACAACCAAACCAAATCCCCAACACGAAGTCGGGGACCCACACAGTGCCTGCGGTTAGCGAAACGTTGAGCCTTCTCCTGGGACAAAGTCAAATTGTCCACTACATGAGTCCAAATCTGCTGCAACCTATCCACCACAGTATCCACACCAGGACAGTCCGAAGACTCAACCTGCCCTGAAGAGAAACGAGGGTGGAACCCAGAATTGCAGAAAAACGGCGAAACCAAAGTAGCCGAGCTGGCCCGATTATTAAGGCCGAACTCAGCCAAAGGCAAAAAGGACACCCAATCATCCTGATCAGCAGAAACAAAACATCTCAGATATGTTTCCAAGATCTGATTGGTTCGTTCAGTCTGACCATTTGTCTGAGGATGGAAAGCCGAGGAAAAAGACAAATCAATGCCCATCCTAGCACAAAAGGCTCGCCAAAACCTCAAAACAAACTGGGAACCTCTGTCAGAAACGATGTTCTCTGGAATGCCATGTAAACGAACCACATGCTGGAAAAACAATGGCACCAAATCAGAGGAGGAAGGCAATTTAGACAAGGGCACCAAATGGACCATCTTAGAGAAGCGATCACAAACCACCCAAATGACCGACATTCTTTGAGAAACTGGGAGATCCGAAATAAAATCCATAGAGATATGTGTCCAAGGCCTCTTCGGGACCGGCAAGGGCAAAAGCAACCCACTGGCACGAGAACAGCAGGGCTTAGCCCGAGCACAAATCCACAGGACTGCACAAAAGAACGCACATCCCGCGACAGAGACGGCCACCAAAAGGATCTAGCCACCAAATCTCTGGTACCAAAGATTCCAGGATGACCAGCCAACACCGAACAATGAGCCTCAGAGATAACTTTATTCGTCCACCTATCAGGGACAAACAGTTTCTCCGCTGGGCAACGGTCAGGTCTATTAGCCTGAAATTTTTGCAGCACCCGCCGCAAATCAGGGGAGATGGCAGACAAAATTACCCCCTCTTTGAGAATACCCGCCGGCTCAGGCAAACCCGGAGAATCGGGCACAAAACTCCTAGACAAGGCATCCGCCTTCACATTTTTAGAGCCCGGAAGGTACGAAACCACAAAGTCAAAACGGGAGAAAAACAGCGACCAACGAGCCTGTCTAGGATTCAACCGTTTGGCAGACTCGAGATAAGTCAAGTTTTTGTGATCAGTCAAGACCACCATGCGATGCTTAGCTCCTTCAAGCCAATGACGCCACTCTTCGAATGCCCACTTCATGCCTAGCAACTCTCGATTGCCAACATCATAATTTCGCTCAGCAGGTGAAAATTTCCTGGAAAAGAAGGCGCATGGTTTCATCACCGAGCAATCAGAACTTCTCTGCGACAAAACAGCCCCTGCTCCAATTTCAGAAGCATCAACCTCGACCTGGAACGGAAGCGAAACATCTGGTTGGCACAACACAGGTGCAGAAGAAAAACAACGCTTCAACTCCTGAAAAGCTTCCACAGCAGCAGAAGACCAATTGACCACATCAGCACCCTTCTTGGTTAAATCAGTCAACGGTTTAGCAATACTAGAAAAATTATTGATGAAGCGACGATAAAAATTAGCAAAGCCCAGGAACTTCTGCAGACTCTTCAGAGATGTAGGCTGAGTCCAATCATAAATGGCCTGAACTTTAACAAGGTCCATCTCGATAGTAGAAGGAGAAAAAATGAACCCCACAAATGAAACCTTCTGAACACCAAAGAGACACTTTGGCCCCTTCACAAACAAAGAATTAGCACGCAGGACCTGGAACACCATTCTGACCTGCTTCACATGAGACTCCCAATCATCCGAGAAGACCAAAATATCATCCAAGTATACAATCAGGAATTTATCCAGGTACTCTCGGAAGATGTCATGCATAAAGGACTGAAACACTGATGGAGCATTAGAAAGCCCGAATGGCATAACCAGGTACTCAAAATGGCCTTCAGGCGTATTAAATGCTGTTTTCCATTCATCGCCCCGTTTAATACGCACAAGATTATACGCACCACGAAGATCTATCTTGGTGAACCAACTAGCCCCCTTAATCCGAGCAAGCAAATCAGACAGCAGCGGCAAGGGGTACTGAAATTTGACCGTAATTTTATTTAGAAGGCGGTAATCAATACAAGGTCTCAGCGAACCATCCTTCTTGGCCACAAAAAAGAACCCCGCTCCCAATGGCGACGATGACGGGCGAATATGACCCTTCTCCAAAGACTCCTTCACGTAACTCCGCATAGCGGCGTGCTCAGGTACAGATAAATTAAGCAGTCGACCCTTAGGAAACTTACTACCAGGAATCAAATTGATAGCACAATCACAATCCCTATGCGGAGGTAGGGCATTGGACTTGGGCTCATCGAATACATCCCGGTAATCAGACAAGAACTCTGGGACCTCAGAAGGGGTGGATGATGAGATAGACAGAAATGGAACATCACCATGTAGCCCCTGACAACCCCAGCTGGACACAGACATTGATTTCCAATCTAATACTGGGTTATGGACTTGTAGCCATGGCAACCCCAACACGACCACATCATGCAGATTATGCAACACCAGAAAGCGAATATCCTCCTGGTGCGCAGGAGCCATGCACATGGTCAGCTGGGTCCAATACTGAGGCTTATTCTTGGCCAAAGGCATAGCATCAATTCCTCTCAATGGAATAGGACACTGCAAGGGCTCCAAGACAAACCCACAGAGCCTAGCAAACTCCAAGTCCATCAAATTCAGGGCAGCGCCTGAATCCACAAATGCCATGACAGAATAGAAAGACAAAGAGCAGATCAAAATAACGGACAAAAAAATTTTTTGACTGTACCGTACCAATGGTGGCAGACCTAGCGAACCGCTTAGTGCGCTTAGGACAATCGGAGATAGCATGAGTGGAATCACCACAGTAGAAACACAGCCCATTCTGACGTCTGTGTTCTTGCCTTTCAGCTCTGGTCAAAGTCCTATCGCACTGCATAGGCTCAGGTTTATGCTCAGATAATACCGCCAAATGGTGCACAGATTTACGCTCACGCAAGCGTCGACCGATCTGAATGGCCAAAGACATAGACTCATTCAGACCAGCAGGCATAGGAAATCCCACCATGACATCCTTAAGGGCTTCAGAGAGACCCTTTCTGAAAATAGCGCACATTCATTCCATTGAGTGAGCACGGACCACTTTCTAAACTTCTGACAATAAATCTCTATCTCATCCTGACCCTGACACAGAGCCAGCAAATTTTTCTCTGCCTGATCCACTGAATTAGGTTCGTCGTACAGCAATCCGAGCGCCAGAAAAAACGCATCAATATTACATAATCCAGGATCTCCTGGCGCAAGGGAAAATGCCCAGTCTTGAGGGTCGCCACATAATAAAGAAATAATGATCTTAACTTGTTGAACTGGGTCACCAGAGGAGCGGGGTTTCAAAGCCAGAAATAGTTTACAATTATTTTTAAAATTCAAAAACTTAGCTCTATCTCCAGAAAATAACTCAGGAATAGGAATTTTAGGTTCTAACATAGGATTCTGAACCACTAAATCTTGAATATTCTGTACATTTATAGCGAGATTATCCATCAAAGAGAACAGACCTTGAATGTCCATGTCCACACCTGTGTTCTGAACCACCCTGATGTAAAGGGGAAAAGAAAGGCAGAACACAGTGCAAAGAAAAAAAATGGTCTCAGAACTTCTCTTTTCCCTCTATTGAGAAGCATTAGTACTTTGGGCCTCCAGTACTGTTATGAACAGGTAATTCAGAACCACAATGGACATTGAAGTTCAGAGCACACAAAGTGACCTGACAATTACCAAAAACATAGGACGAGCTCTGAGACGTGGGAACTCTGCTGACCGCAATCCCTAATCCTATCACACCACACTAAAGGTAGCCGTGGATTGCGCCTAACGCTCCCTATGCAACTCGACACAGCCTGAGAAACTAACTAGCCCTGAAGATAGAAAAATAAGCCTACCTTGCCTCAGAGAAATTCCCCAAAGGAAAAGGCAGCCCCCCACATATAATGACTGTGAGTAAAGATGAAAACACAAACACAGAGATGAAATAGATTTAGCAAAGTGAGGCCCGACTTACTGAATAGACCGAGGATAGGAAAGATAGCTTTGCGGTCAACACAAAAACCTACAAACAACCACGCAGAGGGGCAAAAAGACCCTCCGCACCGACTAACGGTACGGAGGTGCTCCCTCTGCGTCTCAGAGCTTCCAGCAAGCAAGAAAAACCAACAAAGCAAGCTGGACAGAAAAAATAGCAAACAAAAATAACACAAGCAAAACTTAGCTTATGCAGGACAGACAGGCCACAGGAACGATCCAGGAGGAAGCAAGACCAATACTAAAACATTGACTGGAGGCCAGGATCAAAGCACTAGGTGGAGTTAAATAGAGCAGCACCTAACGACTTAACCTCATCACCTGAGGAAGTACCACTCTCATCCACCAAAGGAAGGTCATAGACAGAACCAGCCGAAGTACCACTCACGACCACAGGAGGGAGCTTGGCCACAGAATTCACAACAGACATTTCCTTGACATACCTTTCCTGGAAGGTAGTATTTCTAGTGGCCATAACATCCATCAGACGGGTCTCGGAGCTGGCGGCTCTATCCTGTCAAGCTGTTTTTTGCGTTTTCATCAGGATAAGGTAGTGCTCAGGCCAGCACCCCTTTTTTTGCCAAAGGTTGTTTCCTCGTTCCACATGAACGAGGACATTGTCTTGCTTTCATTTTGTCAGGCACCAACGCACCGTGTGGAAAGGGCTCTCCATACGCTATATCTAGTGAGAGCTCTCAGGAGATATGTGTCTCAGACGACACCATCCTTTTGGTAGACAGAGACACTGTTCGTCCTCCCTGAGGGTCGCAGGAAGGGACTTGCTGTCTCAAAATCGACCATAGCCAGGTGGCTACGTTTGACTATACAGGAGTCCTACCACATCAGAAGCACAGTCGTTGCGGCTGGGATCAGGGCACACTCCACTCGGGCAGTGGGCGCTTGCTGGGCTCTTCGGCACCAGGCATCAGCGGAACAGGTTTGCAAGGTGGCGACCTTGCCCAGTCTACACACTTTCTCTAAACACTATAATATCCATACTCAGGCTTCAGTGGATGCAAGTCTGGGTAGGAGGATTCTTCAGGTAGCGGTAGCACATCTATAGGCAATAGGTGCTTAGGGATTATACCGTAGAGTCGGTTTCCCACCCAGGGACTGCTTTAGGACGTCCCACAGTCCTTTGTCCCCCCCAATGAGACGAAGGAGAAATATGGATTCTTGTGTTACTCACTGTAAAATCCTTTTCTTCAAGACGCTCATTGGGGGGCATAGCACCCTCCCTATTAGCCAGATGGCTTCTTCTTTATTATTCGGTGTTTTTGTTTCTGGATGTTTTGCACCTGTGTTAAAGCTGATTTATTTTTTGTTGTTCTCCTACTGCTTTTTTGCACCAAACTGGATTAGCCTGAGGCCAGTGTAAGGGTGTATACGGCACTATGTTTACTTAGTGTCAGCCTCCTGGTGGCAGTAGCATACACCCACAGTCCTGTGTCCCCCACCCCAATGAGCGCCTCGGAGAAAAGGATTTTACGGTGAGTAACACAAAAATCCATATTTCTGGTGCCGGAGAAAACAGTACCGGAGGTATCATTGTCCGTGTGTGTAATACTTGTGGCATACGTGTGGCAACCGTGTGCTGCCCATATGCTTCATCAGTACCACATGAGCCGGCGCCTGGGAAGCAGCGGAACTGTTGGCACTATTCACTAGCTCTGGGTGCTGAAAAATGCTCTCATCATTCTCCCCTGCTCTGCCAGTGATCAGGGTGAGCAGGGGAGAATGTTGAGAGTTATATTCAACTGATAACAGCGAGAGCACACGGCGGCTGATGGGACTACTACTCCCATCAGCCTATAACTGCTGTCACTAATAACAGTGACTGGAGTATTCATCAGCCGCCTGCACTATAGATAAATAAAAAAAACGTTGTGGGTTTCCCTGTATATTTGGTAACCTGCCAGGCAAAACTAACAGCTTGAGGGCTGCAACCCTCAGCTGTCAGCATTAGCAAGGCTGGTTATCAATAATAGAAGGGTCACCATGCATTTTTTTTAAATTATTTAAATACATTTTTAAAAAGGCATGGGGTTTCCCCTATTTTTGACAGCCAGGCTTGCTAAATCAACAGCTGGAGACTGTTATTCCCAGGCTGGTAAAGGGCCATGGATATTGACACCCCCAGCTTAAAAATAGCAGCCTGGAGGCACCCAGAAAAGGCACATCTATTAGATGCGCCAATTCTGGCGTTTTGCCCTGCTCTTCCCACTTGCCCTGTGGGGTTTGTGGAGTTGATGTCGCCTTCGTATTGTCCAGTGACATCAAGTCTAGTAATGGAGAGGCGCCTATAAAATATCCATTACTAGGGTTGAGCGAAACGGATCGTTCATTTTCAAAAGTCGCCGACTTTTGGCACAGTCGGGTTTCACGAAACCCGACCCGACCCCTGTGTGGGGTCGGCCATGCGGTACGCAACTTTCGCGCCAAAGTCGCGTTTCAATGACGCTAAAAGCGCCATTTCTCAGCCAATGAAGGTGGACGCAGAGTGTGGGCAGCGTGATGACATAGGTCCTGGTCCCCACCATCTTAGAGAAGGGCATTGCAGTGATTGGCTTGCTGTCTGCGGCGTCACAGGGGCTATAAAGAGGCGTTCCCGCCGACCGCCATCTTACTGCTGCTGATCTGAGCATAGGGAGAGGTTGCTGCCGCTTCGTCAGAAGCAGGGATAGCGTTAGGCAGGGTCCATTAACGACCAAACCGCTTGTGCTGTAGCGATTTCCACTGTCCAACACCACCTTTTGTTTGCAGGGACAGTGGAAGCTACATTTTTTTTTCCTCAGTGCTGTAGCTCATTGGGCTGCCCTAGAAGGCTCCCTGATAGCTGCACTGCTGTGTGTACGCCGCTGTGCAACCAACTGTTTTTTTCAAAGCACAAATGCTGTTGTTCCTTCCTTTCTGCACAGCTATCTTTTTTGTTTGTCCACACTTTTGATGTAATTTGTGCAGCAGTCCACTCCTTCTTATTGCTGCCTGCCATACCTGGCTGAGATTACTGCAGGGAGATAGTAATTGTAGGACAGTCCCTTTTTTTTTTTTTTTTTTTTTTTAATTCTCCCTAAAAAAATAAGTTGTGGGAGATTAAGATTGGCATTTCTGCTAGAGTGCCAGTCTTGTGCGTGCCATCTCTCTTAAATAGTGGGCCATAGAAAGCCTTTTATTTATTTATTTTTTTAATTTGGTATCTAAATTCTCCCTGAAAAAATAAAAAAAAACGTGGGAGAATAATATTTGCCTTTCTGCTTGTCTGCCAGTCCTGAGTGTGCCATCTCTCTTAAATAGTGGGCCATAGAAAGCCTAGTTTAAAAAAAAAAAATTTGGTATCTAAATTCTCCCTGAAAAAAAACAAACAGTGGGAGATTAATATTGGCCTTTCTGCTTGTCTGCCAGTCCTGAGTGTGCTATCTCTCTTAAATAGTTGGCCATAGAAAGCCTATTTTTTTTTTTTTTTTAAATTTGGTATCTAAATTCTCCTTGAAAAAATAAAAAAAAACGTGGGAGATTATTATTGGCCTTTCTGCTTGTGTGCCAGTCCTGAGTGTACCATCTCTCTTAAATAGTGGGCCATAGAAAGCCTATTTTTTTTTTTTTTAATTTGGTATCGAAATTCTCCCTGAAAAAAAAAAACAGTGGGAGATTAATATTGGCCTTTCTGCTTGTCTGTCAGTCCTGAGTGTGCCATCTCTCTTAAATAGTGGGCCATAGAAAGCCTAGTGTTTTTTTATTTTTTTAAATTTGGTATCTAAATTCTCCCTGAAAAAATTAAAAAAAACGTGGGAGATTAATATTGGCCTTTCTGCTTGTGTGCCAGTCCTGAGTGTGCCATCTCTCTTAAAAAGTGGGCCATAGAAAGCCTAGTTTTTTTTTTTAAATTTGGTATCTAAATTCTCCCTGAAACAATAAAAAAAAACGTGGGAGATTAATATTGGCCTTTCTGCTTGTGTGCCAGTCCTGAGTGTGCCATCTCTATTAAATAGTGGGCCATAGAAAGCCTAGTTATTTTTTTTTTAAATTTGGTATCTAAATTCTCCCTGAAAAAAAAAACAGTGGGAGATTAATATTGGCCTTTCTGCTTGTGTGCCAGTCCTGAGTGTGCCATCTCTCTTAAATAGTGGGCCATAGAAAGCCTAGTGTGTTTTTTTTTAAATTTGGTATCAATATTCTCCCTGAAAAAAAAAACAGTGGGAGAGTAATATTGGCCTTTCTGCTTGTGTGCCAGTCCTGAGTGTGCCATCTCTCTTAAATAGTGGGCCATAGAAAGCCTAGTTTTTTTTTTTAAATTTGGTATCTAAATTCTCCCTGAAACAATAAAAAAAAGTGGGAGATTAATATTGGCCTTTCTGCTTGTGTGCCAGTCCTGAGTGTGCCATCTCTCTTAAATAGTGGGCCATAGAAAGCCTAGTTTTTTTTTTTTTTTATTTGGTATCTAAATTCTCCCTGAAAAAAAACAAAAATGTGGGAGATTAATATTGGCCTTTCTGCTTGTGTGCCAGTCCTGAGTGTGCCATCTCTCTTAAATAGTGGGCCATAGAAAGCCAATTTTTTTTTATTATTTGGTATCAAAATTCTCCCTGAAAAAAAAAACAGTAGGAGATTAATATTGGCCTTTCTGCTTGTCTGCCAGTCCTGAGTGTGCCATCTCTCTTAAATAGTGGGCCATAGAAAGCCTAGTTTTTTTTTTTTTATTTGGTATCTAAATTCTCCCTGAAAAAAAACAAAAATGTGGGAGATTAATATTGGCCTTTCTGCTTGTGTGCCAGTCCTGAGTGTGCCATCTCTCTTAAATAGTGGGCCATAGAAAGCCAATTTTTTTTTTATTATTTGGTATCAAAATTCTCCCTGAAAAAAAAAAACAGTGGGAGATTAATATTGGCCTTTGTGCTTGAGTGACAGTCCTGCGTGTGTGTCATCTCTCTCATTTGGTGCCACAGAAAACAGTGTGTAACATCGTGCCTGATTTTCCTTGCGGTCTCACCCACCTATAAAGGGATATCTAAATCGTAAAGAAGTTAGAGTTCACCTTGTAAGTTGTTTGACAGTAACAAATACCGTTAGTTTGGTGACGTTTCTAAAACAATGAGGAAGTCTGGTGGAAGAGGTCGTGGGCGTTCATTGCCAGCTGGTAATGATGGTAGTGGAGCATCGGGTGGTCGTGGGAAAAACAATATAACACCTAAGTCTCGAGCTGTGGAGCCACGTTCGTCGTCTGGCTACACAAGGCCTCGAACGCTCCCTTTACTGGGAGTAGGAAAACCGCTTTTAAAGCCGGAGCAGCAAGAGCAAGTTTTGGCTTACCTTGCTGACTCAGCCTCTAGCTCTTTTGCCTCCTCTTCTGAAACTGGTAAATGTAAAAACAGCGCGTCGTTAGTGGATGTTCACGGTCAGGGACAAGTCGCTTCCTTGTCCTCTTCAGCAAAAACTGCAACAGAGAAGGATGCAGCAGGCGACACAATGGGTTACTCCATGGAGCTCTTTACACATACCGTCCCTGGCTTAGAAAGTGAAACAGTTAACAGGCCATGCCCATTACAAGTTGAATCGGACATGGAGTGCACTGATGCACAGCCACAGCCAGACTACTATGCTGGTCCTTTGACTCAGACCACAACATTGCCCTCGCAGGGTACTGATCCAGAATCAGACCCTGATGAGACTATGGTGCCCCGTCACGAACGCTATACCACCGACTTACACGGTGACACAGACGAAGTTGCACACGAGCTAGAAGAGGAGGTTATAGATGACCTAGTTGTTGACACCGATTGGCAGCCATTGGGGGAACAGGGTGCAGGCGGCAGTAGTTCTGAAGTGGAGGAGGAGGGTCCACAGCAGGCATTAACATCGCAACAGGTTCCATCTGCCGAGCCCGTAGATGGCCCAAAACGCGTGGCACAGCCAAAACCTGTTGGAGGACAGCGTGGCCATCCGGTTAAAGCTCAGTCTGCAATCCCTGAAAAGGTATCCGATGCTAGAAAGAGTGCAGTCTGGCATTTTTTTAAACAACATCCAATTGATCAGCGCAAAGTTATCTGTCAAAAATGTTCAACTATCTTAAGCAGAGGTCAGAATCTGAAAAGTCTAAATACAAGTTGCATGCATAGACATTTAACCACCATGCATTTGCAAGCCTGGACTAACTACCAAACGTCCCTTAAGGTTGTAGCACCCTCGGCCAATGAAGCTAGTCAGCAACGCTACATCCCTTCCGTCAGTGTAAGGCCACCATTTTCCGCACCACCTGCAGTATGTGTGCAGGTTTCTTTGCCAGGCCAAAGCAGTCAGGGTCAAGGAATCACCAGTTTCGTAGTATGAAACACTGCATCTAGGGCACCGGCGGAAACAATACCGTCTCCAACCGTCTCTCAGTCTGCCATGTCCACCGGCACCCCCGCTAGTTCCACGATCTCCAGCTCTCCAGTCCAGCTCACCCTACATGAGACTCTGGTTAGAAAAAGGAAGTACTTAGCCTCGCATCCGCGTACACAGGGTTTGAACGCCCACATAGCTAGACTTATCTCGTTAGAGATGATGCCCTACCGGTTAGTTGAAAGCGAAGCTTTTAAAGCCCTGATGGACTACGCTGTACCACGCTACGAGCTATCCAGTCGACACTTCTCTTCGCGAAAAGCCATCCCAGCCCTCCACCAGCATGTTAAAGAGCGCATCGTCCATGCACTCAGGCAATCTGTGAGTACAAAGGTGCACCTGACAACAGATGCATGGACCAGTAGGCATGGCCAGGGACGTTACGTATCCATCACGGCACACTGGGTGAATGTGGTGGATGCAGGGTCCACAGGGGACAGCAATTTTGGGACAGTTCTGCCTAGCCCACGGTCTAGGAAACAGTTGGCTGTAGCCGTTCGCACCCCCTCCTCCTCCTCGTCCTCCTGCAGAAGCGAGAGCTCGTCCACAGACCGCAGTCGCCCAACTACTCCATCCGCAGCTGCCACAGTTGCACACCAGCTGTCCCATTAGGGGGCAGCTACTGGCAAGCGTCAGCAGGCTGTATTGGCTATGAAGTGTTTGGGCGACAACAGACACACCGCGGAAGTTCTGTCCGAGTTCTTGCAGAAAGAAACGCAGTCGTGGCTGGGCATTGTAGATCTTGAGGCAGGCAAGGTAGTGAGTGATAACGGAAGGAATTTCATGGCTGCCATCTCCCTTTCCCAACTGAAACACATTCCTTGCCTGGCTCACACTTTAAACCTGGTGGTGCAGTGCTTCCTGAAAAGTTATCCGGGGTTATCCGACCTGCTCCTCAAAGTGCGCGGACTTTGCTCGCATATCCGCCGTTCGCCCGTACACTCCAGCCGTATGCAGACCTATCAGTGGTCTTTGAACCTTCCCCAGCATCGCCTAATCATAGACGTTGCAACAAGGTGGAACTCAACACTGCACATGCTTCAGAGACTGTGCGAACAGAGGCGTGCTGTTATGTATTTGTGGGAGGATACACATACACGGGCAGACCTGGAGTTGTCAGGTGTGTAGTGGTTGAAGATACAAGACATGTGTCAAGTCCTTCAGTGTTTTGAGGAATGCACACGGCTGGTTAGTGCAGACAACGCCATAATAAGCATGAGCATCCCCCTAATGCGTCTGCTGCTGCAAAGTTTGACGCACATAAAGGATCAGGCGTCTGCAGCAGAGGAAGAGGAAAGCCTTGATGACAGTCAGCCATTGTCTGGTCAGGGCAGTGTACAGGACGAGGTAGCGGGCGAACAGGAGGACGAGGACGAGGAGGATGATGGGGATGAGTATTTTTTTAATGAGGAAGTTTTTCCGGGGCCAAGGGAAATTGGTGGCGTGGCAAGGCCGGGTTCTGGTTTTTTGAGGAACACAAGTGACGTAGATTTGCCTGAAACAGCCCCTCAACCCAGCACAACCGCAGATTTGACAACTGGAACTTTGGCCCACATGGCGGATTATGCCTTACGTATCCTCAAAAGGGACCCACGCATTACTAAAATGATGAACGATGACGATTACTGGTTGGCCTGCCTCCTTGATCCTCGCTATAAAGGCAAATTGCAAAATATTATGCCACATGAGAACTTGGAACTACAGGTCCTTCTCAAAAAATTAGCATATAGTGTTAAATTTCATTATTTACCATAATGTAATGATTACAATTAAACTTTCATATATTATAGATTCATTATCCACCAACTGAAATTTGTCAGGTCTTTTATTGTTTTAATACTGATGATTTTGGCATACAACTCCTGATAACCCAAAAAACCTGTCTCAATAAATTAGCATATCAAGAAAAGGTTCTCTAAACGACCTATTACCCTAATCTTCTGAATCAACTAATTAACTCTAAACACATGCAAAAGATACCTGAGGCTTTTATAAACTCCCTGCCTGGTTCATTACTCAAAACCCCCATCATGGGTAAGACTAGCGACCTGACAGATGTCAAGAAGGCCATCATTGACACCCTCAAGCAAGAGGGTAAGACCCAGAAAGAAATTTCTCAACAAATAGGCTGTTCCCAGAGTGCTGTATCAAGGCACCTCAATGGTAAGTCTGTTGGAAGGAAACAATGTGGCAGAAAACGCTGTACAACGAGAAGAGGAGACCGGACCCTGAGGAAGATTGTGGAGAAGGACCGATTCCAGACCTTGGGGAACCTGAGGAAGCAGTGGACTGAGTCTGGTGTGGAAACATCCAGAGCCACCGTGCACAGGCGTGTGCAGGAAATGGGCTACAGGTGCCGCATTCCCCAGGTAAAGCCACTTTTGAACCATAAACAGCGGCAGAGGCGCCTGACCTGGGCTACAGAGAAGCAGCACTTTTTTCTGATGAAAGCAAATTTTGCATGTCATTCGGAAATCAAGGTGCCAGAGTCTGGAGGAAGACTGGGGAGAAGGAAATGCCAAAATGTCTGAAGTCCAGTGTCAAGTACCCACAGTCAGTGATGGTGTGGGGTGCCATGTCAGCTGCTGGTGTTGGTCCACTGTGTTTCATCAAGGGCAGGGTCAATGCAGCTAGCTATCAGGAGATTTTGGAGCACTTCATGCTTCCATCGGCTGAAATGCTTTATGGAGATGAAGATTTCATTTTTCAGCACGACCTGGCACCTGCTCACAGTGCCAAAACCACTGGTAAATGGTTTACTGACCATGGTATTACTGTGCTCAATTGGCCTGCCAACTCTCCTGACCTGAACCCCATTGAGAATCTGTGGGATATTGTGAAGAGAAAGTTGAGAGACGCAAGACCCAACACTCTGGATGAGCTTAAGGCCGCTATTGAAGCATCCTGGGCCTCCATAACATCTCAGCAGTGTCACAGGCTGATTGCCTCCATGCCACGCCGCATTGAAGCAGTCATTTCTGCCAAAGGATTCCCGACCAAGTATTGAGTGCATAACTGAACATTATTATTTGTTGGTTTTTTTGTTTGTTATTAAAAAACACTTTTATTTGATTGGATGGGTGAAATATGCTAATTTATTGAGACAGGTTTTTTGGGTTATCAGGAGTTGTATGCCAAAATCATCAGTATTAAAACAATAAAAGACCTGACAAATTTCAGTTGGTGGATAATGAATCTATAATATATGAAAGTTTAATTGTAATCATTACATTATGGTAAATAATGAAATTTAACACTATATGCTAATTTTTTGAGAAGGACCTGTAATATTAGCGACCAAACAATCAACTCTTGTTGACCGTTTGCTTCAGGCATTCCAAGCACACAGCGCCCTTGATCGTTCTCACACGAGCTGCAGGGGCCAGCAGACCAGAGGTGTTAGAGGTGCAGAAATCAGAAGTGGCGTTGGACAGAGGGGTTTTCTGACCAGGTTGTGGAGTGATTTTGCTATGACCGCAGACAGGACAGGTACTGCAGCATCAATTCAAAGTGACAGGAGACAACATTTGTCCAGTATGGTTACTAACTATTTTTCATCCTTTATCGATGTCCTCCCTCAACCGTCATTCCCATTTGATTACTGGGCATCCAAATTAGACACCTGGCCAGAATTGGCAGAATATGCATTGCAGGAGCTTGCTTGCCTGGCAGCTAGTGTCCTATCAGAAAGAGTATTCAGTGCTGCTGGTTCAATATTAACCGAAAAAAGGACTCGTCTGGCTACCCAAAATGTTGATGATCTAACCTTCATTAAAATGAACCACAACTGGATTTCGAATTCTTTTGCCCCACCTTGCCCGGCTGACACCTAGCTTTCCTATGAAAAGGTCTTGCTTGTGGACTACTCTGACTGACTTTTCCAATCGCGTAATTTGCAGCAGCTGATTGTCCAGCATACGACATGTTTACACCTCCCTAAATGGCTAAAATCCCCCCCACGGGGCCGTGGTCTCGCCACTTGGCGCAAGCACCCGTGAGAGTGCCGTTTGTCTGAAGAGGTGGGTGTGCCCGCTTTTGGTCGACGGCACTGCCACTGGGTCCCTCATCTACTATATAAAGCTGAATGTGTGTGTGTGTGTGTGTGTGTGTGTGTGTGTGTGTGTATGTGTGTGTGTATGTCCGGGATTGGCATCTGCACCGTCACAGCTACAGCCACAAAATTTTGCACAGTCACACGTCTGGACCCCGAGAGCGTCATAGGCTACGTTGTGAGGTGAAATTTTAACCCCGCGCTTTCCAATTCACCAAACAATTTTGCCCCTATTTACATAATGGGGAAAAAAGTGAAAGGAAAAGTGTTGGAGGCGTCGCAGCTACAGAAACAAAATTTTGCACAGTCACACGTCTGGACCCTGAGAGCGTCATAGGCTATGTTGTGAGGTGAAATTTTAACCCCGCGCTTTCCAATTCACCAAACAATTTTGCCCCTATCTACATAATGGGGAAAAAGTGAAATGAAAAGTGTTGGAGGCGTCGCAGCTACAGCCACAAAATTTTGCACAGTCACACGTCTGGACCCTGAGAGCGTCATAGGCTATGTTGTGAGGTGAAATTTTAACCCCGCGCTTTCCAATTCACCAAACAATTTTGCCCCTATCTACATAATGGGGAAAAAAGTGAAAGGAAAAGTGTTGGAAGCGTCGCAGCTACAGCAACAAAATTTTGCACAGTCACACGTCTGGACCCTGAGAGCGTCATAGGCTACGTTGTGAGGTGAAATTTTAACCCCGCACTTTCCAATTCACCAAACAATTTTGCCCCTATCTACATAATGGGGAAAAAAGTGAAAGGAAAAGTGTTGGAGGCGTCGCAGCTACAGAAACAAAATTTTGCACAGTCACACGTCTGGACCCTGAGAGCATCATAGGCTATGTTGTGAGGTGAAATTTTAACCCCGCGCTTTCTAATTCAAACAATTTTGCCCCTTTCTACATAATGGGGAAAAAGTGAAATGAAAAGTGTTGGTGGCGTCGCAGCTACAGCCACAAAATTTTGCACAGTCACACGTCTGGACCCTGAGAGGCTATGTTGTGAGGTGATATTTTAACTCCGCGCTTTCCAATTCACCAAACTATTTTTCACCTATCTACATAATGGGGAAAAGTGAAAGGAAAAGTGTTGGAGGCAAATTGACAGCTGCCAGATGTGAATAAGGGGGACTTAAAGAGTGAGAGCGATAGCGCCAAAGAGTATATACCGTACAGTTGCTAAGGTGGGACCCCGACATGGGATACTCACCACACACGGGGATATGAACACACACACAAAATGCGCCACACACTACCACGTGCTTGAACACATATACCACCCTCAGCACACATTTCACCACACATACACCAACCTCGCCACATAAAAGTCGAAACACAAAAGTCGCCGCTCAAAACTCACCACGCGCAAAACTCGCCACATGCAAAAAATAGGCTCACGCAAAACTCGCCACAAGTGCAAAACTCACCTCATGGAAAACTCGCCACATGCAAAACTTGCACATGCGGAAAAATTGTCACATGCACAAAATTTGCAACACATGCAAAAGTTGCCTCACACAAAACTTGCACATACTCAAAAGGCACCAGACATAAAACTCGCCACGCGCAAAACTCGCCATGCGCAAAACTTGCTGCACACAACTTGCTACACTAACCTGTCACATGCAACTCGACACACAAAAAGTTGCTACACGCATGTTGCCACACAAAACTTATCTCACAAAAGTCGCTACATGCATGTCGCCACACACAACTCAACACACACAACTTGACAAACGAAACTCGCCCTAAAACACACACAAGTCTGGTATTAGCCTTCAAAAATAAAATTCTGATTAATAAGCAGACAAACTACAAGAGCAACAAATGTACCATATAGGAAATACGGCAGCTGTCAGTCACATGACCTGTCTAATATGTGTATGTGTGAGCTAATATATACTGCCAGGGGGAGGGCTTCCTGTTGGCTGGGGATTTATCAGGCTGCCAATTTATCTTACAAATACTGAGGTAAAAATACTGAGCAAATAACGTGTTAACGAGGTCTAATACAGGAGATCACACAGGTATATACTATATACAAGGGAGATGACACACAGATATATACTATATACAGGAGAGATGACACACAGGTATATACTATATAAAGGAGGAGATGACATACAGGTACATACTATATACAGGAGGAGATGACATACAGGTATATACTATATACAGGAGGAGATAACACACAGGTATATACTATATACAGGAGCAGATTACCTACAGGTATATACTATATACAGGAGGAGATGACATACAGGTATATGCTATATATAGAAGAAGACATACAGGTATATACTATATACAGGAGGAGATGACACACAGATATATACTATATACAGGGGAGATGACACACAGGTATATACTATATACAGGAGGAGATGACATACAGGTATATACTATATATAGAAGGAGATGACATACAGGTATATACTATATATAGGAGGAGATGACATACATGTATATACTATGAATAGGAGGAGATGACATACAGGTATATACTATATATAGGAGGAGATGACATACAGGTATATACTATATACAGGGGAGATGACACACAGCAGGTATATACTATATACAGGGGAGATGACATACAGGTATATACTATATACAGGAGATGACATACAGGTGTATACTATATATAAGGGAGATGACAAACATGTATATACTGAGGTGAAAATGAGAGGTGTGAGGTGAAAATGAAAAGGTGTGAGTGCAAAATGAGAGGAGTGAGGGAAAATAGTGCAGTGATCGGAAAATGACAGATGTGAGGTCGAAATGACAAGTGTTAGGCGGGAATGAGAGGAGTGAGGGAGAAAATGAGAGGTGTGAGGGAGAAAATGAGAGATGTGAGGGGGAAAATTAAAGATGTGATTGGGAAAATGAGAGGCGTGATGGGAAAATAAGAGAAGTGACGTGCTATAACTAACCACAGATATTTACTATGCCCAGGCAACGCCGGGCTCTTCAGCTAGTAGTACAATAAAGTGTCTCTGGCGGTGGTGGTGCGCACCCAACGTCAGACACACTGTTGTAACATGAGGGGCCCTGGGCCTGTACCGCCGGCCACAAGAGAGTTCCCCCCCCAGCTCAAACATTGCTCTACCACTTGCACAATTATCTCTCATAGTTCCACCTATGTTTAGTCTATGCGCTGACATCATTCAATGCCTGGCACTGACAATACCAATGTGTTGACATGTATGATGGTACTTAACATAGTCAGGAGCAGTGTCCTATATTTACACCAGTAAATAATTAGCGCCAAACTACTAGGTCTAAAACTCAGTAGAGGAGCCCACCCCTGTACCTAAGTATTCCACCCTTTTGTGTTTTGGTTTTGTTGTAATGCGAGACATTAACATCTATTTTTTTTTTGGGAGTACTAACTGGCAGACAGTCATTACAATCGGCCTCCGCTGACAACACCAATGCTGCCTGCGTACCCCTGCAAGAGAATTGCAAGTGCCTACAGCCAAATTTTGTTATGTTAGGCCTACTATGCCTGTCTGCGGTCCCTCCTGCCACTAGTCCTCCAGTGACCTGTCTACTGCTGCCCGTGTACCCCTGGAACCAATTTAAAAGTGCCTACAGCCAAATTTTGTTATGTTAGGCCTACTACGCCTGTCTGCGGTCCCTCCTTCCACTAGTCCTCCAGTGACCTGTCTACTGCTGCCCGTGTACCCCTGGAACCAATTTAAAAGTGCCTACAGCCAAATTTTGTTATGTTAGGCCTACTATGCCTGTCTGCGGTCCCTCCTGCCACTAGTCCTCAAGTGACCTTTCTACTGCTGCCCGTATACCCCTGGAACCAATTTAAAAGTGCCTACAACCAAATTTTGTTATGTTAGGCCTACTACGCCTGTCTGCGGTCCCTCCTTCCACTAGTCCTCCAGTGACCTGTCTACTGCTGCCCGTGTACCCCCGGAACCAATTTAAAAGTGCCTACAGCCAAATTTTGTTATGTAAGACCTACTACGCCTGTCTGCGGTCCCTCCTTCCACTAGTCCTCCAGTGACCTGTCTACTGCTGCCCGTGTACCCCTGGAACCAATTTAAAAGTGCCTACAGCCAAATTTTGTTATGTTAGGCCTACTACGCCTGTCTGCGGTCCCTCCTGCCACTAGGCCTCAAGTGATCTGTCTACTGCTGCCCGTGTACCCCTGGAACCAATTTAAAAGTGCCTACAGTCAAATTTTGTTATGTTAGGCCTACTACGCCTGTCTGCGGTCCCTCCTTCCACTAGTCCTCCAGTGACCTGTCTACTGCTGCCCGTGTACTCCTGGAACCAATTTTAAAGTGCCTACAGCCAAATTTTGTTATGTTAGGCCTACTACGCCTGTCTGCGGTCCCTCCTGCCACTAGGCCTCAAGTGACCTGTCTACTGCTGCCCGTGTACCCCTGGAACCAATTTAAAAGTGCCTACAGCCAAATTTTGTTATGTTAGGCCTACTACGCCTGTCTGCGGTCCCTCCTGCCACTAGGCCTCAAGTGATCTGTCTACTGCTGCCCGTGTACCCCTGGAACCAATTTAAAAGTGCCTACAGCCAAATTTTGTTATGTTAGACCTACTACGCCTGTCTGCGGTCCCTCCTTCCACTAGTCCTCCAGTGACCTGTCCACTGCTGCCCGTGTACCCCTGGAACCAATTTAAAAGTGCCTACAGCCAAATTTTGTTATGTTAGGCCTACTACGCCTGTCTGCGGTCCCTCCTGCCACTAGGCCTCAAGTGATCTGTCTACTGCTGCCCGTGTACCCCTGGAACCAATTTAAAAGTGCCTACAGCCAAATTTTGTTATGTTAGGCCTACTACGCCTGTCTGCGGTCCCTCCTTCCACTAGTCCTCCAGTGACCTGTCTACTGCTGCCCGTGTACCCCTGGAACCAATTTTAAAGTGCCTACAGCCAAATTTTGTTATGTTAGGCCTACTACGCCTGTCTGCGGTCCCTCCTGCCACTAGGCCTCAAGTGACCTGTCTACTGCTGCCCGTGTACCCCTGGAACCAATTTAAAAGTGCCTACAGCCAAATTTTGTTATGTTAGGCCTACTACGCCTGTCTGCGGTCCCTCCTGCCACTAGTCATCAAGTGACCTGTCTACTGCTGCCCGTGTACCCCTGGAACCAATTTAAAAGTGCCTACAGCCAAATTTTGTTATGTTAGGCCTACTACGCCTGTCTGCGGTCCCTCCTGCCACTGGGCCTCAAGTGACCTGTCTACTGCTGCCCGTGTACCCCTGGAACCTATTTAAAAGTGCCTACGGCCAAATTTTGCTATGTTAGGCCTACTACGCCTGTCTGCGGTCCCTCCTTCCACTAGTCCTCCAGTGACCTGTCTACTGCTGCCCGTGTACCCCTGGAACCAATTTAAAAGTGCCTACAGCCAAATTTTGTTATGTTAGGCCTACTATGCCTGTCTGCGGTCCCTCCTTCCACTAGTCCTCCAGTGACCTGTCTACTGCTGCCCGTGTACCCCTGGAACCAATTTAAAAGTGCCTACAGCCAAATATTGTTATGTTAGGCCTACTATGCCTGTCTGCGGTCCCTCCTGCCACTAGTCCTCAAGTGACCTGTCTACTGCTGCCCGTATACCCCTGGAACCAATTTAAAAGTGCCTACAGCCAAATTTTGTTATGTTAGGCCTTCGAAGCCTGTCTGCGGTCCCTCCTTCCACTAGTCCTCCAGTGACCTGTCCACTGCTGCCCGTGTACCCCTGGAACCAATTTAAAAGTGCCTACAGCCAAATTTTGTTATGTTAGGCCTACTATGCCTGTCTGCGGTCCCTCCTTCCACTAGTCCTCCAGTGACCTGTCTACTGCTGCCCGTGTACCCCTGGAACCAATTTAAAAGTGCCTACAGCCAAATTTTGTTATTTTAGGCCTACTACGCCTGTCTGCGGTCCCTCCTGCCACTAGGCCTCAATTGACCTGTCTACTGCTGCCCGTGTACCCCTGGAACCAATTTAAAAGTGCCTACAGCCAAATTTTGTTATGTTAGGCCTACTACGCCTGTCTGCGGTCCCTCCTGCCACTAGTCCTCAAGTGACCTGTCTACTGCTGCCCGTGTACCCCTGGAACCAATTTAAAAGTGCCTACAGCCAAATTTTGTTATGTTAGGCCTACTACGCCTGTCTGCGGTCCCTCCTTCCACTAGTCCTCCAGTGACCTGTCTACTGCTGCCCGTGTACCCCTGGAACCAATTTAAAAGTGCCTACAGCCAAATTTTGTTATGTTAGGCCTTCGAAGCCTGTCTGCGGTCCCTCCTTCCACTAGTCCTCCAGTGACCTGTCCACTGCTGCCCGTGTACCCCTGGAACCAATTTAAAAGTGCCTACAGCCAAATTTTGTTATGTTAGGCCTACTATGCCTGTCTGCGGTCCCTCCTTCCACTAGTCCTCCAGTGACCTGTCTACTGCTGTCCGTGTACCCCTGGAACCAATTTAAAAGTGCCTACAGCCAAATTTTGTTATTTTAGGCCTACTACGCCTGTCTGCGGTCCCTCCTGCCACTAGGCCTCAATTGACCTGTCTACTGCTGCCCGTGTACCCCTGGAACCAATTTAAAAGTGCCTACAGCCAAATTTTGTTATGTTAAGCCTACTATGCCTGTCTGCGGTCCCTCCTCCCACTAGTCCTCCACTGACCAGACCACTGCTGCCCGTGTACCCCTGGAACCTATTTTAAATTGCATAGAGCATCCTTTTTTTAATAGTAGGCATACAAACTCTGTCTGTGGCCCATAATTGAAATTGTCCTCCACTGAACAGACCAATGCTGCCTGTGTACCCCTGTAACCTTTTTTAAACTGCATTGAGCCAAATGTTGTGTTTAAGGCCTACTACCTGTGTCTGTCTGCGCCACTCAATACAGCTGTCCTCCTTTTAAAAAAGCTGAGCGTCAATAGTCTGGTTTTCAGCCTATAGGAATTTGAAAACTGCATTGGGGCTACTGTTATGGCTGGCAATCAGGCAACACAGCGTGCAGTAATCAGCGCACATACAGAGATCTGGCAATAACCCAAAACAATAGGACGAGCTCTGAGACGTGGAATCTCTGTAGACTGCAGTACCTGATCTATCCTCACACAACTGGAAGCAGCAGTGGATTGCGCCTATCCACTACCTATGCAACTCGGCACTGCCTGAGGAGCTGACTAGCCTGAAGATAGAAATACAAGCCTGACTTACCTCAGAGAAATACCCCAAAGGAATAGGCAGCCCCCACATATAATGACTGTTAGCAAGATGAAAAGACAAACGTAGGAATGAAATAGATTCAGCAAAGTGAGGCCCGATATTCTAGACAGAGCGAGGATAGCAAAGAGAACTATGCAGTCTACAAAAAACCCTAAAACGAAAACCACGCAAAGGGGCAAAAAGACCCACCGTGCCGAACTAACAGCACGGCGGTGCACCCCTTTGCTTCTCAGAGCTTCCAGCAAAAGATAATAACAAGCTGGACAGAAAAAACAGAAAACAAACTAGAAGCACTTATCTAGCAGAGCAGCAGGCCCAAGGAAAGATGCAGTAGCTCAGATCCAACACTGGAACATTGACAAGGAGCAAGGAAGACAGACTCAGGTGGAGCTAAATAGCAAGGCAGCCAACGAGCTCACCAAAACACCTGAGGGAGGAAGCCCAGAGACTGCAATACCACTTGTGACCACAGAAGTGAACTCAGCCACAGAATTCACAACAGTACCCCCCCCCTTGAGGAGGGGTCACCGAACCCTCACCAGAACCCCCAGGCCGACCAGGATGAGCCACATGAAAGGCACGAACAAGATCTGGGGCATGGACATCAGAGGCAAAAACCCAGGAATTATCTTCCTGAGCATAACCCTTCCATTTGACCAGATACTGGAGTTTCCGTCTAGAGACACGAGAATCCAAAATCTTCTCCACAATATACTCCAATTCCCCCTCCACCAAAACAGGGGCAGGAGGCTCCACAGATGGAACCATAGGTGCCACGTATCTCCTCAACAACGACCTATGGAATACATTATGTATGGAAAAGGAGTCTGGGAGGGTCAGACGAAAAGACACCGGATTGAGAATCTCAGAAATCCTATACGGACCAATAAAACGAGGTTTAAATTTAGGAGAGGAAACCTTCATAGGTATATGACGAGAAGATAACCAAACCAGATCCCCAACACGAAGTCGGGGTCCCACACGGCGTCTGCGATTAGCGAAAAGCTGAGCCTTCTCCTGGGACAAGGTCAAATTGTCCACTACCTGAGTCCAGATCTGCTGCAACCTGTCCACCACATTATCCACACCAGGACAGTCCGAAGACTCAACCTGTCCTGAAGAGAAACGAGGATGGAACCCAGAATTGCAGAAAAATGGAGAGACCAAGGTAGCCGAGCTGGCCCGATTATTAAGGGCGAACTCAGCCAACGGCAAAAATGACACCCAATCATCCTGGTCAGCGGAAACAAAACATCTCAGATATGTTTCCAAGGTCTGATTGGTTCGTTCGGTCTGGCCATTAGTCTGAGGATGGAAGGCCGAGGAAAAAGATAGGTCAATGCCCATCCTACCACAAAAGGCTCGCCAGAACCTCGAGACAAACTGGGAACCTCTGTCAGAAACAATATTCTCAGGAATGCCATGTAAACGAACCACATGCTGGAAGAACAAAGGCACCAAATCAGAGGAGGAAGGCAATTTAACCAAGGGCACCAGATGGACCATTTTAGAAAAGCGATCACAGACCACCCAAATGACAGACATCTTTTGAGAAACGGGAAGGTCAGAAATGAAATCCATCGAAATATGTGTCCAAGGCCTCTTCGGGACCGGCAAGGGCAAAAGCAACCCACTGGCACGTGAACAGCAGGGCTTAGCCCTAGCACAAATTCCACAGGACTGCACAAAAGCACGCACATCCCGTGACAGAGATGGCCACCAGAAGGATCTAGCAACCAACTCCCTGGTACCAAAGATTCCTGGATGACCGGCCAGCACCGAACAATGAAGTTCAGAGATAACTTTACTAGTCCACCTATCAGGGACGAACAGTTTCTCGGCCGGACAACGATCAGGTTTATTAGCCTGAAATTTCTGCAACACTCTCCGCAAATCAGGGGAGATGGCAGACACAATGACTCCTTCCTTGAGGATACTCGCCGGCTCAGATAACCCCGGAGAGTCGGGCACAAAACTCCTAGACAGAGCATCCGCCTTCACATTTTTAGAGCCCGGAAGGTATGAAATCACAAAATCAAAACGAGCAAAAAACAACGACCAACGGGCCTGTCTAGGATTCAAGTGCTTGGCAGACTCAAGATAAGTAAGGTTCTTATGATCAGTCAAAACCACCACGCGATGCTTAGCACCCTCAAGCCAATGACGCCACTCCTCGAATGCCCACTTCATGGCCAGCAACTCTCGGTTGCCCACATCATAATTACGCTCAGCAGCAGAAAATTTCCTGGAAAAGAAAGCACATGGTTTGAACACTGAGCAACCAGAACCTCTCTGTGACAAAACCGCCCCTGCACCAATCTCAGAAGCATCAACCTCGACCTGGAACGGAAGAGAAACATCAGGTTGACACAACACAGGGGCACAGCAAAAACGACGCTTCAACTCCTGAAAAGCTTCCACGGCAGCAGAAGACCAATTAACCAAATCAGCACCCTTCTTGGTCAAATCGGTCAATGGTCTGGCAATGCTAGAAAAATTACAGATGAAGCGACGATAAAAATTAGCAAAGCCCAGGAATTTCTGCAAACTTTTTAGAGATGTCGGCTGAGTCCAATCCTGGATGGCCTGAACCTTAACCGGATCCATCTCGATAGTAGAAGGGGAAAAGATGAACCCCAAAAATGAAACTTTCTGCACACCGAAGAGACACTTTGATCCCTTCACGAACAAGGAATTAGCACGCAGTACCTGGAAAACCATTCTGACTTGCTTCACATGAGACTCCCAATCATCTGAGAAGATCAAAATGTCATCCAAGTAAACAATCAAGAATTTATCCAGATACTCACGGAAAATGTCATGCATAAAAGACTGAAAAACAGATGGAGCATTGGCAAGTCCGAACGGCATCACCAGATACTCAAAATGACCCTCAGGCGTATTAAATGCCGTTTTCCATTCATCTCCCTGCCTGATTCTCACCAGATTATACGCACCACGAAGATCAATCTTAGTAAACCAACTAGCCCCCTTAATCCGAGCAAACAAGTCAGAAATCAATGGCAAGGGATACTGAAACTTAACAGTGATCTTATTAAGAAGGCGGTAATCAATACACGGTCTTAGCGAACCATCCTTCTTGGCTACAAAAAAGAACCCTGCTCCCAATGGTGACGACGATGGGCGAATATGTCCCTTCTCCAGGGACTCCTTCACATAACTGCGCATAGCGGTGTGTTCAGGTACGGACAAATTAAATAAACGACCCTTAGGGAATTTACTACCAGGAATCAAATCGATAGCACAATCACAATTCCTATGCGGAGGTAGGGCATCAGACTTGGACTCTTCAAATACATCCTGAAAGTCCGACAAGAACTCTGGGATGTCAGAAGGAATGGATGACGAAATAGACAAAAATGGAACATCACCATGTACTCCCTGACAACCCCAGCTGGTTACCGACATAGAGTTCCAATCCAATACTGGATTATGGGTTTGTAGCCATGGCAACCCCAACACGACCACATCATGCAAATTATGCAGTACCAAAAAGCGAATAACTTCCTGATGTGCAGGAGCCATGCACATGGTCAGCTGGGCCCAGTACTGAGGCTTATTCTTGGCCAGAGGTGTAGCATCAATTCCTCTCAACGGAATAGGACACCGCAAAGGCTCCAAGAAAAATCCACAACGTTTAGCATAATCCAAATCCATCAGATTCAGGGCAGCGCCTGAATCCACAAACGCCATGACAGAATATGATGACAAAGAGCACATTAAGGTAATGGACAAAAGGAATTTGGACTGTACAGTACCAATAACGGCAGAGCTATCGAACCGCCTAGTGCGTTTAGGACAATTAGAAATAGCATGAGTAGATCTCACCACAATAGAAACACAGTCTGTTCAGACGTCTGTGTTCGTGCCGTTCTACTTTAGTCATAGTCCTGTCGCACTGCATAGGCTCAGGTTTACTCTCAGACAATACCGCCAGATGGTGCACAGATTTACGCTCGCGCAAGCGACGACCGATCTGAATGGCCAAGGACATAGACTCATTCAAACCAGCAGGCATAGGAAATCCCACCATTACATCCTTAAGAGCTTCAGAGAGACCCTTTCTGAACAAAGCCGCTAGTGCAGATTCATTCCACAGAGTGAGTACTGACCATTTTCTAAATTTCTGACAATATACTTCTACATCATCCTGACCCTGGCATAAAGCCAGCAGATTTTTCTCAGCTTGATCCACTGAATTAGGCTCATCGTAAAGCAATCCCAGCGCCTGGAAAAATGCATCAACATTACTCAATGCAGAATCTCCTGGTGCAAGAGAAAACGCCCAGTCCTGTGGGTCGCCGCGCAAAAAAGAAATAATAATCAAAACCTGTTGAATAGGATTACCAGAAGAATGAGGTTTCAAGGCCAAAAATAGCTTACAATTATTTCTGAAGCTCAGGAACTTAGTTCTGTCACCAAAAAACAAATCAGGAATCGGAATTCTTGGTTCTAGCATCGATTTCTGATCAATAGTATCTTGAATCTTTTGTACATTTACAACAAGATTATCCATTGAGGAGCACAGAGCCTGAATATCCATGTCCACAGCTGTGTCCTGAAGCACTCTAATGTCTAGGGGAAAAAAAAGACTGAAGACAGAGCTAAGAAAAAAAAATGATGTCAGGATTTCTTTTTTCCCTCTATTGGAAATCATTGAAGGGCTCCTTGTACTGTTATGGCTGGCAATCAGGCAACACAGCGTGCAGTAATCAGCGCACATACAGAGATCTGGCAATAACCCAAAACAATAGGACGAGCTCTGAGACGTGGAATCTCTGTAGACTGCAGTACCTGATCTATCCTCACACAACTGGAAGCAGCAGTGGATTGCGCCTATCCACTACCTATGCAACTCGGCACTGCCTGAGGAGCTGACTAGCCTGAAGATAGAAATACAAGCCTGACTTACCTCAGAGAAATACCCCAAAGGAATAGGCAGCCCCCACATATAATGACTGTTAGCAAGATGAAAAGACAAACGTAGGAATGAAATAGATTCAGCAAAGTGAGGCCCGATATTCTAGACAGAGCGAGGATAGCAAAGAGAACTATGCAGTCTACAAAAAACCCTAAAACGAAAACCACGCAAAGGGGCAAAAAGACCCACCGTGCCGAACTAACAGCACGGCGGTGCACCCCTTTGCTTCTCAGAGCTTCCAGCAAAAGATAATAACAAGCTGGACAGAAAAAACAGAAAACAAACTAGAAGCACTTATCTAGCAGAGCAGCAGGCCCAAGGAAAGATGCAGTAGCTCAGATCCAACACTGGAACATTGACAAGGAGCAAGGAAGACAGACTCAGGTGGAGCTAAATAGCAAGGCAGCCAACGAGCTCACCAAAACACCTGAGGGAGGAAGCCCAGAGACTGCAATACCACTTGTGACCACAGAAGTGAACTCAGCCACAGAATTCACAACAGGCTACTACTACTACTTCGGTAGGGCCTACTAACGGTGTCTGCCGCTCCAAGGTGATCCCCAGGTTTCCTCTCCATAGCTTAGAGCTTCTAGCTCTCGTTTAGTAGTTGTTGAAAACAACACTGCATTCGGCCTACAAGTTGGGTCTGGGGTGTAGAGACGGTGTGTTCCACTCCAAGGTGTTCCCCAGGTTGCCTCTCCATTGCTTCAATCTTAAAGCTCTTGTTTAGTAGTTGTTGAAAACAACACTGCATTCGGCCTACAAGTTGGGTCTGGGGTGTAGAGACGGTGTGCTCCACTCCAAGGTGTTGCCCAGGTTGCCTCTCCATTGTTTCGATCTTCTGGCTCTTCTTAAGTAGTTGTTGAAAATGACACCAGGCCTACAAGTTGGGTCTGGGGTGTAGAGACGGTGTGTTCCACTCCAAGGTGTTCCCCAGGTTGCCTCTCCATTGCTTCAATCTTAAAGCTCTTGTTTAGTAGTTGTTGAAAACAACACTGCATTCAGCCTACAAGTTGGGTCTGGGGTGTAGAGACGGTGTCTTCCACTCCAAGGTGTTCCCCAGGTTTCCTCTCCATTGCTTCGATCTTCTGGCTCTCGTTTAGTAGTTGTTGAAAACAACACTGCATTAGGCCTACTAGTTGGGTTGGGGCCTTCTATCTGTGTCTGCCGCTCCTTGCTGTTCTCCTACAGTGAACAAAGCTGTGCCGCCGGTTTACTACTGTTGCCAATTTTTTTTTAACTACTTTTAGAATACTTACTGATTTGGGCCTACTCTCTGTGTCAGCCTCTCATTCCAGTTGTCCTCCACTGAACAAAACAATGCCCCCTGGTTAGTCCTGTTACCAATTTTGAACTGCATTTAGCCCACTTTATTCTTTGGGCCCATATCTGTTTCCCCCTCATCCTGCCCATTGCCCAGCGAGTGATAGATGAGTCTGCTGGTGCATTGACCCATAATGCAACATTCCCCGTGCACGCTACACTGCAAGATTGTGACCCTGCTGAAAGTCAGGTCCCCCTTCCCGCATACCATACCACATTACACGGGGACAAAGAGGAAGGTGCAGATGAAGGTGCAGGTTCCTTCATCAGGTAGGGGGAGGAGTACTCGTTGGCGACGTCACTGGCACAGGGCCCCTCATAGTACGCAAAAGTGTTGTTGCCGGTGGGAGGCGCCCCCGCCGTGCAAACACACCGCTGTACTTTGAGGGGCCCTGTGCCAGTGCCAATGCCAACGAGTGCGCCCCCCCTGCTTGCTCAGGATCACAGCACTTGCAAAGTTGAAATACTTACCTCTCCCTGTTCCACTGCCGTGACGTGGTCCAGATTTACTGGGCACACTAATTACTTGAACCAGCCCTACCCCCCACAACTTTAGCCAAATGACCCCCAATTTCAAATGCCTTACAATTATTATAAGCTAAATTAAGATTGACAAGCTTCAGTAACAAGAACGTATGTTTTTGCCATTAACATGGGCTCTGTACATGTTTTCCTGGCCTCTACTCACTGCCGACTATGCTCCCCCATTGACTTGCATTGGGTTTCGTGTTTCGGTCGATCCCCGACTTTTCGCAATAATCGGCCGATTCCACTCGACTCGACTTTTGAGATAGTCGGGTTTCGCGAAACCCGACTCGACTCTAAAAAGGTCAAGGTCGCTCAACCCTATCCATTACTAATCCCATAGTTTTATGGTAAATAAACACTCAGCAAGCATAAAGTCTTTTTCATTTTTATTTAAAAATAGCAAACACAGTTTATATATATATATATACAGTGGGGCAAAAAAGTATTTAGTCAGTCAGCAATAGTGCAAGTTCCACCACTTAAAAAGATGAGAGGCGTCTGTAATTTACATCATAGGTAGACCTCAACTATGGGAGACAAACTGAGAAAAAAAATCCAGATAATCACATTGTCTGTTTTTTTAACATTTTTTTTGCATATTATGGTGGAAAATAAGTATTTGGTCAGAAACAAACAATCAAGATTTCTGGCTCTCACAGACCTGTAACTTCTTCTTTAAGAGTCTCCTCTTTCCTCCACTCATTACCTGTAGTAATGGCACCTGTTTAAACTTGTTATCAGTATAAAAAGACACCTGTGCACACCCTCAAACAGTCTGACTCCAAACTCCACTATGGTGAAGACCAAAGAGCTGTCAAAGGACACCAGAAACAAAATTGCAGCCCTGCACCAGGCTGGGAAGACTGAATCTGCAATAGCCAACCAGCTTGGAGTGAAGAAATCAACAGTGGGAGCAATAATTAGAAAATGGAAGACATACAAGACCACTGATAATCTCCCTCGATCTGGGGCTCCACGCAAAATCCCACCCCGTGGGGTCAGAATGATCACAAGAACGGTGAGCAAAAATCCCAGAACCACGCGGGGGGACCTAGTGAATGAACTGCAGAGAGCTGGGACCAATGTAACAAGGCCTACCATAAGTAACACACTACGCCACCATGGACTCAGATCCTGCAGTGCCAGACGTGTCCCACTGCTTAAGCCAGTACATGTCCGGGCCCGTCTGAAGTTTGCTAGAGAGCATTTGGATGATCCAGAGGAGTTTTGGGAGAATGTCCTATGGTCTGATGAAACCAAACTGGAACTGTTTGGTAGAAACACAACTTGTCGTGTTTGGAGGAAAAAGAATACTGAGTTGCATCCATCAAACACCATACCTACTGTAAAGCATGGTGGTGGAAACATCATGCTTTGGGGCTGTTTCTCTGCAAAGGGGCCAGGACGACTGATCCGGGTACATGAAAGAATGAATGGGGCCATGTATCGTGAGATTTTGAGTGCAAACCTCCTTCCATCAGCAAGGGCATTGAAGATGAAACGTGGCTGGGTCTTTCAACATGACAATGATCCAAAGCACACCGCCAGGGCAACGAAGGAGTGGCTTCGTAAGAAGCATTTCAAGGTCCTGGAGTGGCCTAGCCAGTCTCCAGATCTCAACCCTATAGAAAACCTTTGGAGGGAGTTGAAAGTCCGTGTTGCCAAGCGAAAAGCCAAAAACATCACTGCTCTAGAGGAGATCTGCATGGAGGAATGGGCCAACATACCAACAACAGTGTGTGGCAACCTTGTGAAGACTTACAGAAAACGTTTGACCTCTGTCATTGCCAACAAAGGATATATTACAAAGTATTGAGATGAAATTTTGTTTCTGACCAAATACTTATTTTCCACCATAATATGCAAATAAAATGTTAAAAAAACAGACAATGTGATTTTCTGGATTTTTTTTTCTCAGTTTGTTTCCCATAGTTGAGGTCTACCTATGATGTAAATTACAGACGCCGCTCATCTTTTTAAGTGGTGGAACTTGCACTATTGCTGACTGACTAAATACTTTTTTGCCCCACTGTATATAAAACAACCATATCACTCTTCTCTCTGTTGTTCTGTCTCACACTGTAATTCATGTCTGGGGATAAATAGTTTTCAACCTGGATGGTGCCAAGATGCGACTATCCAAGCTGGGAATCGCCGATGCGTGAGCTGCTGCGAGCACAGCCTCAGTGAGGAGAGTTGACATCATTGAGGTTACCACTGGTTACTGAGCTACTGAGCTGCATTCCCAGCCAGGCTGAACTGTGGTGACCTCAGCACCGTGAGAAAAAAATCACTGAGTTCACCGCATTTCAGGTCAGTGAGTTCATCGCAGATCACTGTGAGAATAACCTGTACATATGCACATTATACAGACATACAGTCATGGCCAAAAGTATTGACACCCCTGCAATTCTGTCAGATAATACTCATTTTCTTCCTGAAAATGATTGCAAACACAAATTATTTGGTATTATTATCTTCATTTAATTTGTCTTAAATGAAAAAACACAAAATGAATTGTCCTAAAGCCAAAATGGATATAATTCCACACCAAACATAAAAAAGGGGGTGGACAAAAGTATTGGCACTGTTCGAAAAATCATGTGATGCTTCTATAATTTGTGTAATTAACAGCACCTGTAACTTACCTGTGGTACCTAACACGTGTTGGCAATAACTAAATCACACTTGCAGCCAGTTGACATGGATTAAAGTTGACTCAACCTCTGTCCTGTGTCCTTGTGTGTACCACATTGAGCATGGAGAAAAGAAAGAAGACTAAAGAACTGTCTGAGGACTTGAGAAACCAAATTGTGAGGAAGCATGAGCAATCTCAAGGCTACAAGTCCATCTCCAAAGACCTGAATGTTCCTGTGTCAACCGTGCCAAGAAGTTTAAAGCCCATGGATGTGGACGGGAAAGAAAAATTGACAAGAGATTTCAATGCAAGATTGTGCGGATGTTGGATAAAGAACCTCGACTAACATCCAAACAAGTTCAAGCTGCCCTGCAGTCCGAGGGTACAACAGTATCAACCCGTACTATCCGTCGGCGTCTGAATGAAAAGGCACTGTACGGTAGGAGACCCAGGAAGACCCCACTTCTTACCCCGAGACATAAAAAAGCCAGGCTGGAGTTTGCCAAAACTTACCTGAAAAAGCCTAAAACGTTTTGGAAGAATGTTCTCTGGTTAGATGAGACAAAAGTAGAGCTTTTTGGGCAAAGGCATCAACATAGAGTTTACACGAGAAAAAAAGAGGCATTCAAAGAAAAGAACACGGTCCCTACAGTCAAACATGGCGGAGGTTCCCTGATGTTTTGGGGTTGCTTTGCTGCCTTTGGCACTGAACTGCTTAACCATGTGCATGGCATTATGAAGTCTGAAGACTACCAACAAATTTTACTACTGCTCTATTTAACTCCACCTAGTTCTTGTTCCTGGCCTCCAGTCAATGTTCCAGTATTGGTCTTGCTTTCTCCTGGATCGTTCTTGTGGCCTGTCTGCCCTGTATAAGCTAAGTTTTGCTTGTGTTACTTTTGTTTGCTATATTTTCTGTCCAGCTTGCTATATTGGTTTTTCTTGCTTGCTGGAAGCTCTGAGACGCAGAGGGAGCACCTCCGTACCGTAAGTCGGTGCGGAGGGTCTTTTTGCCCCTCTGCGCGGTTGTTTGTAGGTTTTTGTGCTGACCGCAAAGCTATCTTTACTATCCTCGGTCTATTCAGTAAGTCGGGCCTCACTTTGCTATAATCTCTTTCATCTCTGTGTTTGTATTTTCATCTTAACTCACAGTCATTATATGTGGGGGGCTGCCTTTTCCTTTGGGGAATTTCTCTGAGGCAAGGTAGGCTTATTTTTCTTTCTTCAGGGCTAGCCAGTTTCTCAGGCTGTGCCGAGTTGCATAGGGAGCGTTAGGCGCAATCCACGGCTACCACTAGTGTGGTATGATAGGATTAGGGATTGCGGTCAGCAGAGTTCCCACGTCTCAGAGCTCGTCCTATGTTAGTAACTATCAGGTCACTTTGTGTGCTCTTAACCACTAGGTCCATTGTGGTTCTGAATCACCTGTTCATAACAGTACTGGAGGCCCAAAGTACTAATGCTTCTCAATAGAGGGAAAAGAGAAGTTCTGAGACCATTTTTTTTTCTCTGTACTGTGTTTTGTCTTTCTTTTCCCCTAGACATTTGGGTGGTTCAGGATATAGGTGGGGTGATGTTCCTTTTCTGTCTATTTCATCATCCACCCCTTCTGAGGTCCCAGAGTTCTTGTCGGATTACCGGGATGTATTTGATGAGCCCTAGTCCAGTGCCCTACCTCCGCATAGGGATTGTGATTGTGCTATCGATTTGATTCCTGGTAGTAAATTTCCTAAAGGTCGACTGTTTAATTTGTCTGTGCCTGAACACGCCGCTATGCGGAGTTACGTAAAGGAATCCTTGGAGAAGGGTCATATTCGTCCGTCGTCGTCGCCATTGGGAGCAGGGTTCTTTTTTGTGGCCAAGAAGGATGGTTCGCTGAGACCTTGTATTGATTACCGCCTTCTAAATAAAATCACGGTCAAATTTCAGTACCCCTTGCCGCTGCTGTCTGATTTGTTTGCTCGGATTAAGGGGGCTAGTTGGTTCACCAAGATAGATCTTCGTGGTGCGTATAATCTTGTGCGTATTAAACAGGGCGATGAATGGAAAACAGCATTTAATACGCCCGAGGGCCATTTTGAGTACCTGGTTATGCCATTCGGGCTTTCTAATACTCCATCAGTGTTTCAGTCCTTTATGCATGACATCTTCCGAGAGTACCTGGATAAATTCCTGATTGTATACTTGGATGATATTTTGGTCTTCTCGGATGATTGGGAGTCTCACGTGAAGCAGGTCAGAATGGTGTTCCAGGTTCTGCGTGCGAATTCTTTGTTTGTGAAGGGGTCAAAGTGTCTCTTTGGTGTTCAGAAGGTTTCATTTTTGGGGTTCATTTTTTCACCTTCTACTATCGAGATGTACCCTGTTATAGTGCAGGCCATTTATGATTGGACTCAGCCGACATCTCTGAAGAGTCTGCAAAAGTTCCTGGGCTTTGCTAATTTTTATCGTCGCTTCATCAATAATTTTTCTAGTATTGCTAAACCGTTGACTGAGTTAACCAAGAAGGGTGCTGATGTGGTCAATTGGTCTTCTGCTGCTGTGAAAGCTTTTCAAGAGTTGAAGCGTCGTTTTTCTTCTGCCCCTGTGTTGTGCCAACCAGATGTTTCGCTCCCGTTCCAGGTCGAGGTTGATGCTTCTGAGATTGGAGCAGGGGCTGTTTTGTCGCAAAGAAGTTCTGATGGCTCGGTGATGAAACCATGTGCCTTCTTTTCCAGGAAGTTTTCGCCTGCTGAGCGAAATTATGACGTTGGCAATCGAGAGTTGCTGGCCATGAAGTGGGCATTCGAGGAGTGGCGTCATTGGCTTGAAGGAGCTAAGCATCGCGTGGTGGTCTTGACTGATCACAAGAACTTGACTTATCTCGAGTCTGCCAAACGGTTGAATCCTAGACAGGCTCGTTGGTCGCTGTTTTTCTCCCGTTTTGACTTTGTGGTTTCGTACCTTCCAGGCTCTAAAAATGTGAAGGCAGATGCCCTGTCTAGGAGTTTTGTGCCCGACTCTCCGAGTTTGTCTGAGCCGGCGGGTATTCTCAAAGAAGGGGTAATTTTGTCTGCCATCTCCCCTGATTTGCGGCGGGTGCTGCAAAAATTTCAGGCTAATAGACCTGACCGTTGCCCAGCGGAGAAACTGTTTGTCCCTGATAAATGGACGAGTAGAGTTATCTCTGAGGTTCATTGTTCGGTGTTGGCTGGTCATCCTGGAATCTTTGGTACCAGAGATTTGGTGGCTAGATCCTTTTGGTGGCCGTCTCTGTCGCGGGATGTGCGTTCGTTTGTGCAGTCCTGTGGGATTTGTGCTCGGGCTAAGCCCTGCTGTTCTCGTGCCAGTGGGTTGCTTTTGCCCTTGCCGGTCCCGAAGAGGCCCTGGACACATATCTCTATGGATTTTATTTCGGATCTCCCCGTCTCTCAAAAAATGTCGGTCATTTGGGTTGCTTGTGATCGCTTCTCTAAGATGGTCCATTTGGTACCCTTGTCTAAATTGCCTTCCTCCTCTGATTTGGTGCCATTGTTCTTCCAGCATGTGGTCCGTTTACATGGCATTCCGGAGAACATCGTTTCTGACAGAGGTTCCCAGTTTGTTTCGAGGTTTTGGCGAGCCTTTTGTGCTAGGATGGGCATTGATTTGTCTTTTTCCTCGGCTTTCCATCCTCAGACAAATGGCCAGACTGAACGAACCAATCAGACCTTGGAAACATATCTGAGATGTTTTGTTTCTGCCGATCAGGATGATTGGGTGTCCTTTTTGCCTTTGGCTGAGTTCGCCCTTAATAATCGGGCCAGCTCGGCTACTTTGGTTTTGCCGTTTTTCTGCAATTCTGGTTTCCATCCTCGTTTCTCTTCAGGGCAGGTTGAGTCTTCTGACTGTCCTGGTGTGGATACTGTGGTGGATAGGTTGCAGCAGATTTGGACTCATGTGGTGGACAATTTGACATTGTCTCAGGAGAAGGCTCAACGTTTCGCTAACCGCAGGCGCTGTGTGGGTCCCCGACTTCGTGTTGGGGATTTGGTTTGGTTGTCATCTCGTTATATTCCTATGAAAGTTTCCTCTCCTAAGTTTAAGCCTCGTTTCATTGGTCCATATAGGATTTCTGAGGTTCTTAATCCTGTGTCTTTTCGTTTGACCCTTCCAGCTTCTTTTTCCATCCATAACGTATTCCATAGGTCATTGTTGCAGAGATACGTGGTACCTGTGGTTCCATCCGTTGATCCTCCTGCCCCGGTTTTGGTTGAGGGGGAGTTGGAGTATATAGTGGAGAAGATTTTGGATTCTCGTATTTCGAGACGGAAACTCCAGTACCTGGTTAAGTGGAAGGGTTATGGTCAGGAAGATAATTCCTGGGTCTTTGCCTCTGATGTTCATGCTGCCGATCTGGTTCGTGCCTTTCATTTGGCTCATCCTGGTCGGCCTGGGGGCTCTGGTGAGGGTTCGGTGACCCCTCCTCAAGGGGGGGGTACTGTTGTGAATTCTGTGGTCAAGCTCCCTCCTGTGGTTATGAGTGGTACTTCGGCTGGTTCTGTCTATGAGCTTCCTCTGGTGGATGTGAGTGGGGCTGCGGCTTCTGAGTTTCCTTCCTCAGGTGACGAGGTTAAGTCGTTAGGTGCTGCTCTATTTAACTCCACCTAGTTCTTTGTTCCTGGCCTCCAGTCAATGTTCCAGTATTGGTCTTGCTTTCTCCTGGATCGTTCTTGTGGCCTGTCTGCCCTGCATAAGCTAAGTTTTGCTTGTGTTACTTTTATTTGCTATATTTTCTGTCCAGCTTGCTATATTGGTTTTTCTTGCTTGCTGGAAGCTCTGAGACGCAGAGGGAGCACCTCCGTACCGTTAGTCGGTGCGGAGGGTCTTTTTGCCTCTCTGTGTGGTTGTTTGTAGGTTTTTGTGCTGACCGCAAAGCTATCTTTACTATCCTCGGTCTATTCAGTAAGTCGGGCCTCACTTTGCTATAATCTCTTTCATCTCTGTGTTTGTATTTTCATCTTAACTCACAGTCATTATATGTGGGGGGCTGCCTTTTCCTTTGGGGAATTTCTCTGAGGCAAGGTAGGCTTATTTTTCTTTCTTCAGGGCTAGCTAGTTTCTCAGGCTGTGCCGAGTTGCATAGGGAGCGTTAGGCGCAATCCACGGCTACCTCTAGTGTGGTATGATAGGATTAGGGATTGCGGTCAGCAGAGTTCCCACGTCTCAGAGCTCGTCCTATGTTAGTAACTATCAGGTCACTTTGTGTGCTCTTAACCACTAGGTCCATTGTGGTTCTGAATCACCTGTTCATAACAGCCCAGTGTGAGAAAGCTGGGTCTCCCTCAGAGGTCATGGGCCTTCCAGCAGGACAATGACCTAAAACACACTTCAAAAAGCACTAGAAAATGGTTTGAGAGAAAGCACTGGAGACTTCTAAGGTGGCCAGCAATGAGTCCAGACCTGAATCCCATAGAACACCTGTGGAGAGATCTAAAAATGGCAGTTTGGAGAAGGCACCCTTCAAATATCAGGGACCTGGAGCAGTTTGCCAAAGAAGAATGGTCTAAAATTCCAGCAGAGCATTGTAAGAAACTCATTGATGGTTACCGGAAGTGGTTGGTCGCAGTTATTTTGGCTAAAGGTTGTGCAACCAAGTATTAGGCTGAGGGTGCCAATACTTTTGTCTGGCCCATTTTTGGAGTTTTGTGTGAAATGATCAATGTTTTGCTTTTTGCTTCATTCTCTTTTGTGTTTTTTCATTTAAGACAAATTAAATGAAGATAATAATACTAAATAATTTGTGTTTGCAATCATTTTCAGGAAGAAACTGAGTATTATCTAACAGAATTGCAGGGGTGTCAATACTTTTGGCCATGACTGTATATACACATTATACAGAGACATGACCTTTACATATACACATTACATATACATGACCTGTACACATACACAATATATATACACACACATACACATTATAGAGACATATTATTATACATTTTTATAGCGCCATTTATTCCATGGTGCTTTACATGTGAAAAAGGGGCATATATAGACAAATACTATAAACATGAGCAAAAACAAGGTAGTAACAGGTACAGAAGTAGGGAGGACCCTGCCTGCGAGGGCTCACAGTCTGCAGGGAATGGGTGAGGATACACTAGGAGAGGGGAGAGCTGGTCGTGCGGTGGTTCAGTAGGTTGATGATCACTTCAGGCAGTAGGTTTGTCAGAAGAGGTGAGTCTTCAGGTTCTTTCTGAAGGTTTCTATGGTAGGCGAGAGTCTGATGTGTTGGGGTAGAGAGTTCCAGAGTATGGGGGAAGCCCGGGAGAAGTTTTGAATGCGGTTGTGGAAAGAAGAGATAAGAGGGGAGTAGAGAAGGAGATCTTGTGAGGATCAAAGGTTGCATGTAGGTAAGTACTGGGAGACCATGCCACAGATGTATGGAGGAGACTGGTTGTGGATGGCTTTGCATGTCATAGAAAGGGTTTTGAACTGTAGCCTCTGGATGATAGGAAGCCAGTGAAGGGCTTGGCATAGAGGAGAGGCTGGGGAATAGCGGGGAGACAGGTAGATTAGTCGGGCAGCAGAGTGTAGGATGGATTGGAGTGGTGCCAGATTGCTAAAGGGGAGGCCAGAGAGTAGGAGGTTGCAGCAGTCAAAGCGGGAGATGATAACGGCGTGCACTAGTGTTTTTGTGGCTTCTGGTTTTTTTGAATGCCCGGATCTGGGAAATATTTTTGAGTTTGAGATGGCAGGAGGAGGTAAAGGCTTGGATATGTGGCTTGAAAGAAAGGGCAAAGTCGAGGATCACCCCGAGGCACCAAGCATGCGCAACTGGGGAAAGTGCGCAGCCATTGACATAGATGGATAGGTCTGGTGGAGGAGTAGAGTGAGATGGGGGAAAAATGATAAATTACGTTTTGTCCATGTTCAGTTTTAGAAAGCTAATAGAAAAGAAGGTCGAGATAGCAGACAAGACAGTGTGGGATTTTGGTGAGTAAGGCCGGCCTCACACTCAGCGTATAAAAATACGGTCCGTTATTTACAGCCGTAATATGCAGAAAAGTCCCCAAAATAGTGATCCGTGTGTCATCCGTAGGCAGGGTGTGTCAGCGTATTTTGCGCATGGCATCCTCCGTATGTAATCCGTATGGCATCCGTACTGCGAGATTTTTTTTGGATCCATGGGCTCAAATAATCGTAAAAACATATATACTGTCTCTCTCTCTCTCTCTCTCTCTATATATATATATATAGTCAGTGAGACATATACAGTGGGGCAAAAAAGTATTTAGTCAGTCAGCAATAGTGCAAGTTCCACCACTTAAAAAGATGAGAGGCGTCTGTAATTTACATCACAGGTAGACCTCAACTATGGGAGACAAACTGAGAAAAAAAAATCCAGAAAATCACATTGTCTGTTTTTTTATCATTTTTTTTGCATATTATGGTGGAAAATAAGTATTTGGTCAGAAACAAACAATCAAGATTTCTGGCTCTCACAGACCTGTAACTTCTTCTTTAAGAGTCTCCTCTTTCCTCCACTCATTACCTGTAGTAATGGCACCTGTTTAAACTTGTTATCAGTATAAAAAGACACCTGTGTACACCCTCAAACAGTCTGACTCCAAACTCCACTATGGTGAAGACAAAAGAGCTGTCGAAGGACACCAGAAACAAAATTGTAGCCCTGCACCAGGCTGGGAAGACTGAATCTGCAATAGCCAACCAGCTTGGAGTGAAGAAATCAACAGTGGGAGCAATAATTAGAAAATGGAAGACATACAAGACCACTGATAATCTCCCTCGATCTGGGGCTCCACGCAAAATCCCACCCCGTGGGGTCAGAATGATCACAAGAACGGTGAGCAAAAATCCCAGAACCACGCGGGGGGACTTAGTGAATGAACTGCAGAGAGCTGGGACCAATGTAACAAGGCCTACCATAAGTAACACACTACGCCACCATGGACTCAGATCGTACAGTGCCAGACGTGTCCCACTGTTTAAGCCAGTACATGTCCGGGCCCGTCTGAAGTTTGCTAGAGAGCATTTGGATGATCCAGAGGAGTTTTGGGAGAATGTCCTATCGTCTGATGAAACCAAACTGGAACTGTTTGGTAGAAACACAACTTGTCGTGTTTGGAGGAAAAAGAATACTGAGTTGCATCCATCAAACACCATACCTACTGTAAAGCATGGTGGTGGAAACATCATGCTTTGGGGCTGTTTCTCTGCAAAGGGGCCAGGACGACTGATCCGGGTACATGAAAGAATGAATGGGGCCATGTATCGTGAGATTTTGAGTGCAAACCTCCTTCCATCAGCAAGGGCATTGAAGATGAAACGTGGCTGGGTCTTTCACCATGACAATGATCCAAAGCACACCGCCAGGGCAACGAAGGAGTGGCTTCGTAAGAAGCATTTCAAGGTCCTGGAGTGGCCTAGCCAGTCTCCAGATCTCAACCCTATAGAAAACCTTTGGAGGGAGTTGAAAGTCCGTGTTGCCAAGCGAAAAGCCAAAAACATCACTGCTCTAGAGGAGATCTGCATGGAGGAATGGGCCAACATACCAACAACAGTGTGTGGCAACCTTTTGAAGACTTACAGAAAACGTTTGACCTCTGTCATTGCCAACAAAGGATATATTACAAAGTATTGAGATGAAATTTTGTTTCTGACCAAATACTTATTTTCCACCATAATATGCAAATAAAATGTTAAAAAAACAGACAATGTGATTTTCTGGATTTTTTTTTCTCAGTTTGTCTCCCATAGTTGAGGTCTACCTATGATGTAAATTACAGACGCCTCTCATCTTTTTAAGTGGTGGAACTTGCACTATTGCTGACTGACTAAATACTTTTTTGCCCCACTGTATATATATTTATATATATTAATATATCATACAGCGCTAGATAGCTTAAAAGCCGGTAATTCAATTGCCGGCTTTTCCTATCTCCTTCACAAACCCGACATGATATGAGACATGGTTTACATACAGTAAACCATCTCATATCCCTATTTTTTTGTATATTCAACACTACTAATGTTAGTAGTGTGTATGTGCAAAATTTGGGCGCTCTAGCTATTAAATTAAAGGGTTAAATCGCGGAAAAAATTGGCGTGGGCTCCTGCGCAATTTTCTCCGCCAGAATGGTAAAGCCAGTGACTGAGGGCAGATATTAATAGCCTGGAGAGGGTCCATGGTTATTGCCCCCCCCCACCCCCCCGGCTAAAAACATCTGCCCCCAGCAACCCCAGAAAAGGCACATCTGGAAGATGAGCCTATTCTGGCACTTGGCCACCCTCTTCCCATTCCCGTGTAGTGATGGGATATGGGGTAATGAAGGGTTAATGTCACCTTGCTATTGTAAGGTGACATTAAACCAGATTAATAATGGAGAGGCGTCAATTATGACACCTATCCATTATTAATCCAATAGTATGAAATGGTTAAAAAAACACACACATTATTACAAAGTATTTTAATGAAATAAATACACAGGTTGTTGTAATATTTTATTATACTGGTAATCCACTTGAAGACCCTTGTCACCTGTAACAAATGTAAAAAAAACAAACAACAATATTCCATACCTTCCGATGATCAGTCTTGTCCCACGCTGTAAATCCATCTGAAAGGGTTAACTAATTTTACAAGCAGAAGCCTGCTAATGCAGCCGCCCCTGTCTGTAAAAGCCCGGCGAATGAATGGAATGTAGGTGAATAACCTGTAGTTACCTCGAGTTGCGGTGATGCGCCCTCTGCTGAATGTTTTCATATGAACTCGAGTCTGGGAACTTTTCAGAATATTTTCCCACGAGACCTGGATTAATGCATCAGTCAACTCCAGGACAGTTTGTGATGTAATGTCGCATTGGTGGATGGAATGAGACATGATGTCCCAGATGTGCTCGATTGGATTCAGATCTTGGTAACAGGCAGGCCAGTCCATAGCATTAATGCCTTCATCATGCAGGAGCTGCAGACACACTTCAGCCATATGAGGCCTAGCATTGTTAAGCATCAGAAGGAACCAGGGTCCATATGGTCTAACTATGTGTCTGAGGATTTCATCTCAGTACCTAATGGTAGTCAGGATACCTCTGCATAGCACATGGAGAGCTGTGCGGCCCTCCAGAGAAATGCTTCCCTACACCAATACTGACCCACTGCCAATCTGGTCATGCTGGAGAATGTTGCAGGCAGCAGAACGTTCTCCACGGTGGGCGTCTCCAGAATCTGACACGACAACCACATGTACTCAGTGTGAACTTGCTCTCATCTTTGAAGAGCATAGGGCACCAATGTCAAATCTGCCAATTTTGGTGTTCTCTGGCAAATACAAATCGCTCTGTAAGGTGGTGGGCTGTAAGCGCAACACCCACTTGTGGACATTGAGACCTCATTCCACCTTCATGGAGCCTGTTTATGACAGTTTGAGCAGACACATATATGTTAGTGGCCTGGTGGAGGTAATTTTGCATAACTCTAGCACTGCTTCTCCTGTTCCTTCTTGCATAAAGGAGGAAGTAATGATCCTGCTGTTGGGTTGTTACCCTCCTATTGCCCCCTCCACAACTCTTGTTGTACTGTCTGTAACCTGATATTTGCTCCATGCTCTGGTCACTGTGCTGACAGACACAGCTACCCTTCTTGCCATAGCTTGCATTGATGTGCCATCCTTGATGATCTGCACTACCTGAGCAACTTCTGTAGGTTGTAGATTCTCCTCCCAAGCTACTGTACCTCTGGGGGTGGAGCAATGACAAAATGCAAAAGTGACCAAAACAACAGCCAAAAGGATAAGAACAGAAAATGGTCTGTGGTCACCCTCTGCAGAACTACTCCTTCCTAACCTTCTAGGGGTTCTCATGCTAATCGTCTATCATTTCTATCTGTTGTCTGTTCTATTTGCACAACAGCAGGAAAAACACCGTCGGTGTTGCATCATAACTGGACAAGTAGATTTCACAGAAGCATGATTGAATTGGAGTTACATTGTGGTGTTTCAGGCTATGTTCACACATTGTGGTTTTTACCGCGGAACCGCGGCGATTTTGCAGCTGCGGGTCCGCAGCAGTTTCATAGCATTTACAGTAACATGTAAACCCTATGGAAACCGCAAACCGCTGTGCACATGCTGCGGGAAAAACCGCGCGGAACGCAGCGGTTTACAACCAGCAGCATGTCACATCTTTGTGCAGAATCGCAGCGATTCTGCACCCATAGAAATGCATTGATCCGCTTACTTCCCGCATGGGGCTGTGCCCACCATGCGGGAAGTAAGCGGATAATGTGCGGGTGGTACCCGGGGTGGAGGAGAGGAGACTCTCCTCCAGGCCCCGGGAACCATATTTGAGTAAAAAAAAAATAATTAAAATAAAAAATAATGATATACTCACCTCTGATGTCTCAGCGCTGCACGCGGCCGTCCGGTCTCAGGTTTGCTATGCGACCAGGACCTGCGGTGATGTCTCGGTCACATGACCGTGACGTCACGAAGGTCTTTCTCGCACAGCATCATTGGAACTGGACTGCCGCCTGCAGCGCCGAGGAGATCAGGACGTCAGAGGGTGAGTATATCATTATCTTATTATTTTTAACATTACTATTGATGCTGCATATGCAGCATCAATAGTAGGAGTAAAATCCCGCAGCGGAACCCGCAGGACAAACCGCGATAAATCTGCAGGGATAACCGCAGCGGGTTTGCCCTGCAGATTTATCAAATCCGCTGCGGGAGAACCCGCAGGGACCCGACGCTATGTTTAAATATAGCCTAAGTGTTCGCTTTATTTTTTTGAGCAGTGTACATTATACAGACACATGACATATACATACTGACTCTCTTCCTCAGTATTTATATGGTGGCAGCAGTGGGGGGAGCCCTGACATTGCAGATCAGCAGTAAGAGGGAGGGGTACACTGGAGACCCCTTGTCAGCCCTGCACTGTCCCTGTACACCCTCCCCTGTCTGGACTGTTGAGCTGCTTGCAACATTACAGGAGGCGGAGGGTGTGCTATGGAGCCACATAAGCAAAAGGGCTGTAACCTCTCTCATCTCTCCTGATAGCAGCCTGTATTCCCTGACAGACCGGGCCCCACTAACTTACTTTCTCCCCTTCCATTATATACTTCACCCAAGGTGTGGAGTTGCACTGGACATAGATGGTTCCTCTGCTCTGACTTGCTCAAAGAGAAGGACCTGCAGGGAGGAGGAGCCGCGAGGTAATGACACAGCAACACCATGCAGGGGTGCATCAGGCAAACAATGCGTGTAGTGTGGCTGTGTGCACTTAGTGCACAGACTGATAATAAAATTTAATTCGCTGAAGAAAAAAAAGCTTCAGAGAGATTCTGTGCCGTGCACTTATGGTCCAAGACCCCAGATATAAATGCCTAGGGGCGCACCTGGACTAGGGTATTCTTCTGAGTGCTTTGCAATGTATAAATGCTATGTATTAGTCAATTTTGCTATGTTTTTCAAGATTTCAGTGAGTGTTCCAAATCTATTTCTTAACTCAGGACCCAGCATTCTATCACAGAGTGCCCTACAGCTAAATTCTAAACAAGAAGGGTCTTTCCAGTATTCATCAAGCTACCATAGCAACCAGGCCATTGCATTGGGTGAAACATCAGCAGTGCAGCTACACAGCCGCAACAGTCAACCCAGATCTACTATACAAAGCTACAGTCAAGTAAGTGGTCAAGTACCTTATCTTTTTTTGCGTGTTTAAAGCCCAAAGCAATATCTACCATAATCAGTTTATTATTTCATTACTTTCAATGTGTTGGATCTGCAACAGGGAAGATCTAATCATAATTATTTGGTTTTTCTTATAGGTAAATCTACAGTAACTTTTTATTATTAATTTGTTATTTGGCACAGAGTTTTGGACTTCTTAAGAAATCTTTAACAAAGCATAATATTCCTTACTTCATCATATACAGCTTGCTAAAAGGACATGTAAAGTAGAAAGGGTTATTTTTCATAAACTCCATGTTCATGCGAAATGTTAAAATGTTTTGGGCTTTTTTAATTCTACTAGTATTATGTAATTAAAAATGATTAAACATATAACAGCACTGAATAAGTTGAGCTCATACATACCTTGTGTGCACAAATATTAGGCAAGTATTTTGACCATATCATCATTTTTATGTATATTTTCCAACTTCAAGCTGTATAAACATGAAAGCTTGTTAGATGAAGCAGATCAGGTGATGTATATTAATGTAATGAAGGAGGGTGTGCCCTAAAGTTATCAAAATTATCTATTAAGGTGTGACAAATTATTAGGCAGCTTGTTATCCTCAGGTAAAATGGGTCAAGAAAAGAGATTTATCTGATTGAAAGTAAAAAATTGTTACAAGTCTTACAACGGGATGCACAACTCTTGAAATTGCTAAGATATTGGGACATGGTCATAGACCCATCAAAATCGTTGTTGATAATTGGTTATTTTATTGGTTATTTTAGATTTTTGTGTTCAAAAACTGACACGTGGTGCATGAAATATTATTCGGCCTCTTTACTTTCAGTGCAGCAAACTCACTCCAGAAGTTCATTATGGATCTCTCAATGATCCAATGTTGTCCTAAATGCCTAATGATGCTAAATATAATCCACCTGTGTGTAATCAAGTCTCCGTATAAATGCATCTGCTCTGTGATAGTCTCAGGATTCTGTTTGAAGCACAGAGAGCATCTTAAAGACCAAGGACTGTTGTGGAGAAGTTTAAAGCCAGAATTTGATACAACATGATTTCCAAAACTTTAAACATCCCAAGGAGCACTGTGCAAGCGATCATATTGAAATGAAAGTAGTATCATAGCACTGCAAATCTACCAAAACCTGACCGTCCCTCTAAACTTTCATCTCAATCAAGGAGAAGACTGATCAGAGATGCAGCCAAGAGGTCCATGATCACTCTGGATGAACTGCAGAGATCTACAGCTGAGGTGGGACAGTCTGTCCATAGGACAACAATCGGTCGTACACTGCACAAATCTGGCCTTTATGGAAGAGTGACAAGAAGAAAGCCATTTCTCAAAGATATGTATAAAAAGTATTGTTTAAAGTTTGCAACAAGCCACCTGGGAGACACACCAAACATGTGGAAGAAGGTGCTCTGGTCAGATGAAACCAGAATCAAACTTTTTGGCAACAATGCCAAATGATATGTTTGGTGTAAAGCAACACAGCTCATCACCCTGAATACGCCATCCCCACTGTCAAACATGGTGGTGGCAGCATCATGGTTTGGGCCTGCTTTTCTTCAGCAGGGACAGGGAAGCTAATTAAAATTGATTAAAAGATGGATGGAGCCAAATACAGGACCATTCTTGAAGAAAACCTGTTGGAGTCTGCAAAACACCTGAGACTGGGACGGAGATTTGTCTTCCAACAAGACAATGATCCCAAACATAAAGCAAAATCTACTATGCCATCTGTGATGCATTGACCCCTGTAACAGGTAGGGGGCGCTGCATGGTCTCCCTAGTATGCGCACGGAGGCGTATTGAGGCCGTGAGGGTGCGTGGCAGATGTGTGCATGGATGTGATAGTGAGACAGTATCTGGCATTGTGGTTAATGGGAGGTATGTGTCACAGGGATGGATGCTCCCTGTGATGCAACCCGGAGTATCTTGTTTTTAGAGCACGTGAGCACTGAAGATGTAATTTAGTGCACCTGGGTCCGGGTTGCGGGTAGCTATAAGAGATGGGAGGGTCTGGCTACCAACATAACTCACTCTGAGTGGGGGTGCTCACTGTATCTTTTTCCCTGCATTAGTTTGAGGACCTGCAGTGATGTCATGATCATGTGACCAGCGCATGTGATGTTACCTCACCTGTGGGTGTGGTTACAGGCTACCTAAAGGAAGTGTGTTAGCACATGGAGTGAGTGTCGGTGAGTCTGTCAGGATGGACAGACTTCTATGTGTCCAGGCAGGACACTACAGAGCATTCCTGTATGCTGTCTGAGTGAGGGGACCTGCATGGTCTATGTGCAAGGTCCTGGCAGATACCTCAGTGTTGGGTGTGCTAAGCCCTGAAGAGCACGTGGTGGGACTTTGCTACTGTTGGCCTGGGTATCGGACGGTCCCAGCTGGGGTTGGACATCCTGGATTGTACCCGGACAGGCCATCTGTGTGATCCCGAGTAACCTGGGTGTTGGGAGGTCCTGGGAGGAGGACTGGATCCCTGAACAGCACGAGGTGAGGACAGGGATCTGCAGAGCCAGAAACAGGCTCCGTGTGGTACTGCCAGTGGGAAGCCTGCAGCACTGACAAGCAGGTAATACCAGATTGTGTGTTTGGCTCCAGAGCGAGCCTGAACATTGGACTCGACCAAGAGTGTATGGTCACAGTCCTGATGGAACAGAGTCACACTGTGAACATTGTTACTGTATTTTGCCGTGCTATGAAGATTGTTGTTTTGTGTTTTCTGCCACTGGGGTTTATGGAGTAATAAACCCAGTTGAACTATTTATGTGGAAAAAAAACGTGCCTGTCTATGTTTATCCTGCTGCCAAGCGAGTATTCCCCAATACGATAGTGAGCACAATCTGACACATGGTTCACAAATAAACGTATCCAGGTGTAAGAATGGCCAAGTCAAAGTCCAGACCTCAATCCAATCTAGAATCTGTGGAAAGAGCAGAAAACTGCTGTTTACAAATGATCTCCATCAAACCTCACTGAGCTCGAGCTGTTTGCCAAGGAAGAATGGGCAAGAATTTCAGTCTCTCGATGTACAAAACTGATAGAGACATAACCCAAGCAACTTGCAGCTGTAATCGCAGTAAAAGGTGGCGCAACAAAGTATTAAGTTAAAGAGGCCGAAAAATATTGCACACCCCACTTTACAGTTTTTGAATTTCCACAAAAATTTTAAATAACCAATACATTTCATTCAACTTCACAATTGTTTTCCACTTGTTGTTGATTCTTCACCAAAAATTTACATTTGCTATCTTTATGTTTGAAGCATGATATGTGGGAAAGGGTTGAAACGTTCTAGGGAGCCGAATACTTTCGCAAGGGACTGTATGTTTTTTGAGTAAAATGTAAATTGTTCTTTTATTCTATAAACTACTGACAACATGTATTCGAATTTCCTAGCACTAAATTTTGTATTTGTTTTCAAAAATGAGAAATAGTCAAAATAACGAAAAAATGCAGTGCTTGTAGACCTCAAATAATGCTAAGAAAGCAAGTTCATAATCATTTAGAAACAACTATGTATTAACTCAGGAAGAGTTCAGAAATCAATATGTTGTGGAATAACCATGATTTTTAATCACAGCTTTCATGCGTCTTGGCATGCTCTCCACCAGTCTTTCACACTGCTTTTGGGTGACCTTATGCCACTCCTGGTACAAATGTTTAAGCATTTCTTCTATGTTTGATGAATTTTAACTATCCATCTTCCTCTTGATTATATTTCAGAGGTTTTCAATTCAGTTCAGGTCTGGAGATTGGGCTGGCCATGACAGGCATTTGATGTGGTGGTCCTTCATCCACACATTGATTAACCTAGCTGTGTGCCATGGCATATTGTCCTGCTGGAAAAAACAGTCCTCAGAGTTGGGCAACATTGCCTGAGCAGAAGGAATCAACTGTTTTTCCAGGATAATCTTGAATGCGTCTTGGTTCATACATCCTTCGCAAAGATTAACTTGCTCAATTCCAGCCTTGCTGAAGCTTCCCCAGATCATCACCGATTCTCCACCAAATTTCACAGTGTGTGCAAGACACTCTGGCTTGTACGCCTCTCCAGGTCTCCGTCTTACCATTAGATGACCAGGTGTTGGGCAAATCTGAAAATTAGACTCATCAGAGAAGATTACCTTACTCCATTCCTCTATGGTCCAATTCTTATGGTCTTTGGCAAATTTCAGCCTGGCTCTCCTTTGCTTCTTGTTGATGAAAGGCTTTTTTCTTCCTTATTACTTGAGCCCTGCCTCTATGAGCCTGTTACGAACTGTTGTTGCAATGCACTTCACCACAGCTGCCATTTGACATTCCTTTGGTAGGTCACTTGATGTTAACCTGCGGTTGCTGAGTGACATTCGAATAAGATGACTGTCATCTCGGTCAGTGGAGAGTCAATTTCGCCCTCTGCCGGTCTGTAGCTTTGTTGTCCCCAATGTCTGCTGCTTGACCTTGTTGTATTGGACTGCCATCTTAGAAATTTTAAGGATGGAGGCAACATGACACTCACTGTATCCCTCTGCTAGTAAAGCCAGAATTGAGCCCTTCTTTTCCTCACTCAAGACTTTTCTTTTCAACTTCTTTGGCATGGTTAAAAGTTATTTTTTCATTCCTATTAATTTGGGATGTTACTAGCACTTGTTTTGCCATCCAGTTTGTCATATTGCAAGAGGATTTTGTTTTTTATACTTTCCTTGGTTAAATAAGATTTAGTTCATGTGTTCACCTAATCAGAAGCAGATTAAGTAGAATGAGGTGTACTCTGGTTGGAATTCAACTGACACTGCAATGGAATGGCTGTTAGACATGTAGAGAATCTCATTTTTATAAAACTGTGCAGTGGTGTCTTAATTTTTGCCAGAACTGTAAAAGTACGGTAAATGTGGACTTGGTCAAGCTATTTGATTAGGTCATGCTGCCTGCTATGTACTGGCTATTGGGCACACTGCAGCAACGCGATTAACTACTCCCACTCGGGCAGAAACAATAATTATCAATGCCGCAGTCGCTACAATGACTCCCATAGGCACTGTACAAAGGTATGCTGCCACCAGCTTCGATTAAACGGGTCCGAAGCGAACTCAAAACAGTAGCGTAATTCCCTTCAGAAGACTTAGGGTACGTTTTAGAACAGGAATAACGAACTAGTAATTTATATATTTTACTCCGAAAGTTTAAGGCAGTGTTTATAAAAGGGCATATAAAAGATGTTACAATATGAGACAATTGAAAATATGTACAAGGTAATTATAAAAATAACAGGGGTTAAAGGAGAAATCAACACTTACATGTGTTCAGAGCATTGCAGGCAACCAGGCTAGTTTCCTTATGTTCCAATGCATCAGGCTACCAGTCAGGGCTTCCCAGGTAAAAACTAACTGCTGGGGGTCTGTCAGAAACTTATAAACCACAGCCCATGACATCACCTACAGGGCTGGCTTATCCAGACCCTCTTATCTCTGCAGTCTTACTAGATTTAACACAAGTTTGTCTAATGCCTGTATCTCCGCTACAAAACATGTCAGGATCATAACACACCCAGCATTCATCTTGTATTAGGATTTGCTCTCTATAGATACTAAATTCAGGCTAGTAGGGACACTCTATTCCAGAGAAATCCGTACTCGGTCCCTGTTGGACTTGGAGACTCCTGCTTACAGTGATGGATAGATGCGCCGATGGACGTTAGCAATATGTATTTATTATTCTCTTAGCCCAAGTCGGTGGCCCAGAATCTTATCATATTAGAACAAAGACCCTCATGGATTGTGGAGACTTCTATACCAGTTCTAGCTTATACAGATGGGAGGGGGGCGGGTAACTTGCTTCAAGCCTGGAATAAATGGCTAGGGCAATAAAACCCTCTTCTACCATACATTCCGACACAAAGAAGCAAAGGGAGCCAGAGAGAGAAGGGAGGTTTTAGCCCCCAGCATGGGCTGAAGGGCAAAGCTACAACATCGTATTACATTTCATACAATATCGTGACAGTAGTCATCTGGGTCTCTTCCTCCACTCTGCATTTTGGGAGTGGCTCATGTCAACAATTCACATTTAAACTTTCAGTTTACGTCTAAGTGAGTCAGTGTTCAGTTTTGCAAGCTTGAGAGTGGGAGCACTCTGAAGTACAGGTCTGTGTGAGTCTGAACACAGGCCAGAACCAGTGTAAACAAAGCAACTGACACACGCACAATACAGATACAGTGCTGTAGTCACCCATAGCAATGGAGTGTAACGGACGGTTTCTCATCATCCGGCAGATAATGCTTGCCTTTTGTTGCGAGTTGCCAAAATAAAGATTTACATATACTTGTAAGGCTTCTTTCACAATTGCGTCGGTACGGGGCCGTCGCAATGCGTCGGCCCGACGTACTGATGTACGTTCTGAAAATTGTGCACAACGTGGGCAGCGGATGCAGTATTTCAACGCATCCGCTGCCCATTCTGTGACCCGGAGAGCAGGGGGCGGAGTTCCGGCCGCGCATGTGCGGTAGGAAATGGCGGATCCGACGTACGAAAAAACGTTACATTGAACGTTTTTTCGTGCCGACGGTCCGCCAAAACACGACGCATCCAGTGCAAATTTTTTTGCAGGGTCCTGCATTCTCAAAAAGCGATGGATTGTGACGGAAGCTAAAAAACGCAAGTGTGAAAGTAGCCTTACTCGAGATTTCTCGAGCATGCTCAGGGGTCCTCTGATTATTTTTTAGTGCTCGGAGTTTAAGTTTTTTTTGCCGCAGCTGAATGATTTACATCTGATAGCCAGCATAAGTACATGTGGGGGTTGCCTGGTTGCGAGGGTATATACAATTTACGGATATTACAACTTTAATACAGTAATACGACTACAGTATACAGTGTTATCCCAACAGTATCAAACAGTACTGACCAACAATATCCAGTAATATCTCAAGAATATCACCACAATATAACCACAATACGAAACCCACAATTAACTGCCCGATTACCCAAATCACACATGCAATATCAGCCCTCCCATCTATAGCTTACTAACCATAAGCCCTAAGAGGTTACAGGGCCTAGTAAGAAAAGGGGATACAGATATACTCAATTCATTCCAGCATGCAGGCACAGCAAATGAGCCAGAGCACATGTGTCTTTTATGTCCAGCTAGAAAAGCTGTGTCCAGCCCCAGGTGTGTGGGGATGAGGTCATAAGTCTATTGTCCACTGGCCTAAAGGTACCGTTACACTTAGCGACGCTCCAGCGATATAGACAACAATCCGACCTAAACTAGATCGCTGGAGCGTCGCTGTTAGGTCGCTGTAGAGACGTCAAACACAGCAACTCCAGAATGATGCAGGAGCGATTTAGTGACGTAACGGCGACTCACTTATCGTTCACGCTCCATGTAAAAACGTTGCTGGTGTCGTTGGTTTTGCTGTCAAACATGACGATACACGTCAATCTAGCGACCAAATAAAGTTCTGGACTTCTAGCTCCGACCAGCGATATAACAGCGGGATCCAGATCGCTGCTGCGTGTCAAACACAACGAGATCGCTATCCAGGACGCTGCAACGTCACAGATTGTTGTCGTTCTCGTTGCAAAGTTGCTCAGTGTGACGGTACCCTTAGTCCTAAATGAAACTTGATATAGCAGCTTGAGGAGGGGGCTACTGAGCACATGGGGAGGAATTATATATCACTAAACACATCTCTACGTAAAGATATACATTTTGGAGCACTTCCCTTCTACAGTTACCCTAGCTCTAAACACTATTGATCGTTAAAAAAAATAAAATATATACAGTGGGGCAAAAAAGTATTTAGTCAGTCAGCAATAGTGCAAGTTCCACCACTTAAAAAGATGAGAGGCGTCTGTAATATACATCATAGGTAGACCTCAACTATGGGAGACAAACTGAGAAAAAAAAATCCAGAAAATCACATTGTCTGTTTTTTTAACATTTTATTTGCATATTATGGTGGAAAATAAGTATTTGGTCAGAAACAAAATTTCATCTCAATACTTTGTAATATATCCTTTGTTGGGAATGACAGAGGTCAAACGTTTTCTGTAAGTCTTCACAAGGTTGCCACACACTGTTGTTGGTATGTTGGCCCATTCCTCCATGCAGATCTCCTCTAGAGCAGTGATGTTTTTGGCTTTTCGCTTGGCAACACGGACTTTCAACTCCCTCCAAAGGTTTTCTATAGGGTTGAGATCTGGAGACTGGCTAGGCCACTCCAGGACCTTGAAATGCTTCTTACGAAGCCACTCCTTCGTTGCCCTGGCGGTGTGCTTTGGATCATTGTCATGTTGAAAGACCCAGCCACGTTTCATCTTCAATGCCCTTGCTGATGGAAGGAGGTTTGCACTCAAAATTTCACGATACATGGCCCCATTCATTCTTTCATGTACCCGGATCAGTCGTCCTGGCCCCTTTGCAGAGAAAAAGCCCCAAAGCATGATGTTTCCACCACCATGCTTTACAGTAGGTATGGTGTTTGATGGATGCAACTCAGTATTCTTTTTCCTCCAAACACGACAAGTTGTGTTTCTACCAAACAGTTCCAGTTTGGTTTCATCAGAGAATAGGACATTCTCCCAAAACTCCTCTGGATCATCCAAATGCTCTCTAGCACACTTCAGACGGGCCCGGACATGTACTGGCTTAAGCAGTGGGACACGTCTGGCACTGCAGGATCTGAGTCCATGGTGGCGTAGTGTGTTACTTATGGTAGGCCTTGTTACATTGGTTCCAGCTCTCTGCAGTTCATTCACTAGGTCCCCCGCGTGGTTCTGGGATTTTTGCTCACCGTTCTTGTGATCATTCTGACCCCACGGGGTGGGATTTTGCGTGGAGCCCCAGATCGAGGGAGATTATCAGTGGCCTTGTATGTCTTCCATTTTCTAATTATTGCTCCCACTGTTGATTTCTTCACTCCAAGCTGGTTGGCTATTGCAGATTCAGTCTTCCCAGCCTGGTGCAGGGCTACAATTTTGTTTCTGGTGTCCTTTGACAGCTCTTTGGTCTTCACCATAGTGGAGTTTGGCGTCAGACTGTTTGAGGGTGTGCACAGGTGTCTTTTTATACTGATAACAAGTTTAAACAGGTGCCATTACTACAGGTAATGAGTGGAGGAAAGAGGAGACTCTTAAAGAAGAAGTTACAGGTCTGTGAGAGCCAGAAATCTTGATTGTTTGTTTCTGACCAAATACTTATTTTCCACCATAAAATGCAAAAAAAAATGATAAAAAAACAGACAATGTGATTTTCTGGATTTTTTTTTCTCAGTTTGTCTCCCATAGTTGAGGTCTACCTATGATGTAAATTACAGACGCCTCTCATCTTTTTAAGTGGTGGAACTTGCACTATTGCTGACTGACTAAATACTTTTTTGCCCCACTGTATATATATATATATATATATATATATATATATACAGGACACTTATTGAAGAGTCTGGTATCTCAGTCAAACGCCAGATGTATCTGTGGCCTACAAATTGTGGTATTTCAGGGCTACATTCCACTGTATTTGCTGTCTTTGACTTGATTTCTATACACTATTTTGGGGCCAAAATAAAAACACAGGCGACATATTTTACAGTGTGGTATCTTCGTGACACGCCTCATGTATTTTTGGTTTCCAAAGAGTGCTTTTCAGGGTTCCATCCACCTTTTTTTGCTGTGTGTTACCCTAGCTCTAAACAGTAAACACTAGGGTTGAGCGAAACGAATCGGACAAATTCAAAAATCGCCGACTTTCGGCAAAGTTGGGTTTCGTGAAACCCGACCCGATCCTAGTGTGGGATCGGCCATGAGGTCGGCGATCTTCGCACCAAAGTCGTGTTTCGTATGACGTTTTCAGCGCCAATTTTCAGCCAATGAACGCAGAGTGTGGGTAGCGTGATGACATAGGTTTCGGTCCCCACCATCTTAGAGAACGGCATGACAGTGATTGGCTTGCTTTCTGCTTCATCACAGGGGCTATAAAGGGGCGTGCACGCTGACCGCCATCTTACTTCTGCCGATCGTAGCATAGGGAGAGGTTGCTGCAGCTGCATCAGAAGAAGGAATATAGTTAGGGAGGGAAGATTAAGCCCCGAAACTGCTTGTGCTGTAGCAATTTCCACTGTTCAACACCACCTTTTCTTTGCAGGGACAGTGGAGTTTATATTTTTGTGCATCAGCTTTGTAGCTTATTAGGCTGCCTTATAAGGCTCCTTGATAGCTGCATTGCTGTTTGTACGCCGCTGTGCAAACCAACTGCATTTTTAAAAGCAAAAATCCTGTTGCTCCTTTCTGCACATTTACCTTGTTTATTTGTCCACACTTTTGTGTGCAGCAGTCCTTTTTATTGCTGCCATACTTGTCCTGAGATCATTGTAGGGAGGTTGAAATTGTACTACAGTCCTTGTATTTTTTCATATATCTTCCAGCCACGTTCTGCCACGTACATTGTGTAGTGTAATACACTGGGCCTGAGTTTTGGTGCAGTCTCCCCCCCCAAAAAAGGGAGATTTAAATTGTCACAAAGTGGATCTACGTCAGTTCTGTTAGTTTGTCGTATATCAGCCAGCCACGTTCTGCCACTTACATTGTGTAGTGTTATACACTGTGCCTGAGTTTTGGCGCAGTCTCCCCCCCAAAAAAGGGAGATTTCAATTGTCACAAAGTGGATCTACGTCAGTTCTGATAGTTTGTCGCATATCAGCCAACCACGTTCTGCCACTTACATTGTGTAGTGTTATACACTTTGCCTGAGCTTTGGTGCAGTCTCCCCCCCAAAAAAAGGGAGATTTAAATTGTCACAAAGTGGATCTACGTCAGTTCTGTTATTTTTTGGTATATCAGCCAGCCACCTTCTGCCACTTACATTGTGTAGTGTTATACACTTTGCCTGAGCTTTGGTGCAGTCTCCCCCCAAAAAAGAGAGATTTAAATTGTCACTAAGTGGATCTACATCAGTTCTGTTAGTTTGTCGTATATCAGCCAGGCACGTTCTGCCACTTACATTGTGTAGTGTTATACACTGGGCCTGAGTTTTGGTTTAGTCTCCCCCCAAAAAAAGGGAGATTTAAATTCTCAGCAAGTTTATATACACCTTCTACCTTGTTTTACAGTACCATATAACAGTTGTTATTTTGGTTAGATTTTCCCAAAAATGAGGAAGTCTGGTGGAAGAGGCCGTGGGCGGTCGTTGCCAGCTGGTACTGATGGTGGTGGTGGAGCATCTGGTGGTAGTGGGAAAAGCAAAATAGCACCAAAGGCTTGAGGTGTTGAGCCAGCATCATCGTCTGGCTTCACAATGCCTCGAATGCTCCCTTATCTGGGAGTAGGAAAACAGCTTTTAAAGCCGAAGCAGCAGGAAAAAGTTTTGGCTTTCCTTGCTGACTCAGCCTCTAGCTCTTTCGCCTCCTCTTCAGAAGGTTCGAAATCTAAAAGCAGCGAGTCGTCAGTGGATGCTCCCAGTCAGGAACACGTCACTTCCTTGTGTCCTTCACCCAAACCAAAAGTGAAGGATGCGGCAGGCAAAACTACAGTTTACTCCATGGAGCTCTTTACACATACCGAGCCTGGGTTAGAGAGGGAAATTGTTCAAAGCCCATTACAAGATGAATCGGACATGGAGTGCACTGATGCACAGCCACAGCTAGATTATTATGCTGTTCCATTGACTCAGATCACTACATTGCCCTCGCAGTGTATTGAGCCAGAATCTGACCCTGATGAGACTATGGTGCCCCGTCCCGAACGCTATAGCACTTTACACGGTGACACAGAGGAAGGTGCACATGACATTGAAGAGGAGGTGATAGATGACCCAGTTGTTGACCCAGATTGGCAGCCATTGGAGGATGAGGGTGCCGCTGCCAGTAGCTCAGAAGCGGAGGAGGATGATCCGCAGCAGCCATCTACATCGCAACAGCTTTCATCTAGCAGGCCCGTATCTGGCCAAAAACGTTTGTCAAAAAACAGTTTTAGGACAGCGTGGCCATCCGGTGAAAGTAGCACAATCCATAAAAGTGCAATGCATGAAAAGGTGTTCCATGGTAGGAAGAATGTAGTGTGGCAATTTTTTAACCAAGATCCGAATGATCAGTGTAAAGTTATTTGTAAGAAATGCTCAAAGACCTTTAGCAGAGGGAAGAATCTCCAAAATTTAAATACAAAGGGCATGCTTAGACATTTAGCCAGCATGCACTTGCAAGCCTGGACTAACTACCAAACATCACGTGCCGTTGTTGCACCTGCTCAGAATGAAGGTAGTCAGCAATGCTACATTGCTTCCCTCAGTGTAAGCCCTCCGGTTAGGACACCAACAGCAGCAAATGTAGAGGTATCGTCGCAAGGCCACAGCAGCCAGGGAATCACAAGGTTCTTGGTAGGAAACACTGTATGTAGGCCAACATCAAGAATACCATCACCAACCCTCTCTCAATCTGCCATGTCCACCTCCACCCCCGCTAGTTCCACCATATGCAGCTCTCCAGTCCAGCTCACCCTACAATAGACTCTCGTTAGGATAAGAAAGTACTCATCCTCTCATCCGCATACACAGGGTTTGAACGCCCACATTGCTAGACTAATCTCATTAGAGATGATGCCCTACCGGTTGGTTGAAAGCGAAGCTTTCAAAGCCCTGATGGCCTACGCAGTACCACGCTATAACCTACCCAGTCGACACTTCTTTGTGAGAAATGCCATCCCAGCCCTTCACCAGCATGTGAAAAACTGCATTGTCCATGCACTGAGGCAATCAGTCAGTAGAAAGGTGCACCTCACAACAGATGCATGGACCAGTAGGCATGGCCAGGGATGTTACGTGTCCATCACGGCACACTGGGTTAATGTGGTAAATGCAGGGTCGACAGGGGACTGCCATAGTGGGACAGTTCTGCCTAGCCCACTGTCTAGAAAGCAGTTGGCTGTAGGCATTCGCCACCCCTCCTCCTCTTCCTCCAGAAGCGAAAGCTCGTCCACAGAGCGCAGTCACACGACCACTCCATCCGCAGCTGCCAGTGTTGCACACGAGGTGTCCCATTATGGAACAGCTAGTGGTAAGTGTCAGCAGGCTGTTTTACAAATGAAGTGTTTGGGCGACAACAGACACACTGCGGAAGTACTGGCCGAGTACTTGCAGCAAGAATCACAGTCATGGCTTGGCAGTGTACATCTTGAGGCAGGCAAGGTAGTCAGTGATAACGGAAGGAATTTTATGGCTGCCATAACCCTTTCAGAACTGAAACACATACCTTGCCTGGCTAACACCTTGAACCTGGTGGTGCAGTGCTTCCTGAAAAATTTTCCGGGGGTTACCATCCCTGCTCCTGAAGTGCAAAGACTTTGCTCGCACACGCGCCGGTCGCCCGTACACTCCAGCAGTATGCTGAACCATCAGCGATCGCTGAATCTTCCCCAGCACTGCCTAATAATTGACGTTGCAACAAGGTGGAACTCCACACTGCACATGCTTCAGAAGCTGTGCGAACAGAGGCGTGCTGTCATGTATTTGTGGGAGGATACACATACACGGGCAGGCAGTTGGATGGCAGACATGGAGTTGTCTGGTGTGCAGTGGTCGAAGCTACAAGACCTCTGTCAAGTCCTTTAGTGTTTTGAGGAATGCACACGGCTGGTAAGTGCAGACGACGCCATCATAAGCATGAGCATCCCACTAATGCGTCTGCTGATGCAAAGTTTGACGCACATTAAGGAGCAGGCGTCTGCAGCCGAGCAGGTGGGAAGCCTTGATGGCAGTCAGCCATTGTCTGCTCAGGGAACTCTCCTGGACGAGGTGGCGGACGAAGAGGAGGAGGAGGATGATGGGGATGAATATTTATGGGAGGAGGATGCTTCTCAGGGGGCAATAGAAACTGGTGGCTTTGCAAGGTCAGGTACAGGGTTTTTGCGGGACACGAGTGATGTTGATTTGCAAGAAAGTGCTCCTCAACCCAGCACAAGCAGTGAATTGACACCTGGAACATTTGCCCACATGGCTGAGTATGCCTTGCATATCCTAAAAAGGGACCCCCGCATTATCAAAATGATGACTGATGACGATTACTGGTTGGCCTGCCTCCTGGATCCATGATATAAAGGAAAATTACAAAATATCATGCCACATGAGAACCTTGAGCAAAAATTGGCTACCAAACAAGCAACTCTTGTAGACCATTTGGTTCAGGCATTCCCTGCACACAGCGTCGGTGATGGATCTCACATGAGCTGTAAGGGGCAACATGGCAATGGTGTTAGAGGTGCACAAATCCGAAGTGGCCTTGGACAGAGGGGTTTTATGACCAGGTTGTGGAGTGATTCGCAATGACGGCAGATACGACAGGTACTGCTGCATCGATTCAAAGTGACAGGAGACAGCATTTGTCCAATATGGTTACGAACTATTTTTCCTCCCTTATCGATGTTCTCCCTCACAGGTCATTTCCCCTTTGATTACTGGGCATCTAAAATAGACACCTGGCCTGAATTGGCAGAATATGCATTACAGGAGCTCGCTTGCCCTGCTCCTAGTGTGCTCTCAGAAAGAGTCTTCAGTGCTGCTGGTTCAATACTGACCAAAAAAGGACACGTCTGGCTACCTGAAATGTTGATGATCTAACCTTCATTAAAATGAATCAATCATGGATTTCAAATTATTTTGCCCCACCTTCCCCTGCTGACACGTAGCTTGCCTGAAAAATGTCTTGCGTTTGGCCTCCTCTTACTGGCTGCACCCATTCCTCCATTTGCAGCTGCTGAATGTCCACCATAGGCCGTTTTTATACCTCCCAAAATGGGCTGACTGCCCCCACAGGGCCGTGGTCACCACCTGGCGCAAGCACCCGTGCGAGTGCCGTTTGCCTGGACAAGTGGGTGCGCCCACTCTTGGGCGACGGCACTGGCACAGGGTCCCTCATAGTACAATGAAGTGTCTCTGACGGTGGTGGTGCACAACCAACGTCAGACACACCGTCGTAATATGAGGGGCCCTGTGCCAGTACCGCCGCCCACGAGAGAGTGTTCCCCCCAGCTCAAACAGTGCTCTACCACTTGCAATACTTACCTCTCCTTGCTCCACCACTGTGTAGTCTGTGCTGTTAAATCCTTAACCCCTTAAGCCCCGGGGGTGGTTTGCACGTTAATGACCGGGCCAATTTTTACAATTCTGACCACTGTCCCTTTATGAGGTTATAACTCTTGATCGCTTCAACGGATCTTGGCGATTCTGACATTGTTTTCTCGTGACATATTGTCCTTCATGATATTGGTAAAATTTCTTTGCTATTACCTGCGTTTATTTGTGAAAAAAATGGAAATTTGGCGAAAATTTAGAAAATTTTGCAATTTTCCAACTTTGAATTTTTATGCAATTAAATCACAGAGATATGTCACACAAAATACTTAATAAGTAACATTTCCCCATGTCTACTTTACATCAGCACAATTTTGGAAACAAATTTTTTTTTTGTTAGGGAGTTATAAGGGTTAAAAGTTGACCAGCAATTTCTCATTTTTACAACAAAATTTACAAAACCATTTTTTTAGGAACCACCTCACATTTGAAGTCACATTTAGGGGTCTATATAGCACAAAATACCCAAAAGTGACACCATTCTAAAAACTGCACCCCTCAAGCTGATCAAAACTACATTCAAGAAGTTTATTAACCCTTCTTTTGCTTCATGAGAGCTAAAGCAATGTTGAAGGAAAAAATGAAAATTTAACTTTTTAGTCATGAAATCGATATTTTAGCAACAATTTTTTTATTTTCCCAAAGGTAACAGGAGAAATTGGACTGCAAAAGTTGTCCAATTTGTCCTGAGTATGCTGATAGCCCATATGTGGTGGGGAATCACTGTTTGGGTGCATGGCAGGGCTCAGAAGGGAAGGAGCGCCATTTGACTTTTTCAAGCTAATATTAGCTGGAATTGAGATCGGACTCCATGTCGCGTTTGGTGAGCCCCTGATGTGCCTAAACAGTGGAAACCCCCCACAAGTGACCCCATTTTTGAAACTAGACCCCCTAAGGAACTTATCTAGATGTGTGGTGAGCACTTTTATCCCCCAAGTGCTTCACAGAAGTTTATACCGCCCGTGCATGAAAATAAAAAAACGTATTTTTTCCACAAACATGATGGTTTAGTCCCCAATTTTTTATTTTCACAAGGGTAACTGAAGAATTTGGACCAGAAAAGTTGTAGTCCAATTTGTCCTGAGTAAGACAATACCCATATGTGGGGGGGAACCACTGTTTGGGCGCATGGCAGGGCTCAGAAGGGAAGGAGCGCCATAAGACTTTTTCAAGCTAAAATTAGCTGGAATTGAGATTGGACGCCATGTCGTGTTTGGTGAGCCCCTGATGTGCCTAAACAGTGGAAACCCCCCACAAGTGACCCCATTTTGGAAACTAGACCCCCTAAGGAACTTATCTAGATGTGTGGTGAGCACTTTTATCCCCCAAGTGCTTCACAGAAGTTTATACCGCCCGTGCATGAAAATAAAAAAACGTATTTTTTCCACAAACATGATCGTTTAGTCCCCAATTTTTTATTTTCACAAGGGTAACTGAAGAAATTGGACCACAAAAGTTGTAGTCCAATTTGTCCTGAGTACTCCAATACCCCATATGTGGGGGGGAACCACTGTTTGGGCGCATGGCAGGGCTCAGAAGGGAAGGAGCACCATAAGACTTTTTCAAGCTAAAATTAGCTGGAATTGAGATTGGACGCCATGTCGTGTTTGGTGAGCCCCTGATGTGCCTAAACAGTGGAAACCCCCCACAAGTGACCCCATTTTGGAAACTAGACCCCCTAAGGAACTTATCTAGATGTGTGGTGAGCACTTTTATCCCCCAAGTGCTTCACAGAAGTTTATACCGCCCGTGCGTGAAAATAAAAAAAACGTATTTTTTCCACAAACATGATCGTTTAGTCCCCAATTTTTTATTTTCACAAGGGTAACTGAAGAAATTGGACCACAAAAGTTGTAGTCCAATTTGTCCTGAGTACGCCAATACCCCATATGTGGGGGGGAACCACTGTTTGGGCGCATGGCAGGGCTCAGAAGGGAAGGAGCGCCATAAGACTATTTCAAGCTAAAATTAGCTGGAATTGAGATTGGACGCCATGTCGTGTTTGGTGAGCCCCTGATGTGCCTAAACAGTGGAAACCCCCCACAAGTGACCCCATTTTGAAAACTAGACCCCCTAAGGAACTTATCTAGATGTGTGGTGAGCACTTTTATCCCCCAAGTGCTTCACAGAAGTTTATACCGCCCGTGCGTAAAAATAAAAAATCCTATTTTTTGCCCACAATAATGATCTTTTAGTCCCCATTTTTTTAATTTCCCAAGGGTAACAGGAGAAATTGGACCACAAATGTTGTTGTCCAATTTGTCCTGAGTAGGATGGTACCCCATATGTGGGAGAAAACTATTGTTTGGGCACACGTCAGGGCTCGGAAGGGAAGAAGTGACGTTTTGGAATGCAGGCTTTGATGGAATCGTCTGCGGCCGTCACGTTCCGTTTGACGAGCCCCTGATGTGCCTAAACAGTGGAAACCCCCCACAAGTGACCCCAATTTGGAAACTAGACCCCCTAAGGAACTTGTCTAGATGTGTGGTGACAACTTTGAACCCCCAAGTGTTTCACTAAACTTTATATCGCCCGGGCGTGAAAATAAAAAATCCTATTTTTTGCCCACAAAAATGATCTTTTAGTCCCCAATTTTTTAATTTCCCAAGGGTAACAGGAGAAATTGGACCACAAAAGTTGTTGTCCAATTTGCCCTGAGTACGCTGGTACCCCACTTGTGGAAAAAAACTGTTTGGGCACACGTTGGGGCTCGAAAGGGAAGTACTGACGTTTTTGAATGCAGACTTTGATGGAATCGTCTGCAGGCGTCATGTTCCGTTTGCAGAGCCCCTGATGTGCCTAAACAGGAAAAAAACCCACAAGTGACAACATTTTGGAAAGTAGACCCCCAGAGAACTTACGTAGATGTGCCAACTTTGGAATTATTCTATTTCCTGGAAAGTAAATTAGTAGTGCATGGAGGTGTGGTACAATTTAAAGCAATCCTTCATACACAGGCCAGGTTTGTCCGGGCAGGTGTCGCATTGATAGATGGTGTCCCTTCGAATTCCTCTTTTGTAGCACACTCGGCACCTTCTTTGTGGCTTACCTTTTTTTTCAGTTGGCGGGACCACCCCAGGAAAATGCTGGCCTGGTACGATACGTGCACCTTCAGTTCCAGAAGTACTGGTGCCCGCTCCTTCCTTCGTGCCAAACATCAGGGCCTTAACCACTACCTCCTGGAAATGAAGGCATGACGTATCGGTGTTGTGTGCACATCGTGACAGCAGGAAAGCGTTGAGCATTGCCATTTGTACGATGTGCACGGACAGCTTTTTGTATCAAAGCACTGTACGGTTGGAGGAGTTGATCGGAGAGATCAACGCCCCACATGTTTTTGTTGTACCCAAGTACACAGTCCGGTTTGAAGACCTGTGCAGAGGTACCCCGAACAGTGCTGAGGGCGCTGCCATCACCGTGTATGGTGGTCAACAGAAGGACATCCCTTTTGTCCTTGTACTTGACAACCAGCAGGTGGTCGCTACATTGGGCTTTGCTCTCACCTTTTCTGAGAATCTGCCCAAGTAGCGTCTTCGGGAGGCCTCTCTGATTTTTGCGGACAGTACCGCAGGCTGCGGTACCTTGCGCAAAGAGAGATTTGTAGAGTGGGATGCTGGAATAAAAGTTATCGGTATAGAGGTGATAACCTTTATCCAGCAGTGGGTGTACCAAATCCCACACAATTTTCCCACTCACTCCCAGGATAGAAGGACACTCAGGCGGTTCAATCCTGCTTTCCTTCCCTTCGTAGACTCTAAAGCTGTGGGTGTACCCTGAGGTTTTCTCACACAGCTTGTAGAGTTTGATTCCGTACCTGGCCCTCTTGCTGGGCAGGTATTGACGGAATCCAAGCCGCCCCTTAAAATAAATTAAGGACTCATCCACGCAGATGTCCCTTTGAGGCACGTACACTACTGCAAACTTTTTGTTGAAGTGTTCGATGACCGGCCGAACTTTGAACAGACGGTCAAAGTTGGGGTCACCTCGTGCGGGACACCGTGCATTATCGTTGTAATGCAGGAACTTATGGATGGCCTCAAAACGCGTCCGGGTCATGACCATTCTGAATACTGGAGTGTTATATAAAATATCCACACTCCAATATTGCCGAAGTTCAGGCTTCTTCAGAATCCCCATATGGAGGACCAGGCCCCAAAACTGCATCATTTCAACCGCGTCAACAGGAGACCAGTTAGAATATGATGAACCCGAGTTTTGGTCCAAAAATTGCCGAGCATACAGATTAGTTTGCTCCACCATGAGGTTGACGAAAGCCTCAGAGAAAAAGACTTTGAAAAAGTCTAGTTCTGTGAGGCCGGTGGTGTCAAACTTGATTCCTGATTCTGCCACAAAATCAGGAATCAGTGGCTCGTAATTTTCGGGTGGCGAGGTCCATATGGGATCCGCAGTGGGGTGTGCTGGTTCGTCTTCAGCAATGGTGGGCGCTTCATCTTCATCAAAGATGGGCCTAGCCTCATCTTCTGTCCTGCGGCGTCTGCGTGGCGGTTCCGCAGGGCCGGAGGAGGAAGATGAGGAGTGGGAGGAGGATGAGGAAGAATCAGAAAAATAAAGAAAAGTGGGATCCTCTCCCTCGCTATCAGTGTCGGAGGCAAGGAAAACATATGCCTCCTCCGCTGAATAGCGCTGTTGGGACGAACGGGACGAGCGGGACATTTTTTTTTGTAAGTGTGGTGCTTGGGTGTACTTTATTGGTAACTATGTGTAAGGGTGGTTTCACACTTGCGTTTTTGTCTGCAGCGTTTTTTGCACAAAAAACGCATGCGTTTTTTTCCTATATTTAACATTGAAAATGCATGCGTTTTTTGTGATACGCGTTTGGTCGCGTTTTGAAACGCATGCGTCTTTTTGCTGCATGCGTTCTTTTTCAGAAATGCAACTTGTAGTATTTTTGAGAGGCGTTTTTTTGACACATAAAAACGCATGCGTTTTCATGCGTTTTTTTGTGTCAAAAAATACATTGGAGTCAATGGAAACGCATGCGTTTTTAAGCACATGCGTTTGTTTGCTTTAAAAACGCATGCGTTTTTATTAAAAAAAACAGAAAACACACTGATATGCCACCGCCCACCATAAAGGTGATAAAGGGATCCTAACCCTAACCCTAAAGGGATCCTAACCCTTTAGGGTTAGGGTTAGGATCCCTTTAGGCTTAGGGTTAGGGGTAGTGTTAGGGTTAAGATCCCTTTAGGGTTAGGGTTATGATCCCTAACCCTAACCCAACTATTTCTGTTTATAGTGGGTTTTTTACTTTATTTTGTTGATTGGCAGCTGTCACACATTTCTCAGCATGCACACACACACCGCTGCTGTGAGCTGTCATTGGTGGGATCGAATGATAACATTGATCCCACCAATCCCTGCAGGGCTTGGTGACCATGGCAACTGCCTAGGATCCCTCCAATCCTAGGCAGGTCACTGCCAGGTCACCAGCAGGGCACACAGCGGTCACAACGTGACCGCCGCTGTGCCCTGCGATTGGCGCGATCGTCGATCGCGCCAATCAGCTCCTGCAGGCCCTGCTGGGCCTGCACTAGTCACTGGCCTGTGATCGGTGCCATTGCAGCACCGATCCAGGCCGCTACAGCAGGGGGCAGGGAGTATGGTAGCAGGGGGCAGGAAATATGGTACAGCCGGGCACAGCGCGGTAATACCGCCACTGTGCCCTGTGATTGGCGCGATCGTCGATCGCGCCAATCAGCTCCTGCAGGCCCTGCTGGGCCTGCACTAGGCTCTGGCCTACGATCGGTGCTATTGCAGCACCAATCCAAGCCAGTACAGCAGGGAACACCGCCGCTGTGCCCTGCGATTGGCGCGATCGATACGATCGGCGATCGCGCCAATCCGGGGGGGTACTCGATCCTAGCCTGCGACCTCATTGTTTCAGCCGCTCCGATTGGCTGAAACAATGAGGAACGCTGTGATTGGCTGTTCAGAATTGAACAGCCAATCACAGCGATCCAGAGGCATGGGGGGCGAAGCCAGGCCCGGGGATGTCGGCGCCATCTTCCTCCTGGTAAGATGGCGCCGGAAATTGAATGTGATCACCGCGACTTAAGTCGCGATGTCGCATTAAACAGTATGACGTACTATCCCGTCTGTGGGAATTAAGGCCCACCCCACCTCGACGGGATAGTACGTCATATGGGATTAAGGGGTTAAATGGCACTGCCATTACAAATTTGTTGCAATGATATATGATAGTAAAAATATACATTGGCCTTGGCCTCCATTTAGACCCCTTAATACTTTGCACCAAATACCACTGTCTGCAACTCTGCAGAGAAGCCCATCCCTGTACCTCACTATGCCACCAGTTTATTTATGAACAATTCCTTGGCAGGCATTTTGCATAATTTAGTATTTTGGCCTACTAACTGTGTCAGCCACTTATAACAGTTGTCCTCCACTGAACAAAGCTATGCCACCTGTGTACTCCTGTTACCAATTGTGAACTGCATGTAGCCTACTTACTTATTTGTGCCTAATAACTGTGTCAGCCTCTCATAACAGTTGTCCTTCCACACAGAACCAAGCTAGGCCGCCTGGTTAGTCCTGCTAGCAGCTTTGAACTGCATGAAACCACCTTTTTTTATTTTAGGCCTCTGTCTGTCTGTATGTCTGTCTGTCTGTGCCACACATTACAACTGTCCCCCCCTGAAACAAGCTATGCCGCCTGGTTAGTCCTGCTAGCAGTTTTGAACTGCATTTTGTCCCTTTTTTTTAGGCTAGGCCTCTGTCTGTCTTGTCTGTCTGCGCCACACATTACAACTGTCCCCCGCTGAAACAACCTAGACCGCCTGGTTATTCCTGCTAGCAGTTTCGAACTACATTTAGCCACCTTTTTTTATTTTAGGCCTCTGTCTGTCTGTCTGTCTGCGCCACACATTACAACTGTTCCCCGCTGAACCAAGCTAGGCCGCCTGGGTAGTCCTGCTAGCAGTTTTGAACTGCATGAAGCAACCTTTTTTTATTTTAGTCCTCTGTCTGTCTGTCTGGCTGTGCCACACATTACAACTGTCCCCCCCGAAACAAGCTAGGCCGCCTAGTTAGTTCTGCTAGCAGTTGTGACCTGCATGAAGCCACCTTTTTTATTTTAGGCCTCTGTCTGTCTGTCTGCGCCACACATTACAACTGTCCCCCCCTGAAGCAAGCTAGGCTGCCTGGTTATTCCTGATAGCACTTTCGAACTGCATTTAGCCACCTTTTTTTTTATTTTAGGCCTCTGTCTGTCTGTATGTCTATGTGGCTGTGCCACACATTACAACTGTCCCCCCATGAAACAAGCTAGGCCGCCTGGTTATTCCTGCTAGCAGTTTCGAACTGCATTTAGCCACCTTTTTTATTTTAGGCCTCTGTCTGTCTGTATGTATGTTTGTCTGGCTGTGCCACCCATTACAACTGTCCCCGCTGAAACGAGCTAGGCCGCCTGGTTAGTCCTGCTAGAAGTTTTGAACTGCATGAAACCACCTTTTTTAATTTTAGGCCTCTGTCTGTCTGCGCCACACACTACAACTGTCCTCCCCTGAAACAAGCTAGGCCGCCTGGTTAGTCCTGGTAGCAGTTTTGAACTGCACAAAGCCACCTTTTTTTATTTTAGGCCTCTGTCTGTCTGGCTGTGCCACACATTACAACTGCCCCCCCCCTGAAACAAGCTATGCCGCCTGGTTAGTCCTGCTAGCAGTTGTGAACTGCGTTTTGCCACCTTTTTTTATTTTAGGCCTCTGTCTGTCTATCTGGCTGCGCCACACATTACAACTGTCCCCCGCTGAAACAAGCTAGGCCGCCTGGTTATTCCTGCTAGCAGTTTTGATCTGCATGAAACCACCTTTTTTATTTTAGGCCTCTGTCTGTATGTCTGTCTGTCTGAGCCACTTATTACAGTTGTCCTCCACTGAACCAAGCTATGCCACCTGTGTACTCCTGTTACCAATTTGGAACTGCATTCAGCCAACTGTTTTATTTTAGAACTACTCAGTCTGTCTGAGCCACTTATTACAGTTGTCCTCCGTTGAACCAAGCTATGCCGCCTGTGTACTCCTCTTACCAATTTAGAACAGCATTTAGCCTACTTACTTATTTGGGCCTAGTAACTGTGTCAGACTCTCACAACAGTTGTCCTCCACTGCTGAACCCAGCAATGCCGCCTCTGTAGTCCTCTTACCAATTGTGAACTGAATATAGCCTTCTTTTTTATTTTAGGCCTACTCAGTGTGTCAGAGCCACTAATTACACTTGTCCTCCTCCGCTGAACCACGCTATGCCGCCTGTGTACTCCTCTTACCAATTTTGAACTGCAATTAGCCACCTTTTTTAATTGTGGGCCTACTGTCTGTCTGAGCCACTTATTACAGTTGTCCTCCGCTGAACAAAGCTATGCCGCCTGTGTACTCCTCTTACCAATTTTGAACTGCAATTAGCCACCTTTTTTAATTGTGGGCCTACTGTCTGTCTGAGCCACTTATCACAGTTGTCCTTCGCTGAACAAAGCTATGCCGCCTGTGTACTCCACTTACCAATTTTGAACTGCATTTTGCCTACTTACTTATTTAGGCCTACTAACTGTGTCTGCCTCCCATTACAGTTGTCCTCCACTGAACAAAGCTGAGCCTCAATTTTCATCCGGTGTCAGATATTAAACTTGTTGTGAATTCTGCTCTTGGGTTCCCTCCAGTGGTTGTAGGTGGGAATGCAGTTGTCTCTGAGTCACAGCACTGGCCAGGTGTATCAGCTAATTGCTGTTCTGACTGGGATATTGAAGTGTGCTGGATTCCTTAGCCCTTGCCAGTTGTCAATGTTTCTTTGGAAGTATTGGATCACCTGCTTGGCTGCCAGTTCAGCAAAGATAAGTGTCTGTTTCTTTTTCTGAAGCACACTTGCTGTGTGCTTATTTTCAGTGCTGAGTTTTTGTTTCTATTTGTCCAGCTTAGACTGTGTCAGCTGTTTTTCTCAGTCTGGTTGATTCTCTGGAGTTGCAGTTATACTCTCCATGTCTTTAGTTAGATGGTGGAGTTTTTGTATTTTCTGCTGTGGATATTTTGGGAGGGTTTTTTACTGACCGCACAGAACTCTGTCCTGTCCTTTTCTATTGAGCTAGAAGTGGCCTCCTTTGCTAAGTCTGTTTTCTGCCTGCGTGTGTCTTTTCCTCTCCAACTCACAGTCAATATTTGTGGGGGGCTGCCTATCCTTTGGGGGTCTACTCTGAGGCAAGATAGTTTTCCTATTTCCATCTTTAGGGGTATTTAGTCCTCCGGCTGTGTCGAGGTGTCTAGGTTTTGTTAGGTACACCCCACGGCTACTTCTAGTTGCGGTGATAGGATCAGGGTTTGCGGTCAGTATGTTACCACCTACTCCAGAGAAGGTTTTCATGCTGCTCCAAGGCCACCTAATCATAACAGTACAACTGGCCAACAATGAGTTAAATGCATCTCAGAAGAAGGGAGGAAAGGTCTTGAGCCATTTTTTTTTCTTCAGTCTGTTTTGTCTTCTTCTCCCTCTTTATCTCTGGGTGGCTGAAGAGCCTTGTGCTAGCATGAGTGTTCAGGAATTAGCTTCTCGTGTAGACCAGCTTGCTGCTAGGATACAGGGTATTTCTGATTATATTGTTCAAACTCCTGCTTTAGAACCGAAGATTCCTACTCCTGATTTGTTTTTTGGTGACAGGTCCAATTTTTTAAGTTTTAAAAACAACTGTAAACTGTTTTTTGCATTGAAACCTCGATCCTCTGGTGATTCCATTCAACAAGTTAAAATCATCATCTCCCTGCTGCGGGGTGATCCACAGGATTGAGCATTTTCCCTGGAATCTGGGGATCCTGCTTTGCTTAATGTAGACTCATTCTTTCAGGCATTAGGATTACTGTATGATGAACCTAATTCGGTGGATCAAGCTGAGAAGACCTTGTTGGGCCTGTCTCAGGGGCAAGAGGCGGCTGAATTGTATTGTCAGAAATTCAGAAAATAGTCTGTGTTGACTACATGGAATAATGATGATTTGGCGGCAATTTTCAGAAAGGGTCTTTCTGAATCCATTAAAGATGATATGGTGGGGTTTCCCACACCCTCCAATCTGAGTGATTCTATGTCTCTGGCCATTCAGATTGACCGACGCTTGCGGAGCGCAGAACTGTGTGCGCTATGGCGTTATCCTCAGAGCAAATTCCTGAGCCTATGCAGTGTGATAGGATTCTGTCTAAAATAGAACGACACGGTTTCAGACGTCTCAATAGGTTGTATTATTATTGTGGCGACGCTTCCCATTTCATTTCAGTCTCTCCTAAGCGGACAAAGAGGATCGCCAGTTCATTTACCATCAGTACTGTACAACCTAAATTTCTGTTACCTGTGTCCTTGATCTGTTCATTGTCATCATTTTCTGTCATGGCATTTGTGGATTCAGGCGCTGCCTTGAACTTAATGGACTTTGACTTTGCTAGGCGTTGTGGTTTTCCCTTACAGCCTTTGCAGAACCCTATTCCTTTAAGGGGCATTGATGCTACACCCTTGGCTAAAAATAAGCCCCAGTTTTGGACACAGGTGACCATGCGCATGGCGCCAGCCCATCAGGAAGATTGTCGATTTCTGGTGTTGCATAATTTGCATGATGCTATCGTGCTGGGTTTTCCGTGGTTGCAGGTACATAATCCTGTTTTGGATTGGAAGTCCATGTCTGTGACTAGTTGGGGTTGTCAGGTGGTTCATAATGTTTTTCTTCTGATGTCTATCGCCCCTTCTTCCTCTTCTGAAATTCAGGAGTTTTTGTCTGATTTTCAGGATGTATTCGATGAGCCCAAGTCCAGTTTCCTTCCACCGCACAGGGACTGCGATTGTGCTATTGACTTGATTCCAGGCTGTAAGTTTCCTAAGGGCCGACTTTTCAACCTGTCTGTACCTGAACATGCTGCCATGCGGAGCTATGTTAAGGAGTCTTTGGAGAAAGGGCATATTCGGCCATCTTTTTCACCGATGGGAGCGGGGTTCTTTTTTGTTGCTAAAAAAGATGGTTCCTTAAGACCCTGTATTGATTATCGCCTCTTGAATAAGATCACGGTCAAGTTTCAATATCCTTTACCTTTGCTTTCCGATTTGTTTGCTAGGATTAAGGGAGCTAGTTGGTTTACTAAGATTGACCTTCGGGGGGCTTATAATCTTGTTCATATTAAACAGGGTGATGAATGGAAAACTGCGTTTAACATGCCCGAAGGCCATTTTGAATACCTTGTGATGCCATTCGGACTCTCTAATGCTCCATCTGTTTTTCAGTCCTTCATGCATGATATCTTCCGGGATTATCTTGATAAATTCCTGATTGTATATTTGGACGATATTTTGATTTTTTCCGATGATTGGGAGTCTCATGTGCAGCAGGTCAGGATGGTATTTCAGATCCTTCATGACAATGCTTTGTTTGTGAAAGGGTCTAAGTGTCTTTTTGGGGTGCAGAAGGTTTCCTTTTTGGGCTTTATTTTTTCTCCCTCGTCTATGGAGATGGATCCGGTTAAGGTTCAGGCCATTCATGATTGGATTCAGCCCACATCCGTGAAGAGCCTTCAGAAATTTTTGGGTTTAGCTAATTTTTATTGCCGTTTCATTGCTAATTTTTCCAGCGTGGTTAAACCCTTGACTGATTTGACGAAGAAGGGCGCTGATGTGGCAAATTGGTCCCCTACAGCTGTCTCTGCCTTTCAGGAACTTAAACGTCGTTTTACTTCTGCTCCAGTGTTGCGTCAACCGGATGTTTCTCTTCCGTTTCAGGTTGAGGTTGACGCTTCTGAGATTGGGGCAGGGGCTGTTTTGTCTCAGAGGGATCCTGTTGGTTCCTTAATGAAACCGTGTGCCTTCTTTTCCCTTAAGTTTTCGCCTGCTGAACACAATTATGATGTCGGCAATCGGGAGTTGTTGGCTATGAAGTGGGCGTTTGAAGAGTGGCGACATTGGCTTGAGGGAGCTAAGCACCGTATTGTGGTCTTGACCGATCATAAGAATCTGATTTACCTCGAGTCTGCCAAACGGTTGAATCCTAGAGAGGCTCGATGGTCTTTGTTTTTTTCTCGTTTTGATTTCATGGTCTCGTACCTTCCGGGTTCTAAGAATATTAAGGCTGATGCCCTCTCTAGGAGTTTTTTGCCTGATTCTCCTGAGGTCTTAGAGCCGGTCGGTATTCTGAAAGATGGGGTGGTCCTTTCTGCCATTTCCCCTGATTTACGACGGGTTCTTCAGGAATTTCAGGCTGACAAACCTGACCGCTGTCCTGTGGGGAAACTGTTTGTTCCTGACAGATGGACTAGTAGAGTGATTTCTGAGGTTCACTGTCCCGTGTTGGCTGGTCATCCTGGCATTTTTGGTACCAGAGATTTGGTTGGTAGGTCCTTTTGGTGGCCTTCATTGTCGCGTGATGTGCGTTCTTTTGTGCAGTCCTGTGGGACTTGTGCACAGGCCAAGCTTTGTTGCTCCCGTGCTAGTGGGTTGCTTTTGCCCTTGCCGGTCCCTGAGAGGCCCTGGACGCATATTTCTATGGATTTTATTTCCGATCTTCCTGTTTCCCAGAGGATGTCGGTTATCTGGGTTGTTTGTGACCGATTCTCTAAGATGGTTCATTTGGTGCCTTTGCCTAAATTGCCTTCTTCTTCTGATTTGGTTCCGTTGTTCTTTCAGCATGTGGTCCGTTTGCATGGTATTCTGGAGAATATTGTGTCCGACTGAGGTTCCCAGTTTGTTTCTAGGTTTTTGCGGGCCTTTTGTGCCAAGCTGGGCATTGATTTGTCTTTTTCCTCTGCATTTCATCCTCAGACAAACGGCCAGACCGAGCGAACTAATCAGACTTTGGAGATGCTTTGTGTCTGCTGATCAGGATGATTGGGTGGCTTTTTTGCCATTGGCCGAGTTTGCCCTTAATAATCGGGCTAGTTCGGCTACTTTGGTTTCGCCTTTCTTTTGTAATTTTGGTTTTCATCCTCGTTTTTCTTCTGGGCAGGTTGAGCCTTCTGACTGTCCTGGTGTGGATTCTGTGGTTGACAGGTTGCAGCAGATTTGGGCTCATGTGGTGGACAAGTTGGTGTTGTCTCAGGAGGAGGCTCAGCGCTTTGCTAACCGTCGTCGGTGTGTTGGTTCCCGGCTTCGGGTTGGGGATCTGGTCTGGTTGTCTTCCCGTCATGTTCCTATGAAGGTTTCTTCTCCTAAGTTTAAGCCTCGGTTTATTGGTCCTTATAGGATTTCTGAGATTATTAATCCGGTGTCTTTTCGTCTGGCGCTTCCGGCCTCTTTTGCTATCCATAATGTCTTCCATAGATCTTTGTTGCGGAAATATGTGGAGCCCGTTGTTCCCTCTGTTGATCCTCCGGCCCCTGTGTTGGTTGATGGGGAGTTGGAATATGTTGTTGAGAAGATTTTGGATTCCCGTTTTTCGAGGCGGAAGCTTCAGTACCTTGTCAATTGGAAGGGTTATGGCCAGGAGGATAATTCTTGGGTTTTTGCCTCTGATGTCCGTGCTGCTGATTTGGTCCGTGCCTTTTATCTGGCTCATCCTGATCGTCCTGGAGGTCCTGGTGAGGGTTCGGTGATCCCTCCTCAAGGGGGGGTACTGTCGTGAATTCTGCTCTTGGGTTCCCTCCAGTGGTTGTAGGTGGGAATGCAGTTGTCTCTGAGTCACAGCACTGGCCAGGTGTATCAGCTAATTGCTGTTCTGACTGGGATATTTAAGTGTGCTGGATTCTTTAGCCCTTGCCAGTTGTCAATGTTTCTTTGGAAGTATTGGATCTCTGCCTGGCCTCACCTGCTTAGCTGCCAGTTCAGCAAAGATAAGTGTCTGTTTCTTTTTCTGAAGCACACTTGCTGTGTGCTTATTTTCAGTGCTGAGTTTTTGTTTCTATTTGTCCAGCTTATACTGTGTCAGCTGTTTTTCTCAGTCTGGTTGGATTCTCTGGAGTTGCAGTTATACTCTTCACGTCTTTAGTTAGATGGTGGAGTTTTTGTATTTTCTGCTGTGGATATTTTGGAAGGGTTTTTTTACTGACCACACAGAACTCTGTCCTGTCCTTTTCTATTTAGCTAGAAGTGGCCTCCTTTGCTAAGCCTGTTTTCTGCCTGTGTGTGTCTTTTCCTCTCCAACTCACAGTCAATATTTGTGGGGGGCTGCCTATCCTTTGGGGGTCTACTCTGAAGCAAGATAGTTTTCCTATTTCCATCTTTAGGGGTATTTAGTCCTCCGGCTGTGTCGAGGTGTCTAGGTCTTGTTAGGTACACCCCACGGCTACTTCTAGTTGCGGTGATAGGATCAGGGTTTGCGGTCAGTATAAGTTACAACCTACTCCAGAGAAGGTTTTCATGCTGCTCCAAGGCCACCTAATCATAGCAAAACTGCATTTGGCCTACTTCTTTGGTTGGGCCTACAAATGGTGTGTGCCGCAGCTTGGTGTTCTCCACTGAATGAAGCTGAGCTTAAATTTTCAGGCTATCAGCCTATATCAAATATTAAACTGCATTTGGCCTACTTGTTTGGTTGGGCCTACTAACGGTGTCTGCCGCTGCTTGTTGTTCTCCTCCACTGAACAAAGCTGAGCTTCAATTTTCAGGCTTTCAGCCTACATCAAATATAAAAATGCATTTGGCCTACTTGTTTGGTTGGGCCTACTAACGGTGTCTGCCGCTGCTTGCTTTTCTCAACTGAACAAAGCTGAGCTTCAATCTTCAGGCTTTCGGCCTATATCAGATATTAAACTGAATTTGGACTACTTGTTTGGTTGGGCCTTCTAACGGTGTCTGCCGCTGCTTGGTGTTATCCTCCACTGAACAAAGCTGAGCTTCAATCTTCAGGCTTTCGGCCTATTTCAAATATTAAACTGCATTTGGCCAACAATGGGCCTACTAACGGTGTCTGCCACTGCTTGCTTTTCTCAACTGAACAAAGCTGAGCTTCAATCTTCAGGCTTTCGGCCTATATCAGATATTAAACTGCATTTGGACTACTTGTTTGGTTGGGCCTACTAACGGTGTCTGCCGCTGCTTGGTGTTCTCCTCCACTTTACAAAGCTGAGCTTCAATCTTCAGGCTTTCGGCCTATATCCGATATTAAACTGCATTCCGGCTACTGGTTTGGTTGGGCATACTAATGGTGTCTGCGGCTGCTTGCTTTTCTCAACTGAACAAAGCTGAGCTTCAATCTTCAGGCTTTTGGCCTATATCAGATATTAAACTGCATTTGGGCTACTGGTTTGGTTGGGCGTACTAACAGTGTCTGCCGCTGCTTGGTGTTCTCCTCCACTTTACAAAGCTGAGCTTCAATCTTCAGGCTTTTGGCCTATATCAGATATTACACTCCATTTGGGCTACTGGTTTGGTTGGGCGCACTAATGGTGTCTACCGCTGCTTGGTGTTCTCCTCCACTTTACAAAGCTGAGCTTCAATCTTCAGGCTTTCGGCCTATATCAGATATTAAACTGCATTTGGCCTACTTGCTTGGTTGGGCCTACTAATGGTGTCTGCCGCTGCTTGTTGTTCTCCTCCACTGAACAAAGCAGTGCCGCCTGTTTACTCCTGTTACCAATTTAGAACTTCATTTGGCCCACTTTATTACTTGGGCCTACTAATTGTATCTGCCACTCATTACAGTTTTTCTCCACTGAACAAAGCTATGCCGCCTGTTTAGTCCTGTTACCAATTTTGAACTGCATTTAGCCCACTTTATTCTTTGGGACTATATCTGTGTTTACTCCTCATCCTGCCCATTGGCCAGCCACTGCTACATGAGTCTGCTAGTACATTGACCCACACCACTACATTCACCTTGCACTCTACACAGCCAGAATCTGACCCTGCTGAAAGTCAGGTTCCCCTTCCCGCATACTATACCATCTTACACGGGGACAAAGACGAAGGTGCGGATGAAAGTGCAGGTTCCTTCATCAGGTGGGGGGGCATACTCGTTGGCGGCGTCACTGGCACAGGGCCCCTCATAGTACGCAAAAGTGTCTCTGCCGGTGGGAGGCGCCCCCACCGTCTAACACACCGCCGTACTTTGAGGGGCCCTGTGCCAGAGCCAATGTGAACAAGTGGGCCCCCCCCTGCTTGCTCGGTATCACAGAACTTGCAAAGTTTAATACTTACCTCTCCCTGCTCCACCGCCGTGATGTAGTTCGCGTTTCCTGGGCCCACGAAAAACTTGAACCAGCCCTACCCCACCACAACTTTAGCCAAATGACCCCCAATTTTCAATGCCTAACTATTATTATAAGGTAAATTAAGATTCACAAGCTTAAGTGACATGAATTGATGATTTTGAAATTAAAATGAGCGCTGTAGGTGTTTTCCTGTCCTCCACTCACTGCCGACTTTGATTCCCCATTGGCTTACATTGGGTTTTGTGTTTCAGTCGATCCCCGAGTTTTCGCGATAATCGGCCGATTTCACCCTACCTGACTTTTGACAAAGTCGGGTTTCGCGAAACCCGACTCGATCCTAAAAAAGTAAAAGTCGCTCAACCCTATCTGCCACTAATTGTTTGAAATGTGAACACTCCTGAATGAGTCTCTCCATTTACTGGGTTGACTGTAGTGTAAGAGATGTCACTTCCCATTATACTATACTCACCCACCTCGTCTTAATTTGACATTCAATTCAAAGGTGTAAATGCTGGCATAAACACTGATACCTAATGCATGGCTGATTGCTGCCGTGCCATTCTAAAATTTGGACTGTGGGTGAATTGAGGCCACTTTCCTGGTGTTTGTCCCAAATTTGATGCATTTTGGCAGCTTTTGGGCCCACTTGAAGGTGTTGTGTGTGCATTTGTTTTTGCCTCCCATTGACTCCAATGATGTTCGGTGAATATTTAACTAATAAATTGGCAAATATTGCAAATTCGGCAATTGTAATCCAAACCGAACAGTGAAATATTTGCTCATCTCTATCATACACATGACCCTAGGACCTAGGAAGGGCGACCAAGATAATATCTTGTTACAGGAGATAGCAAGATGGATCTATCGCGTTAACTCACAAACTCCTTTGAGCCTTAATGGGGGCTTTACCTTTACTGCGTTCCTTTAGAGTGGAAAGTGCACCGTTTGTAGAGAACCTGTTCTAATTAATAGAACTATTAAGTGATCCATACTCACTAAAAATATATTTACTAATAAAGATGAGAAATAGGACTCGTTATGATATGATAGGCTAACCTAGGCTGAGAATCAAGCTTTCTTTTAAATCAAGGACCCAGGATGGCATGCAATGAGGCATGATCCTCCTAACTTAATGTAATTATTTTCTTGTCAACACAAAGATGATAGAGCTCAACTTTAGAGGTAATACTTACCTGTTATCCTGATGAATCAAATATTTCTGCCTCCTTAATTGCATTTATTATTATAGCAATAACATGCGTAGCAGAATTTTTGCAAAGTCTTTAAACATGCGCAGTATGGCGCTTGGACTCATGGCACCTTAGAAATTGAAAGCGATCATTTGCACGGGCGCTAACGCGCAAGTATACTGGACACATTGTAGTTGATGGGCAGTGAAAGACAGTGAGTGTACGCATTCTCAATCTCAATGTTCCATGGAGTTTAGTCCATGGCAATATGGAGGATAGTTAGATGCAGCGGTGTGACGGCGATGTAATCCCAGAACTGATTCAGCACAGGAAGTTTCCTGTGAACTACAAAAAAGTGATGCCGGTAAATCCCGGAACCATGTCATCACAGTGCGTATTCTGCGAACTTACAACAAGTGAATATATTAGTAAATGGTTGACATTCACTTTTGGCTGGAAAGGATATCCTTCCTATTTGTAATGAAGAAGAGTCCTTCTCCTGGATGAGAACAGACCGATTAGATGACAGGTTACTAAATACATTCCTAGTGATTGTATCCCATTAGTAGGTTCAAATAATAGAGGTCATTGTATAAAAGTAATGAGGAAGGTAACTGGTGGACCCTTGGTGACAATGTAACAGCCTAGTTTATTTAACCCCTTTCTGACCTCGGACGGGATAGTACGTCCGAGGTCAGAAGCCCCGCTTTGATGCAGGGCTCCGCGGTGAGCCCGCACCAAAGCCGGGACATGTCAGCTGTTTTGAACAGCTGACATGTGCCCGTAATAGGCACGGGCAGAATCGCAATCTGCCCGCACCTATTAACTAGTTAAATGCCGCTGTCAAACGCAGACAGCGGCATTTAACTACCGCTTCCGGCCGGGCGGCCGGAAATGACGGCATCGCTGACCCCCGCACATGATCGGAGGTCGGCGATGCTTCTCCTTAGTAACCATAGAGATCCTCGAGACCTCTATGGTTACTGATCGCCGGTGTCTGTGAGCGCCACCCTGTGGGCGGCGCTCACAGCACACCTGCAATTCTGCTACATTGCAGCGATCTGATAATCGCTGCTATGTAGCAGAGGCGATCGAGTTGTGCCTGCTTCTAGCCTCCCATGGAGGCTATTGAAGCATGGCAAAAGTAAAAAAAAAAAGTTGAAAAAAATGTTAAAAAAATAAAAAATATATAAAAGTTTAAATCACCCCCCTTTCGCCCCAATCAAAATAAATCAATAAAAAAAAAATCAAATCTACACATATTTGGTATCGCCGCGTTCAGAATCGCCCAATCTATCAATTAAAAAAAAGCATTAACCTGATCGCTAAACAGCGTAGCGGGAAAAAAATTCGAAACACCAGAATTACGTTTTTTTGGTCACCGCGACATTGCATTAAAATGCAATAACGGGCGATCAAAAGAACATATTTGCACCGAAATGTTATGATTAAAAACGTCATCTCGGCACGCAAAAAATAAGCCCTCAACTGACCCCAGATCACGAAAAATGGAGACGCTACGAGTATCGGAAAATGGCGCAATTTTTTTTTTTTTTTTTAGCAAAGTTTGGAATTTTTTTTCACCACTTAGATAAAAAATAACCTAGTCATGTTAGGTGTCTATGAACTCGTACTGACCCGGAGAATCATAATGTCAGGTCATTTTTAGCATTTAGTGAACCTAGCAAAAAAGCCAAACAAAAAACAAGTGTGGGACTGCACTTTTTTTGCAATTTCACCGCACTTGGAATTTTTTTCCCGTTTTCTAGTACAAGACATGCTATAACCAATGATGTCATTCAAAATTACAACTCGTCCCGCAAAAAATAAGCCCTCACATGTCCAAATTGATGGAAAAATAAAAAAGTTATGGCTGGGAAGGAGGGGAGTGAAAAACGAACACGGAAAAACAAAAAATCCCAAGGTCATGAAGGGGTTAATATCTGTTGGAATGCTAAATGCCGCTGACTTTTAATTAACATTTTATAGTGTTTTTAATGATGTCTAGTGCATAAGTTATGTCTAGTGTTGAGCGATACCTTCCGATCTCCAGCAGTATCGGTATCGGTTTGGATCGGCCGATATCCAAAAAATATCGGATATCGCTGATACCGATACCTGATACCAATGCAAGTCAATGGGACAAAAATATCGGAATGTAAATAAGCCCTTTCTGTCCTTCTACATCCTGTTCCAGAGGGGGGAAGAGTGTGGCCAGTGCGTGGGCGGACACTGTGCGTGTCTGTGTGTGCGGGCGGGGTCTGTGCGGCCTGCCGGGGCTCTGTGCGTGTGTGCCAGGACTCTGTGCAGGCATGCTGGGGCTCTGTGCGGGCCTGCTGGGGCTCTGTGCGGCCAGCCGGGGTTCTGTGCGGCCTGCTGGGGCTCTGTGCGTGTGTGTTGGGGCTCTGTGTGGCCTGCCGGGGCTCTGTGCGAGTGTCGGGGCTCTGTGCAGGCTGCCGGGCTTTGTGTGTGTGTGTTGGGGCTCTCTGCAGGCTACCGGGGGTCTGTGCGTGTGTTCCGGGGCTCTGTGCGGGCTGCCGGGGCTCTGTGCATGTGTGCCAGGGCTCTGTGCGTGTGTGCCGGGGCTCTGTGCGTGTGTGCCGGGGCTCTGTGCGGCCTGCCGGGGCTCTGTGCGTGCTGCCGGGGCTCTGTGCATGTGTGTAGGGGCTCTGTGCGTGTGTGCCTGGGCTCTGTGCGTGCTGCCGGGGCTCTGTGCGTGCTGCCGGGGCTCTGTGCATGTGTGCTGGGGCTCTGTGCGTGTGTGCCTGGGCTCTGTGCGTGTATGCCGGGGCTCTGTGCGTGTGTGCCGGGGCTCTTTGCGGCCTGCCGGGGCTCTGTGCGGGCTGCCGGGGCTCTGTGCATGTGTGTAGGGGCTCTGTGCTTGTGTGCTGGGGGTCTGTGCGTGTGTGCCGGGGCTCTTTGTGGGCTGCCGGGACTCTGTGCGTGTGTGCCGGGGCTCTGTGCGGTCTGCCTGGAGTCTGTGTGTGTGTGCCGGGGCTCTGTGCGTGTGTGCCGGGGCTCTGTGCGTGTGTGCCGGGGCTCTGTGGGGGCTGCCGGGGCTCTGTGTGTGTATGCGGGGGCTCTGTGCGGGCTGCCGGGGCTCTGTGCATGTGTGTAGGGGCTCTGTGCTTGTGTGCTGGGGGTCTGTGCGTGTATGCCGGGGCTCTGTGCAGGCTGCCGGGGGTCTGTGCGTGTGTGCCGGGGCTCTGTGCGTGTGTGCCGGGGCTCTGTGCGTGTTTGCCGGGGCTCTGTGCGGGCTGCCGGGGCTCTGTGCGTGTGTTCCGGGGCTATGCGTGTGTGCCGGGGCTCTGTGCGTGTGTGCCGGGGCTCTGTGCGTCTGTGCCGGGGCTCTTGCGGGCTGCCGGGGCTCTGTGCATGTGTGTCGGGGCTCTGTGCAGGCTGCCGGGGCTCTGTGCGTGTGTGCCGGGGCTCTGTGCGGGCTGCCGGGGCTCTGTGTGTGTGTGCTGAGGCTCTGTGTGGGCTGCCGGGGCTCTGTGCGTGTGTGCCAGGGCTCTGTGCGTGTGTGCCGGGGCTCTGTGCGTGTGTGCCGAGGCTCTTTGCGGCCTACTGGGGCTCTGTGCATGTGTGCCGGGGCTCTGTGTATGTGTGCCGGGGCTCTGTGCATGTGTCCTGGGGCTCTGTGCGGACTGCTGGGGGTCTGTGCGTGTGTGTCGGGGGTCTATGCGTGTGTGCCGGGGCTCTGTGCGTGTATGCCGGGGCTCTGTGCGTGTGTGCCGGGACTCTGTGCGTGTGTGCCGGGGCTCTCTGCGGGCTACTGGGGCTCTGTGCATACACGTAGAGGCTCTGTGCGGGCTGTCGGGGCTCTGTGCGTGTGTGCCGGGGCTCTGTGCGTGTGTGCCGGGGCTCTGTGCGTGTGCCGGGGCTCTGTGCGTGTGTGCCGGGGCTCTGTGCGGGCTGGGACTAAGTCCTGCTTTGCACACACTGAGCATGCCCAGGGTAGGATCTCTCAGTGGAGATCGAGGGTCACTGTTGTGAATTCTGCCTTTGGGCTCCCTCCGGTGGTTGTAGGTGGTAATGCAGTTGTCCCTGGGTTGCAGTCCTGGTCAGGTGTATCTGCTGATTGCAGTTCTGACTGGGGTATTTAGGTGTGCAGGATTCATTAGTCCTTGCCAGTTGTCCATGGTTGTTGGAGGTGTTGGACCTCTGTCTGGTTCCTCCTGCCTTGCTGCCAAATCAGCAAAGATATGTGTCTGGTTTTGTTTCTGTGGCACACATGCTGTGTGCTTTATAATTCAGTGCTATTCATTTGTTTTTTCTTGTCCAGCTTAGTTTGTGTCAGTATTTACTCAGCCTAGTTGGATTCTCAGGAGTTGCAGATATACGTTCCACGTCTTTAGTTAGATGGTGGAATTTTTTGTATTATCTGCTGTGCATATTTTTGGAAGGATTTTAATACTGACCGCTTAGTATTCTGTCCTATCCTTTCCTATTTAGCTAGAGTGCTTCTTTTGCTAAATCCTGTTTTCTGCCTGCGTGTGTCTTTCCTCTCCTACTCACAGTCAATATTAGTGGGGGGCTGCCTATCCTTTGGGGTTCTGCTCTGAGGCAAGGTAGAATTCCTATTTCCATCTATAGGGGTATTTAGTCCTCCGGCTGTGTCGAGGTGTCAAGGGTTTGTTAGGCACACCCCACGGCTACTTCTAGTTGCGATGTTAGTTCAGGATTTGCGGTCAGTACAGTTACCACCTACTCCAGAGAAAGTTTCATGCGGCTCCAAGGTCACCGGATCATAACAGTGCAACTGGCCAATAATGAGTTAAATGCATCTCAGAAGAAGGGAAGAAAGGTGTTGAGCCATTTTTTTTCTGCAGTCTGCTTTGTCTTCTCTTCCCTCTTTTTGTCTGGGTGGCTGAGGAGTCTTGTGCTAGCATGGATGTTCAGGAATTAGCTTCTTGTGTAGACCAGCTTGCTGCTAGGGTACAGGGTATTTCTGATTATATTGTTCAGCCTCCTGTTTTAGAGCCGAAGATTCCTACTCCTGATTTGTTTTTTGGTGACAGGTCCAAATTTTTGAGTTTTAAAAACAACTGTAAACTGTTTTTTGCTCTGAGACCTCGATCCTCTGGTGATTCCATTCAGCAGGTTAAAATCGTCATCTCCCTGCTGCGTGGCGATCCACAGGATTGGGCATTTTCCCTGGAATCTGGGAATCCGGCTTTGCTTAATGTAGACTCCTTTTTTCAGGCTTTAGGATTATTATATAATGAACCGAATTCTGTGGATCAAGCAGAGAAGACCTTGTTGGCCCTGTCTCAGGGTCAAGAGGCGGCAGAATCGTATTGTCAGAAATTTAGAAAATGGTCTGTGTTGACTAAATGGAATGATGATGCTTTGGCGGCAATTTTAAGAAAGGGTCTTTCTGAATCCGTTAAAGATGTTATGGTGGGGTTTTCCACGCCTTTCGGTCTGAGTAATTCTATGTCTCTGGCCATTCAGATTGACCGGCGCTTGCGGGAGCGCAGAACTGTGCGCGCTGTGGCGTTGTCCTCAGAGCAGATTCCTGAGACAATGCAGTGTGATAGGATTCTGTCTAGAACGGAACGAGAAGGATTCAGACATCAGAATAGGTTGTGTTATTATTGTGGCGATGCTTCTCGTGTCATTTCAGTCTGCCCTAAGCGGACAAAGAGGATCGCTAGTTCATTTACCATCAGTACTGTACAACCTAAATTTCTGTTATCTGTGTCCTTGATCTGCTCATTGTCATCATTTTCTGTCATGGCGTTTGTGGATTCAGGCGCCGCCTTGAACTTAATGGATTTTGAGTTTTGGGTCTTTACAGTACCTGGTGCATTGGAGGGGGTACGGGCCGCAGGTCCGGTCTTGGGTGCCGGCCAGATCGGTACACGCTGATCGTCTGGTTTGGGCATTCCATGCTCGGAATCCTGAGAATCCTGGGGGTCCAGAGGCCCCCCATTAAGTAAGGGGTACTGTCATGGTTTACTGTGCTCTCGGGTCAGGTAGTTGCAGGGTTAACTGGAATGGCCTCTTTCTGGATCCTGGGAGGCTTTTTATAGCCTCACTGTGAGGTCAATCCTTTTTGTTTATACGCTGACTCATGGCTGAGTGTGTCTGACTCTGGTGTGCCTCTGTTTTGTGCAAGTACTAAAGTCTGTGTGTTTATTTTCTGATCTGGTCCTGTCCCTGTTGTGATTCCTGCCTGCTCTTTCTGTACCGTCTATTGCCCGTTCTGGTTTTCTGATCTCTAGCTACGTTCTGACTATTCTCTGCTCGCCCCTTCTGTACCGCGCCGCCCTCTCCGTGTATGACCCCCGCCTGTCCGACCTGAGTTTCCCTCTCCTCTATTTCAGATTCCCTGTAAAATCCTGCACTCATCCCCAACAGCAGGACGCTAAGCCCCGCCCCCTGTGGTCACATGATCGTAGGTCCCTCTGTTCTCTACCATACTCAGCACGCTGTGCAGGTCCCGTCTGTCTGAGTTTTCCTTGTAGTATCTGACTCTGGGCTCTCCAGCAGTGTGGGTGAGTCACCTTGTTCAGCCGTGGCAGTGCGCCAGTGCTGACAGGATCCTGACACTTACCCAAGTCTCGTAGCTGCACCGTTATCTGGGTTGTCACCGATCATTTCTCTAAAATGGTGCACTTGGTGCCGCTTCCATAGTTACCTTCTGCACGGGACTTGGCGGCGTTGTTCATAAAGCATATTTTCCGTTTACATGGAATGCCTGATAAAATTGTCAGTGACCGTGGTCCCCAGTTCGCGTCTCGGCTTTGAGTAGAGCTCTGCCGTTTACTCAGCATAGAGTTGAATCTCTCCTCTGCATACCATCCCGAGACGAATGGGTTGGTAGAGAAGACCAACCAGACTCTGGTGACATACTTGCGGCATTTTGTTTCTGCTAGGCAGGATGACTGGGCATCTTTGCTTCCTTGGGCGGAATTTGCCTTGAACAATGCCGTAGCCGATTCCACTGGGCAGACTCCATTTCTCCTTAATTACGGCCAGCATCCGTGTGTACCTGTGCCCATGCCCGTGTCATCCACCGATTCTGGGGTGGCAGACTGGGCGGTGGAGGCACGTGACATTTGGGACCACACACAGGATGCCATTCGGGCCTCCAAGGAGAGAATGAGGGTTTCTGCTGATACACATCGGCGCCCCGCTCTGACCTTTGCTCCTGGCGACTTAGTGTGGCTCTCCACCCGTAACATCAGGCTGCGAGTTGAGTCCACTAAGTTTGCGCCTCGCTACATTGGCCCGTTCAAGGTTCTGGAACAAGTCAACTCTGTGGTCTACCGTTTGGCTATTCCTCCACACTTTAGTATCACCGACACTTTTCACGTTTCCCTCTTAAAGCCCGTTCATTTGTCCTGGTTTTCTGAGTCATCTGCCGGGACATCGGGTTCATCCACGGATGAGTTTGAGGTGAATGCTGTCGTGGGGTGCAAGGTGGTACGTTACAAGAAATTTTATCTGGTGGACTGGAAGGGTCACGGTCCAGAAGATAGAACCTGGGAACCTGTGGAGCACATTCGGGCTCCGCTGCTCATTGCAGCTTTTGAGCGTAGCAAGGCTCAAGGAGGGGGGCCCTAGGAGGGGGGTTAATGTTAGAAGTCGAGTTCCCGCCGCTGCACAGGGGGAATCTCGAACCATGTCTGCTGCGGTCTCCCATTCTGCATCGGCCGCAGTGGAGCCTGCTCAGCGTCGGTCCCAGCGTCTCACTGAATCTGATACTGTGCAAAGGGTTACTGCTGCCTCTCCAGGCTCTACTATTGTACTATTGTACCCTGCACTGGTCTGCAGCGAGCAGGCTTTTCTGGGACTAAGTCCTGCTTTGCACACACTGAGCATGCCCAGGGTAAGATCTCTCAGTGGAGATCAAGGGTCACATGCTCAGGTACTGCAACAATTTCCATTGGTCCACCAGGAAGGTCCTGTACCTGATCAAGTTCTGTGGCAGCCTTCCATTGGTCCTTCTGGGAAGGTCCTGTAGGTGCTACAGCTATAAAAGGTTTTCATGACCACACGGCCATGCGCTAGTATCAAATATGTATGAGCTCAGCGCCAGTGTGGTCGTGTGTGTGGTCAGGGACCTGGCTGAAATAAGCCCCTAGAATGCTGGCACCTCCGGCGAGGAGTTTTGTGTATGCAGTCAGGGACCCGGCTGAAATAAGCCCCTAGAATGCTGGCACCTCTGGCGAGGAGTTTATGTCTGAATTCAGGGCTGGCTAATAGCCACTAGAATTCCAGCTCCACCGGAGAGGAGCTGCTTGTTGGTTGGACTGCATTACCACTGTCGGCTCTACACAGTAGCTGTGTCCCCTGTGAGCTAAGCAGGGCACAGCGTTCTCTTTACTACGGGCTCTATGAAGTAACAGAGTTCGTTTGTACTAATTTGCTTCGCTGCCTTGCTTAGCAGCAGGTTCTTTCCTGCACGGTGGATCCCGGGTTGCGAACGCACCTATCTCATCTAATAAATATATTCGGTGCGTTCCGCCAACCCTAACACTGTGCAGATGCCTTTCTCCTCTGCATTCTGTGAATCTTTGGAGCAGACCTCTGATGCCCAAGAAATAGAATGTGTGAACAGCTCTGCAGAATGGCCCATCTGGGTTCCACACAGTCAAGTTGGGCGTTTAGAGACTGTGTTCACTAGAGCCTTCAGTAAAATTACCATCTACCCCACGTACACCTCAAACACCAAACCTATTCCCCCTTCCACCACAACCTTGCTTTTTCCACTCTTTTAACCAGCTGTTTCACAAAACTAGGCTCAGACCTGTCAGTCACCTGTGACTAAATTTATAATCACTATTTATTGGCTCAGATAGTGTGGCTGGAGCACAGAATTAGCCCAAACTATTTTCATTATGAAATGTGGCCTGTTGCCTGCACCACAGTATTAGCACAATGGATTTATATTATGAAATATGGTCTGGTGCCTGCACGAGAGTATTAGCCCCAAAGATTTTGCTAACAAAATGTGGCATTGTGCCTGTACCACAGTATTGGCACAAAGGATTTATATTATGAAATATGGCATGGTGCCTGCACAAGAATTTTAGCCCAATCAATTTTAGTTATGAAATGTGTCCTGGTACCTGCACAACAGTATTAGCCCAAATGATTTTGATTATGAAATGTAGCCTGGTGCCTGCACCACAGTATTAGGACAAATGATTTATATTATGAAATATGGCATGGTGCCTGCCCAACAGTATTAATCCAAATGATTTTGATAATAAAATGTGGTCTGGTTCCTGCACAAAAGAATTAGACCAAATAATCTCGATTATGAAATGTGGCCTGGTGCCTGCACCATATTATTAGCCCAAAGATTTTGATAACAAAATGAGACCTGGTGCCTGCACTACAGTATTAGCACAAAGGATTTATATTATGATATGTGGCCTTGTGCCTTCACCAGAGTATTAGCATAAATGATTTTGATTATGACTTGTGGCCTGGTGCTTGCCGCAGAGTATTATCCCAAATGATTTTGATTATGAAATATGGCCTAGTGCCTGCATCAGAGCATTAGTCCAAACAATTTTGGTTATGAAATGTGGCCTGGCACCTGCACCACAATATTAGCCCAAAGATTTTCAAAGCAAAATGTGGCCTGGAGCCTGTACTACAGTTTTGGCCCAATTTTTTTTATATTTTGAATTGTAACCTGTTGCCTGCCCAACAAAATTAGCCCAAATGATTTTGATTAGGAAATTTGGCTTGGTGCCTCCTCAACAACATTAACCCAAATGATTTGATTAGGAAATGTGGCTTGGTGTCTGCACAACAAGATTGGCCCAAACTATTTTGATTATGAAATGTGGCCTGATGCCTGCACAACAGTATTAGCACAAATGATTTATATTATGAAATATGGCATGGTGCCAGCACCACAGTATTAGCCCAAACAATTTTGATGATAAAATGTGGCCTGGTGGCTGCACTAGAGAATTATGCCAAACGATCTTGATTATGAAATGTGGCCTGGTGCCTGCACCATATTATTAGCCCAAATGATTTTGATTATGAAATGTGGTCTAGTTATTTTTTAAAAAAAGCAGACCGCTTACCCCTCACCTCTCCCCACCCCCTACCTCATAAAACACATCCCCCGCTCATCATACAGCACCACTATCCTAGCCAAAGTCCTAAGTGCCCAAGTTTTGCCATCTTTGAAGGAAAATGCTCAAGAATCCGAATATGAATCTGAATGAGCTATGTTCTTAGCAAATTTGAATTTGGTGAATGTTTTCCAAACAAGTTCACTGATATTTACTGAGCACTCTAGCATTTTAGTGCTCGATCATCACTAGTGCCAATACTTTTGGCTATGACTGTATATAAAAGGTATACTAAATACAGTACAGACCAAAAGTTTGGACACACCTTCTCATTTAAAGATTTTTCTGTATTTTCATGGCTATGAAAATTGTAAATTCACACTGAAGGCATCAAAACTATGAATTAGCACATGAGGAATTACATACTTAACAAAAAAGTGTGAAACAACTGAAATTATGTCTTATATTCTAGGTTCTTCAAAGTAGCCACCTTTTGCTTTGATGACTGCTTTGCACACTCTTGGCATTCTCTTGATTATATTATTATTAATTAATATTTGTGCATATTATATCAAGTGAATAGGGCAAACTCTTGCTCCAATACTACTATTGTGTCCCTTCCTGTACAGACGACCACCAGAGGATTTACCTATTTTCCTATGGTCAATTCCCTAGGCTATAGTGGTCAAGCTATGCCTCTCAAACCAATGAAGGGGTAACAGTATTCTGTAGATTCTCACCTAGCTGCATTTAACAAGAAGATCTAATGCTTTTCATGATGCTAAAGATAAAAACGGATGGATTTTCGGAATGAGGAAAGCTATGTAATTTCATCTGATGAACTAGATTAGTGTTTCCCTAACTTCAGTCCTCATGGTCCGATCCCCAACAGGTCATGTTCTAAGGATTTCCTTAGTATTGCACAGGTGAAAATATGATTAAAGCATCCGAAAATTCTCTCACCTGTGCATTACTATGGAAAACCTGAAAATGTGACCTGTGGGGGGCTGTGAGGACTTAAATTTGTAAAACACTGAACTGAAAGAAAATAAACTCATTGATCATTTTGGAGTTTGTCTGATTTTCACTTTGTGTGTTATTTAATGGAGCAATAAGTTCTGCTTGTCGTTCTTTGTCCAAATGACTTCTGCTTCTCTGTTACTAAAACCAGAACAGAGAAACAGTATTCTATTGCATGTGTGAAACAGTTTACTCCATTACTAAAATGTGTATACTGTAATAAATGTGTGTTTGCATGTTAAAATACTATATTGTATTCTTTTCTTTTACAGAGCACAAGCAACAGAGTATCTCAGTCTTCTAGTGTTGAGCAGCCACAATCACATGCTGCCTCTCACTCAAGAGAATCCTTTGTGCCAAGCCATGCGAGTGCATTTCATTTACCTGATTCTCCACATTCTTCAGCATTTTTTTATTCGAGTTCAACATTGCCATCACAGAGAGTTAGCTCTCCTTTATCAATGCAGCAAGTAGGCTCTCCAACTAAACTCCAGCGGGTGGGCTCCGCATCAGAGAGTACTGGTTATAATACCACACAGAGAATTTCTTCTCCAAAACAATCCCCTAGTCGTCTCGCCAAATCCTACAGTACCAGTTCACCTATCAACATTGTTGTATCATCAGCGGGTCCGTCTCTTTCATCTGCTCGAGTGACTTCTCCACCAACCATCCAGTCTAATATATCTTCTTCGCCTTTACATCAGCTGAGTTCAGCAATTGGTTCGTATGCCACATTGTCTCCTACAAAACGAGTAGTTCATTCCTCTGATCAGTACACTAAGCCTTCACAAGAACTATATGCCACAGCCACATTGCAGAGACCTGGCAGTTTAGCAGGTAATTATTCTTTATTTTGCATATACATTACATCATAATTTCATTTTGTAACCTATTAAGGACTAAACAATTTAATGTCATTCCAAATAATATAAATTTAATGTGTGTAAATTACTCTTTCTATCACTTATTACATATGTCATTTATATTTATGTAACTTAATTTACAAAAAAAGATAACATTGAAAAAAGTTTACTTTTCATAATTAATGCATATAGTAAATATACTTTATATACACTAACTTTCAAAAGTTTGTAGGATCACCCAGACAATTTTGTGTTTTCCATGAAAACTCATACTTTTATTAATCAAATGAGTTGCCAAATGAATTGAAAATCTAGTTCAGACATTGACAAGGTTTGAAAAAAGATTTTTATTTGAAATAATAATTTTCTCCTTCAAACTTTGTTTTCGTCGCAGAATGCTCCCTTTGCAGCAATTACAGCATTGCAGACGTTAGGCATTTTAGCAGTTAATTTGCTGAGGTAATCCTCCATGCGTCCAGAAGCCCCTCCCCCAAGTTGGTTTGGCTTGTTGGGCACTTTTTGCGTACCATACGGTCAAGCTGCTCCCACAACAGCTCAATGGGGTTGAGATCTGGTGAATGCGCTGGCCACTCCATTACAGATAGAATGCCAGCTGTCTGCTTCCCTAAATAGTTCTTGCATAATTTGGAGGTGTGCTTTGGGTCATTGTCCTGTTGTAGGATGAAATTGGCTCCAATCAAGCGCTGTCCACAGGGTATGGCATGACATTGCAAAATGGAGTGAAAGCCTTCCATATTCAAAATCCCTTTTACCTTTTACTATTCTCCCACTTTACCAGCACTAAGGCAAACCCCAGACTATCACATTACCTCCACCATGCATGACAGATGGCATCAAACACTCTTCTAGCATCTTTTCAGTTGTTCTGCGTCTCACAAAGGTTCTTTTGTGTGATCCAAACACCTCAAACTTGTATTTGTCTGTCCATAACACTTTTTTCCAATCTTCCTCTGTCCAATGTTTGTGTTCTTTTGCCCATATTAACCCTGCTGTTCTGTTCGGTCTGGGGAGACCTATTTTGAACTTTGGTATTTTTTGGGGTGTTCAAGATGCGGTTCTGAAACTTGTGGTTGATTGACTTAAATGAGGATGGGTCGGTCGGCCACGGGTTTCAGAGCCGCATCTTGAATATTTTAAAGAATATTGAAGTTCAAAGTCGGTCATTTTTGACCAACAGAACAGCAGGGTTAATCTTTTCCTTTTATTAGCCAGTCTCAGATATGGCTTTTTCACTTTTGTTACCCCTTCATTTCTTCTTATCACTACGGCATTATGTTTTGGCTTCAGGTCATTTGGTTGGTACCAGTTGCACCCTATACCTATTTAGGGATTATTAGGGTGCATCTAGGGTTAGCCATGGGTGAGCGGGGGCGCCATTTTGCGTACAAGCTAGGGTGCCAACCTCCGCTGATAAGAATGGTTTAATAGGGTCCATTAGGGCCATATAGGGGTATTTTATATTACACAGCATCCAATCACTTTGTTTGCCAGCTTAGGGCCTCTGTGTGTGTTATTGTCTTTTTCTATATTATTAATAAAGATTACAGTTTTTGGCCTTTTCTTTGCCATGCTGCCCTGGAGGCCAGAATCCCGGAGTTGCCTCTTCACTGTAGAAGTTGACATTGGCGTTTTGCGTGTACTATTTAATGAAGCTGCCAGTTGAGGACTTGTGAGGCATTGATTTCTCAAACTAGAGACTCTAATGTACTTGTCTTGTTGCTCAGTTGTGCAGCAGGGGCTCCCACTTCTCTTTCTACTCTGATTATTGCCTGTTTGTGCTCTCCTCTGAAGGGAGTAGTACACACCGTTGTAGGAAATTTTAAGTTTAGTGGGGGTGATTCATAGGGATCCCACTAGTGTCTTTCAGCTGCACCCTGTGACTGCTAACACGGCGCATCGTATTTACGGCGACTCTGTGAAGCAACTGGGTGAGGTCTAACCCACTAGTGAGCAAGCGTCCATCCGCTATTACCCAGCTGCAGGTGTCATCTCTGCATGGTGGACCCCGGACTGCAAACCCACCTCATATTCTCTAATATTATTATTTGGTGCGTTCCGCCATTCCTAACATTTTACTAACGCCAAGGTCTGGCTAGAAATGGTGGACGAACAGCGACTGTAGTGGTACATCCAGCAGCTCGAGGGCAGGTTGGTGGCTCTCGAGCGTACAACCTCAGCTGTGGATGTTACCACAGTAGCTGTTCAGGTTGCTAGCGTGGCTGCAGCAAGTTTGTCCACTGCCACCCTGTTCCATCCTTATCCTTCCTCCCGCTGCCAGATAAATACTTTGGTGATAGCAAGTCATGTAGAGGATTCGTGAGTCAGTGTGCTATACAGCTTGAGCTCCTGCCTGCACGTTTTCCCACAGAGCGGGCAAAGGTGCGATTTATTATATTCCTCCTGTCGGACAGGGCATTGGAGTGGGCTACGCCGCTGTTGGACCGCGACGATCATGTGGTGCAGAGTGCTCTGCTGTTTCTGAGTGCTCTGAAACAAGTCTTTTTAGGACCTCGAGTCACCCATGATATAGCACTCCAACTTCTGGCATTGACCCAGGGCTCGTCCATGGTCAGCCATTTTGCCGTCCACTTCTGGACTTTAGCATCTGAGCTGGAGTGGCCGGATAAAGCCCTCATCCCAGAATTTTGGAGGGGGCTGACTGACCATGTGAAGGACGCTTTGGCCACCAGGGAAATTCTCGCCACACTGGTGGAGCTAAAAGCTGTGTCAACTCGCATCGACCTTCCTTTTAACGATTAAAGGTTGGAGCGAGCCCATTGTAGGCAGAGGTTTCGGCTGGCTCCCACCTTTGCCAAACCTCTGGAATCTCCGGTCCACGCATCTGACTCACATGAGCCCATGGAGGTGTCACGAGCGGACCGCTCGTGCACTCAAGATCTGTCATGTCTGCCGGCAGTCAGGACATCTTGCCTCCAAATGTTCCCAGCGTTCGGGAAAACGTCAGCGTCTAGTGGTTGTAGGAGGAGGTACACTATACACGGCAACATTTTCCTCCAAATTGTCCTTCAAGGGGACAATTACCATAGACCCATCCACTCTTATGGTAGAGCTTTGCGTGGATTCTGGAGCGGAGGGCAATTTTATGTTATCTGCCTTCACCCAGCGACATGCAATACCCCTGATGATGCTCACCAAACCTGTGACCATATGAGTGGTAAATGGGTTGACACTGCCCTCACAGATAACACACCAAACAATCCCATTTACTTTATCCATGTCTCCATCTCATCAGGAGATTATCTCCCTTCTAGTCATTCCCAAGGGAATTGGTGAAGTCCTGTTAGGGATACCATGGCTACGCTACCACTCTCCTCATATAGAGTGGTCCTCAGGGAGAATTCTGGGATGGAGTGAATCTTGTGAGGGTAGATGTCTGAGGGAGTGCGTTCAGGTTGCTGCAACTGAGGTACCTGCAGACCTTTCCTCTCTCCCCAAGCACTATTGGTCATATGCGGACATGTTCTCCAAGAGGGCTGTGGAGACCCTTCCGCCTTACCGCTCCTATGACTGTCATATTAACCTTTTCCCTGGTGCTGAGCCTCCCCGGGGTCGAGTCTACCCTTTATCTCTCCCAGAGACAGAGGCAATGTCTCAGTACATTCAGGAGAATCTGGCAAGAGGAAGTCAGTGTCACCTGCAGGGGCGGGGTTCTTCTTTGTGCAGAAGAAGAACGGAGAACTACATCCATGCATAGATTACAGCAGTCTTAATGCCATCACCGTTAAGAATAAATACCCTCTACCCCTGATATCTGAGCTCTTCGATAGGTTACGGGGAGCAATGGTATTTAGTAAGCTTGATCTGGGGGGTGCTTACAACCTGACTCGCATCCTTGAGGGGGACGAATGGAAGACAGCTTTTAACACCAGGAATGGGCATTATGAATACCTGGTGATGCCCTTCGGGCTCTGTAATGCCCCAGCCTTTTTCCAAGACTTTGTGAATGATATCTTCGGGGATATACTCTCTACCTCGGTTGTAGTCTATCTACATGATATTCTCATCTACTCTTCAGATATTGACTCCCATCGGAGAGATGTTCGCAAAGTCTTCGACCTCTTACGGGCAAACTCTCTCTACGCCAAGTTGGAGAAGTGTGTGTTTGAGCAGGAGTCCTTGCCTTTCCTTGGTTATATCATCTCTGCCCAGGGTTTGGCTATGGATCCTGCCAAGCTACAGGCTGTGATGGATTGGCAGGAACCCCATTCACTTAAAGCGTTGCAGCGCTTTATGGGGTTCATTAACCCCTTCATGACCGGGGGATTTTTCGTTTTTCCGTGTTCGTTTTTCGCTCCCCTCCTTCCCAGAGCCATAACTTTTTTATTTTTCCGTCAATTTGGCCATGTGAGGGCTTATTTTTTGCGGGACGAGTTGTACTTTTGAACGACATCATTGGTTTTAGCATGTCGTGTACTAGAAAACGGGAAAAAAATTTCAAGTGCGGTGAAATTGCAAAAAAAGTGCAATCCCACATTGGTTTTTTGTTCGGCTTTTTTGCTAGGTTCACTAAATGCTAAAAATGACCTGCCATTATGATTCTCCAGGTCATTACGAGTTCATAGACACCAAACATGACTAGGTTATTTTTTATCTAAGTGGTGAAAAAAAATTCCAAACTTTGCTAAAAAAAAAAAAAAAAAAAAAAAAAAATTGCGCCATTTTCCGATACTCGTAGCGTCTCCATTTTTCGTGATCTGGGGTCGGTTGAGGGCTTATTTTTTGCATGCCGAGATGACGTTTTTAATGATAGCATTTCGGTGCAGATACGTTCTTTTGATCGCCCGTTATTGCATTTTAATGCAATGTCGCGGCGACCAAAAAAACGTAATTCTGGCGTTTCGAGTTTTTTTCCCGCTACGCTGTTTAGCGATCAGGTTAATACTTTTTTTTATTTGATAGATCGGGCAATTCTGAGCGCGGCGATACCAAATATGCATAGATTTGATATTTTTTTTATTGATTTATTTTGATTGGGGCGAAAGGGGGGTGATTTAAACTTTTATGTTTTTTTTATTTTTTTCACATTTTTTTAAACTTTTTTTTTTAACTTTTGCCATGCTTCAATAGCCTCCATGGGAGGCTAGAAGCAGGCACAACGCGATCGGCTCTGCTACATAGCAGCGATCTGCTGATCGCTGCTATGTAGCAGAATTGCACGTGTGCTGTGAGCGCCGACCACAGGGTGGCGCTCACAGCGACGGGCAATCAGTAACCATAGAGGTCTCAAGGACCTCTATGGCTACAATGGAGACGCATCGCCGACCCCCGGACATGTGACGGGGGTCGGCGATGACGTCATTTCCGGCCGCCCGACCGGAAGCGGTAGTTAAATGCCGCTGTCTGCGTTTGACAGCGGCATTTAACTAGTTAATAGGTGCGGGCAGATCGCGATTCTGCCCGCGCCTATTACGGGCACATGTCAGCTGTTCAAAACAGCTGACATGTCCCGGCTTTGGTGCGGGCTCACCGCGGAGCCCTGCATCAAAGCAGGGGAGCCGGCATCGGACGGTATAGTACGTCCGATGCCGGTAAGGGGTTAATTACTATTGTCAGTTCATCCCACACTTCTCAACTTTGGTAGCTCCCTTGTTGCCCTCACCAAGAAGGGAACAAATCCAAAGTTTTGGTCAGAGGATGTCTCCAAGGCCTTCCTCTCGGTTAAGTCACACTTCACTAGCGCTCCCATTCTACATCGCCCCGATGTAGATAAGCCATTTATCATGGAGGTGGATGCCTCATCCATTGGTACTGGAGCAGTCCTTTTCCAAAAGGATGCTCAAGGTCGGAAGCATCCTTGCTTCTTCTTCTCCAAGACCTTGACACCGGCGGAGAGGAATTATTCCATCGGGGACAGGGAGTTGCTAGCCATGAAGTTGGCTTTCTCAGAGTGGAGACACCCCTTTTGAAGGAGCTCGGTTTCCCTTCCAGGTTTTCACTGACCACAAGAACTTGGTATATCTACAGACGGCCCAGCGGCTGAATTCTCGCCAGGCTAGATGGTCCCTGTTCTTCTCCCGGTTTCATTTTACTCTTCATTTTCTCTCCGGGGAGAAGAACATTCATGCCGACGCTCTCTCCCGCTCCGTAGTGTCATCTGAGGAGGAAGAGGAGGAGCCTTGGCTTATTGTCCCTTCTGAGAGCCTGAGAACTGTAGCTCTGGTTTCGCTAGAGTCTGTGCCCCCGGGCAAGACTTTCGTGCCAGCAAATCTGCGACCGGAGGTTCTCGCTTGGGCTCACTCGTCCAGAGTGGGTGGGCATTTTGGGACCAAAAGGACATCTGAGCTTTTGGCGAGAACATACTGGTGGCCGTATATGGTCCGTGATGTCAGGGACTATATCAAGTCACACTTCGCTGGCGCTCCCATTTCACATCTCCCCGATGTTGATAAACCATTTATCATGGAGCTGGATGCCTCTTCCATCACTGCTGGAGCATCCATGTTTTACAAACCACCCAATCGGCTAAACTCTCGCCAGGCCAGATGGTCCCTGTTCTCCCAGTTCACTTTACCCTCTATGTTCTCTCCGGGGAGAGGAACACTCGGGCCGATGCGCTCTCCCGCTCCTTTGTGTCATCAGAGGAGGAGGAGGAGCCTCTGTTTATTGTCCCTTCAGAGAGCCTGAGAACTGTGGCTCCGGTTTCGCTAGAGTCTGTGCCCCCAGGCAAGACTTTCATACCATCTAATTTGTGACTGAAGGTTCTCTCTTGGGTTCATTCATGCAGGGTGGGTGGAGATTTTGGGACCAGGAGGACATTAGAGTTTCTGGCGAGGACGAACTGGTGGCCACATATGACCCGTGACTTCAGGGGCTATATTCAGGCGTGTCTCCTCCACCAAGAATCAGTCTCCTCAGCAACGGCCTGCAGGGCTACTTTACCCCCTGCCAGTGGCAGACATGCCCTGGGAGATGGCCGGGATGAACTTTGTGGTGGGCTTACCCAAGTCTCGTCACTGCACCATTATCTGGGTAGTCACCGACCATTTTTCTAAAATGGTGCACTTGGTGCCACTTCCACGGTTATCTTCTACACGGGCCTTGTTCATTAAGCATGTTTTCCACCTACATGGCATGCCAGACAAAATTGTCAGTGACCGGGGTCACCAGTTTGCATTTCTCGGTTCTGGAGAGAGCTCTATCGTTTACTCAGCATTGAGCTGAATCTCTCTTCTGCGTACCACCCTGAGATGAATGAGTTGGTAGAGAGGGCCAACCAGACTCTGGTCACATACCTGCGACATTTTGTCTCCGCCAGGCAGGATGACTGGGCATCCTTGGTAACATGGGTGGAGTTTGCATTGAACAACGCCGTTGCTGACTCCTCCGGGCAAACCCCATTCCTCCTTAACTACGGCCAGCATCTGCATGACTGGGTGGTGGAGACACGTGACATTTGGGACCGCACACAGGATACCATCCGGGCCTCCAAGGAGAAAATGAGGTCCTTGAGAGCTACAGCTATAAAAGGTCCACATGGCCGCACAGCCATGCGCTAGTATAAACTTGATAATGTGTGTGTGTAGATGAATGTCTGTCAATGGATGAAAGCTCCTTAATCATTCCCATTCCTAGTGATGATGACTGCTAGCGAATGGTGCAAGCTACCTAGCGCCCGACAGTGCTACCTGCACACTTAGCACACGTTTCTGCGTCTGTTCGCAGTGCCCACCTGTACGGCACCGTGGGCAATCAGTGCGCTTTCCTAGCAGCCGGTCAGTGTAGGTTGGGAACTCCCGCTTGGACTCAGCATGTGACTCAGGGCATACTCAGGCGTGGGCTCAAAAGCCACTGAGGGTTAGAGCGAGTCCAATCACCACTTTAGTGGTGTGATTCATAGGGATCCCACTAGTGTCTTTCAGCTGCACCCTGTGACTGCTAACAAGGCACAGCGTATTTACGGTGACTCTGTGAAGCAACAGAGTTCACTTCCATTCACACTGGCGGGTGAGGTCTAACCCACGTGTGAGCAAGCGTCCATCCGTCATTACCCAGGTGCAGGTGTCTGCATGGTGGACCCCGGACTGTGAACGCACCTCATATTCTCTAATATTATTATTTGGTGCAATGCGGGTAAAAAAGAAATGAACAAAGGAACGGCACTAGAGACATACAAACTCTCATGGATAGAGACTCTGATGAGAGCGAGCTGCAGGTGTCACGAAGCTGATGGGTATATGGTGCTCTGCATGAATAGCATATAGCTGAATAATAATCCAAGCAAAAAGAGAAAAATATGCGGCACTCACCCTTCTTTGTGCTGTGCATTCATGTTCTTTATTGGAATAAAATAGTAGGGGGGGCGTGGCCTGACTTCTGATGGTGCAGGTTGCATAGTGTGGGAGCTCCATTCCCAGGACTCATAAAGCGGCACACAGCAGTGCACAGACGGTGCTTTCTCCTCCAGAACTCCCCACTCCTGCTCCTTACCGTTCGGTGAGTGTATGGGGAAATCTAAAGCCGGCGCAGGGGACCCTTCCATGCGCATTGTGGACTTCTTTGCAGCCACCCCTCAGCAGCCTCAGAGGCCCAAGATGGCGCCGCTTTCTCCTAGATCCTCCAGAGCTGCACGCCGAGGCTCTCAGTCTTCTGCCTCAAGCACAGCAGCGGCTGATCTCTCAGAGGCTCCAGTTACAGCAACGCTGCTCAGAGACATGCTTGGTGACCTCCGTACCTCCCTGCAGGAGGATATGCGTTCCATGATGGCAGAGCTCAGGGGGGAGGTGGAGGAGCTGGGAGGCCGCACGGATCATCTTGAAAATAAAATGTCCGAACTGGTAGCTTCTCACAATGATTTGTGGGAAGCTCATGATAACCTGCAGCTGCTTGTTACCAAAACTCATGCTAAAACCCTGGATTTGGAAGACAGATCCAGGAGAAATAATGTGAAACTAAGAGGCATTGCTGAATCAATTGGGGCTGATGATCTCAGAGCCTTTCTACAAGACTTTATCACATCTATTCTCCCACTTTATTCCAAATATGACGTTGTGATCGACCGTATTCATCGGATCCCTAAACCCTCAGGCCTTGACCCTGCGGTACCCAGAGATGTACTAGCTCGCATCCATTTTTTTGTTATGAAGGAGGAATTTCTGCAAGCACTAAGATCGAAGCCGTCGCTACCTGAACGATTTGCTACCATTGCAGTTTTCCCTGATCTGTCTCCAGGAACTCTAGCCCTCCGCAGGGCTTTTGCACCATACACCTCAATCCTGAGGGAAAAGGGTATATTATACCGCTGGGGTTTCCCCACCAAACTTTGCATTCGTAAAGATGGTTCATTTACCACGTGCCTATCCCCGTCGCAAGCAGCCAAGACCCTGTCCCAATGGGGTTTTGACCCTCCTGCGCCCACTCCTGCCTCTGCTTCCACCAAACCTGGAGGATCTGGTCCCCGGAGACGCCGTATTACCCCTGACTGGAAGGTCGCCTGAAGTGTCTATTTTAACCATTTCCTGGCTGGAAGAATTTATTTTTTCCTTTTTCCCACTCAGTTCTAGTTCTCTTTTTTTTTTTTTTTTTTTTTCTCTTCCTTTTGCTTGCTGAGTTTTTTGCTGAGGCTGGTTCCTGGCAGGACTCCGCTCAGCATATTGCCCCATTGGTGAACTGTTTTCTATTTTCACCTCGGACTCAGGATTTCCCTGGATTTTCCCTTGTTTAAATGTTTGGATTTTGTATGTTTGTTTTTCCCTTCTCCTCCTTCCCTCCCTCTCCCCCCTCCTTTCCCTCTTCCCCCCCCCCCTCGTCGCAGATGGAGTTTGCCAGGTATCCCACGACATGTTTATGCTTTTTTTGTGGGTAATGGGTTTGCATATCTTCTTCAGCAAATTGTGTAACATATTACAATGAGTGTTTCTTTATATTCTATTAATGTTAACGGCCTCAACTCCCCTGGTAAGAGATCGATTGTCTGGCGTCAGCTCGCTAAATCCAAACACGATATTATATGCTTACAGGAGACTCATTTACTAGAACGGGACAATATAAGAATGTATTCGAATCTATACCCCCACCAATTTTTTGCGAATGGGAAGACCAAAAAGGCTGGGGTGGCAATTTTTTTAGCAAGGCTAACTCTTTCCAGCTAATTAGTTCTACAGCCGACCCCGCAGGCAGATACATTATAATTTTATGTTTAATCAACAATACCCCTTACACCATTGCCTCTGTGTATGGCCCAAATTTTGGTCAGGTTAAATTTCTAAATAATTTATTTCAAATCTTAGGTAATTATCAGCATGGTCATAAATTAGTTGCCGGAGACTTCAACATTCCAGTATCCAAGAATCTGGACTGTTCATCGTCGACCGTGGCCAGGGGTGATGCGGCCCAGCTGATTAGCTCCTACAATTTACACGATATCTGGAGATATCTCCATTGTAATGAGAGAGACTACACATTTTGGTCCCCTCGTCACGGTTCTTACAGTAGAATTGATTATATTTTAGTAGATGATGTCGCTCTCCCCCACTGCATGTCTGCAAATATAGGTAATATCACTTGGTCTGATCATGCTCCTGTGTCAGTCTCCCTAGAAGACCCTCTTGCAATCAGACCCCCTTCACACTGGCGCCTTAATGGCCACCTTCTCTCTGAGCAAGCGAACTTTACACTAATTGAAAACTCTTTGCAGGAATTCTTTGCCTTTAATGACTCGGCGGATGTGCGTGAGGACTCCCTCTGGTTCGCTCACAAGGCAGTGGCTCGTGGCCTTTTCATTAAGATGGCTGCGACAGCTAAACGCAAGTATAACTTAAATCTTCAATCTGCCTTGGCTGAAGTGGCCCGGCTGGAGTCTTGCCACAAAGCCTGCCCCTCCCCTCAATTATTTTCCAATCTTTCTGATGCACGCCTGCGCCTTTGCCAGCTCCTCCTCCATAGAGCAGAAAATTCGCTCAGGAAATCGAAAGCCAAATTCTACTCCATGGGTGACAGGGCAGGCGCCTTACTAGCTAAACGCGTTAAAAAAAAAGAAGCCCAAACCAAAATTGCTTATCTTCTTAAGTCAGATGGTTCTCGGATTTACAACCCAATCCATATTGCTGAAGAATTTGCCTCATACTACTCCTCATTATATAACCTAGATTCTGACGTAAATACTCCTCAACCTTCTCAGGACTCAATTAACGCTTTTTTGAATAAAGCGAATCTCCCCACTGTTAATCCGGAGCAGTTGTCGCTCCTTAACGGCCCTATAGAAGCAATTGAAATCTCCCAAATAATCAAAGAGGCCAAAAAACGCTCTGCCCCGGGTCCAGATGGCTTTTCCTTCTCATACTACTCTCATTTTCTCACCATCCTCTCTCCTTTTCTCATTCGTTTATTTAACTACTGGCGCTCTATGGGTACTATTGAGAGAGAGGGTCTGGAGGCTTGTATTTCGACACTTCCTAAACCTGGGAAACCTATGACCTCTCCTGGCAATTTTCGTCCCATCGCCCTTTTAAATTGCGATGTAAAAATATATGCTAAGGTCTGGGCCAATAGGTTACTGTCGGTGCTCCCATCCTTGGTTCATTCGGACCAGGTTGGGTTTGTCCCGGGTAGGCAAACTAGAGATGGTACGAGACGCTAGATCGACCTGCTGGATGTGGTGGAGAGGGGGAGCCTCCCCAGTGTGTTCCTGTCTCTCGACGCGGAAAAGGCGTTCGATCGGGTGCACTGGGGCTATATAGCATCTACATTGCACAAATTTGGTCTTACTGGCCAGATTTTTTCAGCTAGTATGGCTTTGTATTCCAATCCTTGTGCCTCAGTTCGCTCAGCCGGCTTTAAATCCCGTATATTTTCTATTTCAAATGGGACCCGGCAGGGTTGCCCCCTCTCCCCCATCATCTTTGCTTTAGTCATGGAGCCCCTGGCGGCTGCGGTGAGGCAATGCCCTGACATTAGGGGGGTAATAGTGGGAAGTCAGGAACACAAAATTGGCCTCTACGCCGACGATGTGGTGTTGTCTTGCTCTGCTCCTCTACAGTCACTATCTGCAGTGTCTTCCATTCTTACCCAATTTGCTGAAGCCTCCTATTATAAGCTAAATCTGTCCAAGTCCACAATTTTTCCCCTATTTATCTCTTCCTCTCTCCAACTTCAAATCCAAAATATTTACCCTTTTATATGGTCTCCGCTCGGATTCACTTATCTAGGTATTCAAATTACCCATATTAAAAACATTGTTCGCCTTAACTGTGATTCAACCCTCCACGAAATTAAAAAAGAAATTGACCAGCTTGCCTGCTCTCATCTATCCTGGATGGCTAGGATACAAACGTCTAAGATGTTAATTCTCCCTAAACTTATATATCTTTTTAGATGCGTCCCCTTCGCTATCCCCTCTAAGTACCTCTCTGCTTTTCAAGCAATTATTGACCGTTTTATTTGGAATAACAAGCCACATAGAATAAAACGCTCTCTAATGTCTCTCCCATATGCCAGGGGAGGTCTTGGTGCCCCTAATATCCACCTTTACCACAAAGCTGCTCTCCTAGACCCCCTTAAGATTTGGTGGGAGGGGAACTCCTCCCTCCAGTGGTTCCATATTGAGTCGTGCTTTGACCCTAGGGGTTCCCTCAAACTTTTGCTGGAGATCTGTTTGCTCCAGCCGCCCAGTCGGAGCTCCCCTCTTAAAACAATTTGCTCCGCCACTAAGGTCTGGACAAGTCTCTGCCCTACTTACCTCCATTTTATATTTGACTACGTCTCTATTCAAGCATTAGAATACGCAATAGATGGTTTGTCTCTCTCTGCCTGGGGGAACTGCGGAATACACCGAGTGAATGATCTCTATAATGAGTCGGGCCTGAGATCATTTGCGGACCTCACTGCTCGCTATAACTTGCCTCCTAGGGCTTTTTTTCAGTATTTCCAAATTCGTAGCCTCCTTAAACATTGTAACTCCTTCGGTGTGGCCGTGTCCCCCCTGGGTATGGAGACCCCAATCCACAGATTTTTCAGACCAAACAAGTGGATTGATCATGGCATTTCCATCATTTATAAATCCCTCCTCTCCCATGATTTCTCTGAGAGACTCCCATTTATGTCCACTTGGGAGGGTGCCCTTGCATTCGAGGCTTCCCCGGAGGATTGGAGCATGGCTATGCTGCATCCTTCCAAACTCTCTTCGTGTCTTGGTCACCTCGAACAAAGCAAAAAAATTCAGCTCCTATGGTACTTCACTCCTGTTAAATTAGCTAAATTTTATCCCTCCTCTTCCCCATTTTGCTGGAAAAATTGTGGTGTTTCTGGTTCGCTGGCTCATGTATGGTGGAGTTGCCCTAGTGTGCAAATATTTTGGCGTCAGGTTGAAGCGATTCTTTCAGAGGTGACCCATCTTCCTATCAACCTAACTGGCCCTCTAGCAATATTGGGTATATCTCTCTTGGACTTCCCATCTTCCCTTCAACCCATTATTTCTAATATTCTTGTGGCGGCCCGACAATGTATTGCAAAGCATTGGAAATCTTCTAATATTCCCTCCAGACCTGAATTGATATCCAAAATTAATCTGCACTTTAGTTATGAGTCGATTACTGCGGACTGTCTTGCAAAAAAGAATAAGGTCCTTACGTGGTGGGACCCTTGGGTCTCCTCACCCTTTATTTCCTCGCCTGACCACCATCCCCCTTCTTCTGCCAGCTGACTCAATTGTTTGATATCATAGCTATGTATGCTCCCATGTATTGTAATTTTTTTTTGTTTCATTCTTGATCGTGGATATTTACATTTATGTCTGCCTCTTCCCCTCCCCCTTCCTCCCCCTTTTTCCTTTCCTTGTTGCATTTTAATTGTACTCTGTTTTCTCAATAAAAATTGAATGGTTAAAAAAAAAAAAAAGGAATAAAATAGTAGAATGGTTATACATCCATTACGACATCAGGTACATGTGAGGGTGCGGTATTGGAGAGAGGACGACGGCCGTTTCGCACAATGAGTGCTTCAACGGGTCTACTATTTTCTTCCAATAAAGAACACGAATGCACAGCACAAAGAAGGGTGAGTGCCGCATATTTTTCTCTTTTTGCTTGGATTATTATTTGGTGCGTTCCACCAGTCCTAACAGTGTATTTCTGAATCATTTAATGTTAGCTTCATTGGAAAAAACTGTGCTTTTCTTTAAAAAATAAGGACATTTCTAAGTGACCCTAAACTTTTGAACGGTAGTGTAAGTATACTATACAAACATATTATTAAACTTTTTGCATTTGTCTACTCAATGTTGAGGGAAATGTATTTGAAATGGTGAGACCCAAGTTTACAGTACTAACAAATAGTAAATCAGTAATATAATATAGGATAGAGAATAGTAAGGAAAAGCTAATATAAATATACAAAAAAACCTAATGTGTATTAAAAAAGCAAGGATGGTGTTCAAGCTTCTGGTAAAATGTCCAATCTTTATTTAATTATTAAATTTCCATTCCTATTTCGAATGCAATCCTTCATGATTTCTCAAAGTTTGTTGGGAAAATTTACCCATCAAGCCTAAATATCCAAATGGATGAATCCAAATGGGGATAGAATTCAAGTGATATATTATTTTAATGTTGTGCAAGAAATCGGATTGACCATAGAAAAAATAAGATCACTCTTAAATAAAATAAAGTAAACAAAATGTGACGTATCCTAAATAAATATACAATTGGAAAAAATAAATGCTAATTTAATAAAAAGGAATTACCGTAATAAAGAAATATGATTTCACTGTGCAGATTTAAGCCATTATGAAATTTGTTGCCTTGGTTGAAGATCAAAAATGCCTCTCTTGTTAATAATTGTCTCCTAAAATCACCCCTGCGTATTATTCTCTTGACTCTTTCAACCCCGAACACCTAAAATGAAGATGCTTTTAGCTTATGTTGGGAGATGAAATGTCTAACTGCAGAAGAAATGTGTCTCATATGTACCTTTTGTCCTAAAATGTACTGTACATTTGATGTACTAGCCATAAAGTAAAAATTTGTATAACTGAACACCTCAACTATATTTCAAATGTCAATAATGCTAACATATACATTTCTTCTGTTGCTAGACATTTAATTTCCCATCACCAGCAAAAAGTATCTTTATTTCAGGCTGTAGGTATTGAAAGGGGCAACAGACACATACAGTGATAAGAGAAATGATCATTAACAAGAGAGGCATTTTGGATCTTCAACCTGGGCACCAGGTTTCCTGATGGCCTAAAGCTGTGCTAGGATTTTTCATTATAGTTACATAGTTATTAAGGTCGAAGGAAGACTATAAGTCCATCTAGTTCAACCCATAGCCTAACCTAACATGCCCTAACATGTTGATCCAGAGGAAGGAAAAAAAAACCCATGTGGCAAAGAGTAAGCTCCACATTGGGGAAAAAAATTCCTTCCTGACTCCACATACGGCAATCAGACTAGTTCCCTGGATCAACGCCCTATCAAGGAATCTAGTGCATATACCCTGTAACATTATAATTTTCCAGAAAGGTATCCAGTCCCCTCTTAAATTTAAGTAATGAATCACTCATTACAACATCATACGGCAGAGAGTTCCATAGTCTCACTGCTCTTACAGTAAAGAATCCACGTCTGTTATTATGCTTAAACCTTTTTTCCTCCAAACGCAGAGGATGCCCCCTTGTCCCTGTTTCAGGTCTATGATTAAAAAGATCATCAGAAAGGTCTTTGTACTGTCCCCTCATATATTTATACATAAAAATAAGATCACCCCTTAGTCTTCGTTTTTCCAAACTAAATAGCCCCAAGTGTAATAACCTATCTTGGTATTGCAGACCCCCCAGTCCTCTAATAACCTTGGTCGCTCTTCTCTGCACCCGCTCTAGTTCAGCTATGTCTTTCTTATACACCGGAGACCAGAACTGTGCACAGTATTCTAAGTGTGGTCGAACTAGTGACTTGTATAGAGGTAAAATTATGTTCTCCTCATGAGCATCTATGCCTCTTTTAATGCATCCCATTATTTTATTTGCCTTTGTAGCAGCTGCCTGACACTGGCCACTGAATATGAGTTTGTCATCCACCCATACACCCAGGTCTTTTTCATTGACGGTTTTGCCCAGAGTTTTAGAATTAAGCACATAATTTGCCTTTGTAGCAGCTGCCTGACACTGGCCACTGAATATGAGTTTGTCATCCACCCATACACCCAGGTCTTTTTCATTGACGGTTTTGCCCAGAGTTTTAGAATTAAGCACATAATTATACATCTTATTACTTCTGCCCAAGTGCATGACCTTACATTTATCCCCATTAAAGCTCATTTGCCATTTAGCAGCCCAAGCTTCTAGTTTACATAAATCATCCTGTAATATAAAATTGTCCTCCTCTGTATTAATTACCCTGCAGAGTTTAGTGTCATCTGCAAATATTGAAATTCTACTGTGAATGCCCCCTACAAGGTCATTAATAAATATGTTAAAAAGAAGAGGGCCCAATACTGACCCCTGTGGTACCCCACTGCTAACCGCGACCCAGTCCGAGTGTGCTCCATTAATAACCACCCTTTGTTTCCTATCCCTGAGCCAGCTCTCAACCCACTTACACATATTTTCCCCTATCCCCATTATTCTCATTTTATGTATCAACCTTTTGTGTGGCACCGTATGAAAAGCTTTTGAAAAGTCCATATACACTACATCCACTGGGTTCCCTTGGTCCAATCCGAAACTTACCTCTTCATAGAAACTGATCAAATTAGTCTGACATGAACGGTCCCTAGTAAACCCGTGCTGATACTGGGTCATGAGGTTATTCCTCTTCAGATACTCCAGTATAGCATCCCTTAGAATGCCCTCCAGGATTTTACCCACAGTAGAGGTTAAGCTTACTGGCCGATAATTTCCGAGTTCAGTTTTTGTCCCCTTTTTGAATATTGGCACCACATTTGCTATACGCCAGTCCTGTGGTACAGACCCTGTTATTATGGAGACTCTAAAGATTAAAAATAATGGTCAATCAATAACTGTACTTAATTCCTGCAGTACTCGAGGGTGTATCCCATCAGGGCCCGGAGATTTGTCAATTTTAGTGATTTTTAGACGCCGCCGCACTTCCTGCTGGGTTAAGCCGGTGACATTTAATTGGGAATTTTTATCACTAGTCATTTTGTCTGCCATGGGATTTTCTTGTGTAAATACTGATGAAAAAAAGTCATTTAGCATATTGGCTTTTTCCTCATCCTCATCCACCATTTCACCCAGACTATTTTTAAGGGGGCCAACACTATATTTTTTTAGTTTCTTACTATTTATGTAGTTAAAGAATATTTTAGGATTATTTTTACTCTCTCTGGGCAATGAGTCTCTCTGCCTCAATCTTTGCTGCCTTGATTTGCTTTTTACAGAATTTATTTAATTTTTTGTATTTAGTTAATGCCTCCTCACTACCTACTTCCTTTAATTCTCTAAATGCTTTCTTTTTATCACTTATTGCGCTCCTTACAGCTCTATTTAGCCATATTTGTTTCCTCCTAATTCTAGTATGTTTATTCCCATACGGTATAGACTGTGCACAGGTCCTATCCAGGATGCTAATAAATGTCTCCCATTTTCTTTGTGTATTTTTGTGTCTCAGGATATCGTCCCAGTTAATTGCACCAAGATCATCTCTCATCCGTTGGAAATTTGCCCTCCTAAAATTTAGTGTCCTTGTAAGCCCTCTACTACAAATTTTATTAAAGGATACATGAAAACTTATTATTTTGTTATCACTATTTCCCAAGTGACCCCCAACCCTTACATTTGCTATGCGGTCTGGCCTGTTGGTTAATATTAGGTCTAGCAGTGCCCCCCTTCTTGTTGGGTCCTGAACCAGTTGTGAAAGGTAATTGTATCTCATAGTTGTCAAAAACCGATTACCTTTGCTGGAACTGCAGGTTTCTGTTCCCCAATCTATTTCAGGGTAGTTGAAGTCCCCCATAATAATGACTTCTCCTTGAGTCGCAGCTTCATCTATTTGCTTTACGAGGATATTCTCCATTGCTTCCATTATTATTGGAGATTTATAGCAAACCCCTATCAGTAATTTATTATTTTTTCCCCCTCCCCTTATCTCCACCCACAGGGATTCTACATTTTCATTAAATTCACCTATATTATCACGCAGGATGGGTTTTAAGGACGATTTTACATACAGACACACTCCTCCCCCTCGCTTATTTGTACAGTCATTTCTGAACAGGCTATAGCCCTGCAAGTTAACAGCCCAGTCATCCAGCCACGTTTCGGATATCCCCACCATGTCATAATTATGCTCCAACAACATTAGTTCTAATTCGTCCATTTTGTTGGCGAGGCTTCTGGCATTAGTATACATGCACTTGATGTTCCTCTGTGTACCTCTATTCATTCTTAAATTATTAACTGCTCTAACCCCACCCCCCATGCCACCGCCACCCCCATCTTCCTTATTTGTGCCCAGGTCTCTGTCTGCACTATCTTCCCCTCCTATAAATTGAATACCCTCCCCCCCAATTCCTAGTTTAAACACTCCTCCAACCTTCTAGCCATTTTCTTCCCCAACACAGCTGCACCTTCCCCATTGAGGTGCAGCCCGTCCCTAGCGTAGAGCCTGTAGCCAACTGAGAAGTCGGCCCAGTTCTGCAGGAACGCAAATCCCTCCTTCCTACACCAATTCTTGAGACACTTATTAACCTCCCTAATCTCCCGTTGCCTCTCTTTCGTGGCATGTGGTACAGGCAGGATTTCGGAAAATACCACGTTGGAGGTCCTTGCTTTCAGCTTGCGGCCTAATTCCCTGAAATCATCTTTAAGGACCTTCCACCTACCTCTAACTTTGTCATTTGTGCCAATGTGCACCATGACCGCTGGGTCCTCACCAGCCCCTCCTAGTAATCTGTCCACCCGATCAGCAATGTGTCGGACTCGAGCGCCAGGTAGGCAGCACACCGTTCGACGATCCCTGTCTTTGTGACAGATTGCCCTATCTGTTCCCCTAATAATTGAGTCTCCCACTACTAGCACCTGTCTGGCCTGCCCTGCTCTCCTATTTCCCTCCTTACTGGAGCAGTCACTCCTCCGGCTTTCAGAGGACATGCCTGGCTGCAGCAGTGCTACCCCTGTACTGGCACCCCCCTCATCTGCCAACTTAGCAAACTTATTGGGGTGTTCCAGATCAGGACTAGCCTCCCTAGCACTCTTCCCTCTACCCCCGCTTCCTAACTGTCACTCAGCTTGCTGCTTCACCATCCTGCAGCTCCATCCTACCATCCCCCCCCTCATCTGTCCCATTGAGCGTCTGCTCCGTGAGCAGAAGACTCCTCTCCATATTGTCTATGGATCTCAGTGTTGCCAGCTGCACATTTAGAGTCAGAATCTGGGTTTCCAAATGCACAACGTGCTCACATCTCGCACAGCAGTATGCACCCTCGATCGGCTGCTCAAGGATTGCATACATGTGGCAAGATGTGCACTGGATGGCATTAACAAGAGTGGAGCACATTTCCTAATGGGGATTGTACCAGACAGAAAAGTTAAATAAAAAAAAATAAAAAATAAATACAAAGTATTAATAAGAAACAGACAGCAATTCAGTAATTCCTCCCCTGAAAACTCCCTGAATCCAAAGTCACTGAATCACAAGTCACACTTACCGCCGTCCACACTTACGTTCAGGCCACACTCAGCTCCATTAATTCCTTTCTATTTCATTAGTATTTGTTTTTTCTAATTAATGTATAAAGTCATTAAAGTGGAATGTAAAATGTGTCAGTTGGGCCACCCCTGATCAAAATTACTTTTTTTGTGAATAGTTAAGCATGTTGAAGATTAAGTGATCTCTATGAGGCTTAAAGTTAAAAATTACACTTTCCCCACGTACTTTCATGACAGAAAAACCTACAATGTTCAGAGAAATAACTTGAATCTGACAAAAGTAATAATAAATTAAAAATCTATGAAAATGAAAAAATGAATGTCAGACAATGCTTTTCAACCATGCTTCCACAGAACTGAAAAAAAAAATAAAACTCATGAAATAGGCTTGGACAGAAATGATGGTATTCCTGAAAATCTTGGAATCAGTGAATGGGCCTGTATATAGGGCTACAGATACTCACTGTGTTGTTTGGTGACATGGTGTGTATCATACTCAACATGGACCAGAGGAAGAAAGAAAAAAGTTGTCTCAGGAGGTTTGAAAGATAATTATAGACAAACATGTTAAAGGTAAAAGTTAGAAGACATCTCCAAGCAGCTTCATGTTCCTGTGTCTACAGTTGCACATATTATTCAGAATTTTTTTCAACAATAGTTTCCTCCTTGGTCGTCTTCCATGAAGTCCACTTTGTCTCATACAATGACAGATGGTGCTATCTGACACTGATGTTCCTTGAGCTTGAAGTTCACCTTTAATCTGTTTAGAAGTTTTTCTGGGCTCTTTTGCTACCATTCATATTCTGTCTCTTTGATTTGTCATCAGTTTTCCTCCTGCTGCCACATCCAGGGAGGTTGGCTACAGTCTCATGGATCTTAAATTTCTGAATAATATATATATATATATATATATATATATATATATATATATATATATATATACCTTTTTTACATTTTAAAAATTACAAAAAGAAAAATGGGCCAATGCAAAAGTTTGGGCACTCTTGGAGATTTGTGTGCTCAGAATGCACCAACTTAGGGTGTATTGAAAATTAAGACAGAAAACTTGTGTAAGGTTCATACAGGCTGAGATGGTCTGTGGCAACCCCCAACATTTCTTTTGAGAAGCATAATAGTTTCACAACGTACTTTAATTAGGACCCTCCATTTTAACCTGTTTTGTTCTAACCAAGGCTCATTTGGTGAAATACCCATGCCCCAGCCAGACAAGTCTTGTCTTCCTTCACTAAATGTTCGAAGTCTGGCCATGCAATTGTTGGAGTACCATCTTAGGGCCCCCACTAACCCACAGCTACCTCCTTTAGACCTACTTCTCTGTATTATCTAAGCTGAGCTTGCCTGCTGGATCATCATCCAAATTCTCCCATGCACCCAGACTTACCTGCTGTTTTTGCAGATCCAACTGCCACAATGCTATCCAAGTTGCTGGCTTGCTAAAACCTCTTATTTGCTTCCTTTTAACCTCTCTGACCTTTGACGCACTATCCCGTCGAGGTGCCCTGGGCCTATCTGACCCTCGATGGGATAGTATGTCATAACGATCGGCCGTGCTCACGGGGGGAGCGCGGCCGATCGCGGCCAGGTGTCAGCTGCCTATCGCAGCTGACATCCGGCACTATGTGCCAGGAGCGGTCACGGACCGCCCCCGGCACATTAACCCCGGCACACCGCGATCAAACATGATCGCGGTGTGCCGGCGGTATAGGGAAGCGTCGCGCAGGGAGGGGGCTCCCTGCGGGCTTCCCTGAGCTCCCCGTAGCAACGCGATGTGATCGCGTTGCTGTGAGGGTCTCCCTACCTCCCTCCCTGCTCCAGGCCTGGATCCAAGATGGCCGCGGCATCCGGGTCCTGCAGGGAGGGAGGTGGCTTACCAAGTGCCTGCTCAGAGCAGGCGCTTGGTAAGCCTGCAGCACTAGTCAGATCGGTGATCTGACAGAGTGCTGTGCAAACTGTCAGATCACCGATCTGTGATGTCCCCCCCTGGGACAAAGTAAAAAAGTTAAAAAAAAATTTCCAAATGTGTAAAAAAAAAAAATTCCTAAACAATGAAAAAAAATATATATATTATTCCCATAAATACATTTCTTTATCTAAAAAAAACAAAAAAACAATAAAAGTACACATATTTAGTATCGCCGCATCCGTAACGACCCCACCTATAAAACTATATCACTAGTTAACCCCTTCAGTGAACGCCGTAAAAATATAAAAAAAGAGGCAAAAAACAACGCTTTATTATCATACCGCCGAACAAAAAGTGGAATAACACGCGATCAAAAAGACTGATATAAATAACCATGGTACCCCTGAAAACGTCATCTTGTCCCGCAAATAACGAGCTACCACACAGCATCATCAGCGAAAAAATAAAAAAGTTATAGTCCTCAGAATAAAGCGATGCAAAAATAATTATTTTTTCTGTAAAATAGTTTTTATCGCATAAAAGCGCCCAAAAATAAAAAAATATAAATGAGGTATCGCTGTAATCGTACTGACCCAAAGAATAAAACTGCTGTATCCATTTTACCAAATGCAGAACAGTATAAACGTCTCCCTCAAAAGAAATTTATGAATAGCTGGTTTTTGGTCATTCTGCCTCACAAAAATCGGAATAAAAAGCGATTAAAAAATGTCACATGCCCGAAAATGTTACCAATGAAAACGTCTACTCATCCCGCAAAAAACAAGACCTCACATGACTCTGTGGACCAAAATATGGAAAAATTATAGCTCTCAAAATGTGGTAATGCAAAAAATATTTTTTGCAATAAAAAGCGTCTTTCAGTGTGTGACGGCTGCCAATCATAAAAATCCGCTAAATAACCCACTATAAATAGTAAATCAAACCCCCCTTCATCACCCCCTTAGTTAGGGAAAAATAAAAAAATTGAAAAAATGTATTTATTTCCATTTTCCCATTAGGGTAAGGGTTAGGGTTAGGGTTAGGGTTAGGGTTAGGGCTAGGGTTAGGGCTAGGGTTAGGGCTAGGGTTAGGGTTAGGGCTAGGGTTAGGGCTAGGGTTAAGGCTACAGTTAGGGTTGGGGCTAAAGTTAGGGTTAGGGCTAGGGTTAGGGCTAGGGTTAAGGTTGGGGCTAGGGTTATGGTTGGGGCTAGGGTTATGGTTAGGGCTAGGGCTAGGGATAGGGCTAGGGTTAGGGCTAGGGTTAAGGCTACAGTTAGGGTTAAGGCTACAGTTAGGGTTGGGCTAAAGTTAGGGTTAGGGTTTGGATTACATTTACGGTTGGGAATAGGGTTGGGATTAGGGTTAGGGGTGTGTCTGGGTTAGAGGTGTGGTTAGGGTTACCGTTGGAATTAGGGTTAGGGATGTGTTTGGATTAGGGTTTCAGTTATAATTGGGGGGTTTCCACTGTTTAGGCACATCAGGGGCTCTCCAAACGCGACATGGCGTCCGATCTCAATTCCAGCCAATTCTGCGTTGAAAAAGTAAAACAGTGCTCCTTCCCTTCAAAGCTCTCCCGTGTGCCCAAACAGGGGTTTACCCCAAGATATGGGGTATCAGCGTACTAAGGTAAAGTAGACATGTGGGATATGTTACTTATTAAGTATTTTGTGTGACATATCTCTGTGATTTAATTGCATAAAAATTCAAATTTGGAAAATTGCGAAATTTCCATTTTTTTCACAAATAAACGCAGGTAATATCAAAGAAATTTTACCACTATCATGAAGTACAATATGTCTTGAGAAAACAATGTCAGAATCACTGGGATCCGTTGAAACGTTCCAGAGTTATAACCTCATAAAGGGACAGTGGTCAGAATTGTAAAAATTGGCCTGGTCATTGACGTGCAAACCACCCTTGGGGGTAAAGGGGTTAAACAAACACACAGATTGTTGATTATTCAGTCACCTTTCTGCCATCTCTCAACTACTAACTATAGAAATTAGCAAACTCACTTTTTGATTCCAAAAACTCTTCCCACCTACAAGGCTAGGCTATGTGTTAACCCCTCTGTGCCCTGTGCCTGCAATGCAGCTTTCACTTTACCCATCATTTTGCATCAGAAGGCAGAAATAATACATTAACAGTTGTACAAGTATCAACACATAAAGAATGTAACATCTTCAAAGGTTACTTCTTCTCCTGTCACACTGTTAAACTTGCAGAACTAAAAACTGGTTAAAATGAACAATAAATGTGACCTTTTTTTGTTGAAAGCCCGAGATCATGCTCTCCACTTGAGCTAAAAAGTGACTAAAGGTGCCACAAAAAACTACACTTGGATACTGGTCTCTTAAAACTCTCTCCAACAGGAGAAGGGTCTGCAAAAACATGTCCTGTCCCTTTGAGCCAGAAGGCCACAGCGAGGGTCAGGGACTAAGTCATCTTTCTCAGCCTAAGACAAGGGAGCCTCAGTTACGCTCCCTGCTATTTTCAAGGCTTTCACCCACGTGAGACCAGGGAAGGTTTAGTTGTCCCCTCACAAAATAGGAGAGTCATGGGTCAGGGGGTAGCGGAACATGATAACCACACACCTAATCTATCCGATGGGAACCCATAAGGGAAACACATCTGAAAAATCCAACTGATAGACATGTGAAAAAGTCAACACAGAAACATTGAAAAAATAAATTAAGTGAAGGTTTCCACATAATAAGGCTGACCTGACCTTCCACCGGGAACTTAAAAATTCACCTATCCTTGCCAGAAGGCCTGAATTAAGGGTGTTTGCTTAAAAAGTAATACATGTTGAAGTGCAGTGCAAAACGTGCTAGAACTCGTGGGTTTCCCAGACTCAGTGTGTTAATGCACCCCAAGGTCACCACTTAAGGGCAATTTGCACTTCGGACTTTCAAACTTACTCGGCCCAATGATGTAAATCCTGGGGGACCATATTTTCCACCAGATGACTATATGAGCCACCTGACATACTAAAATGTGTACCAAACCCAGTGTTTATTGTATCAGTCTACAAAGGCAACCTCCTGCCAGCCACCTTTTTGAAAGATACTACACTTGATCTATGCCAAAAGGCTGAACAAACTACATGGGTAACTAACCCATTACTAGGCTATGAAAATGGAAATATAGACAAGCCACAGAAATTGTGTGATATTTTTCCTTCTATTTGATTACAGATTCCTTGTCCAAATTTAAGGTCTCTACTTTTTGTGATTTGGTAATCCTTACATGCTTTTATACTTGTGTTATATTGAGCTATGTTCTAATACTCAATATTTGTATTATGCCAATTTTGAGTTACACAGTAGCTATTTGGCTCTTTGGGATAACAAATGAATTACTACCTTAGAAGCTTCAAAGGTGTTACTTCTGTATGATAATAATTGGTATATCAGCCTAAGGATATACTCCCTCCATAAATAAAATATTGGTATTTTCTATAATTGTTATAGACCATGGTGTCTTTTTGAATCTTAAGGTTGTAAAAATACTCTATACATTAGTGGAATCACAAACCTGCTGACTGTTTGGTTTTGATCCGCATGATATGTGCGATGATGATGTAATTTAATACCCAGCTATATGTGTGCTGCTATATATTACATTCTTAAATAATACACCACTCATTCTGCATGTGTTGCATATTTTAGACAATAAATAATAATAGCAGATTTTTAAATATCCTCCATTACTCCATTAATCGATACAGTTACGAACTTCCCATTACGTGACGTGGGGTGCATCTGCAAGGGTTAATTTATTTCCTCTCACTCAATCCAAAACTCAACTCTGCGCTGGGATTTAAAGTGAACATAAATCCTTTCCGACACAGTTCCCACACCCTGATTACATAACATGCTGTCTCCAATCACCAAATGCATGGGGTGATTAGTCCCCGAAATATTAATGAAGAGCAAAAAGTAGAACTATAAAACAAGTAATCTTTATTGATGACAATAACATGATATTAAAAAATCAGACCATGACATGAGACACAGGGACGGAAACAATGTAACACACAGAAGGACTGTTACTGTGCAAAAATATGACATGCAGGACATGAACTGGCTCCCAGTTATACCTAAGTGGTGTAAAGAGGGGGAAAAAAGCAGACCAAAACGGCATATACTAAAACTAAACAGCTGGTATCCATGTGTATCTTATAATTGGACACTAAAGCACATGGTAAAATGTCTAGAACAAAACTAGACCATGATAATCAATAAACAAGTGCATATATTGGGTCCCAAACTATAGCCAAATGTAAGGTAACACAAGTACCACAGATCACACCGGACAAACTGCTAGTATGGATATAACCTAAGCTATTCCCCCATAGCCGCTACCACACAAGTACAACTCCCCGTATAATGATTAGCGCACTCGGCTGCTCCAAAGTATATTACCTGGTGTGGGCGGCCCGTTTAAATCTTCCAGATCAGTGTCCTGCACGTCAGCCCGACGCGCGTTTCGGAGATGGACTCCTTCGTCAGAGGGCGTGTCAGATAGGTCCAATGACGGGGTTTATATGTCCCACCGCTCATTTCATCATCGGCGCGCACCGGAAGTGACACAGGCATCGCCGTGGCAACCTGCAGCTCGCAGCGGCGGCGGCGTCATGTGAGGGCGCCACCAGAATCATGGCAACCACCCACACATGGAGACGCTGGAGGCTGCCCAGAGCAGCAGCGCCCAACGCGCCTGCGTGCAGGTGACGCCGAGGAGGGGAGGCAAAACTGTGCCTAGATAGTAAAGGCCACAGTATTGTATACATGCTCAGAATAGACAGCAGCCATGCCGCACATTAAAGGCTCTTGCCCCTTGTGGTGGAACGCCATGTAACTACCCAAGCATAGAACCTGCAGCAGTAAACCCCGCATAAGACCAATGTTTTGACCAAATGTTTGAAAAAGCTGAGAGATCTCCCTGGGGTTGTGATCAAGCCGGCGGACAAGGGGGGGTAACATCGTTTTGTGGCCCAAGACGATGTATGAAATAGAGGCCATGCGCCAACTATCCAACCATATATGTTACAAGAAATTGGCTTATAACCCCTTGTCCGCCTACTGTTCGGAACTCAGGGAAATCCTCAGAAAAGCTACCGACAGGGGTATTATTACTAACGAGCTGTGTTCGGCACTAATGGTAGCTGAACCTACGGTACCGACATTTTACCTTCTCCCGAAGACACATAAAAATGCTCTGATACCACCAGGACGCCCTATTGTGTCGGGGAGGGGTAACTATCTCGAAAAAACGGCCTGCGGCGTCTCCATGTGTGGGCGGTTGCCATGACTCTGGCGGCGCCCTCACATGACGCCGCCGCTGCGAGCGCAGGCTGCCACGCCGATGCCTGTGTCACTTCCGGTGCGCGCCGATGATGAAATCAGCGGTGGGACATATAAACCCCGTCATTGGACCTATCTGACAAGCCCCCTGACAAAGGAGTCCATCTCCGAAACGCTCGTCGGGCTGACATGCAGGACACTGATCTGGCAGATTTAAACGGGCCGCCCACACCAGGTAATATACTTTGGAGCAGCCGAGTGCGCTAATCATTATACGGGGAGTTGTACTTGTGTGGTAGCGGCTATGGGGGAGTAGCTTAGGTTATATCCATACTAGCGTTTGTCCGGTGTGATCTGTGGTACTTGTGTTACCTTACATTTGGCTATCGTTTGGGGCCCAATATATGCACTTGTATATTGATTATCATGGTCTAGTTTTGTTCTAGACATTTTACCATGTGCTTTAGTGTCCAATTATAAGATACACATGGATACCAGCTGTTTAGTTTTAGTATATGCCGTTTTGGTCTGCTTTTTTCCCCCTCTTTACACCACTTAGGTATAACTGGGAGCCAGTTCATGTCCTGCATGTCATATTTTTGCACAGTAACAGTCCTTCTGTGTGTTACATTGTTTCCGTCCCTGTGTCTCATGTCATGGTCTGATTTTTTAATATCATGTTATTGTCATCAATAAAGATTACTTGTTTTATAGTTCTACTTTTTGCTCTTTGGTCATATTTTTGTGGTTTCCACATCCCCCCTTGGTATGATGTAGCTACGACTGAGTTGGCCACTAGTCCGGCTAGAGTGTAACATTAAGTGTATACGGTTTTTCTATTCATGCGATGTTGCCATTTAATACCATCAGCTTAATCCCGAAATATTAATGTCTGACAATCAAAGGTCACACACTCTCTGAAAGGTTATCGAGTCTTTAGAGCATACGAGGATCAAGCTAGATTTTAACATTTAATATAAAAATATACAGTGCTTATAGTAAAATATATAAAAAGGTAAAAATAAAATGACACACAAATATGCAAAACAGTTATAAAATAAAAGTGAGAAGTGACAGAAACACCTACAGTCTACAGTTATTTTCTGTTTCCTTGACAGAAGGAGAAATTAATTATGGATCACACCAGCATAAGCAGATCCTCACATGTGAACAGCTTTCTTTTGTGCAATCCAGCTTATACAGTGGGCACGGAGTTGGTACATTAGTGTGCAATCTGCACCCCATCTTGACTGAAAAAAACATAAATGTAGACATTTTTGCAAATTTAATACAAAAGAAAAACTGAAATATCACATGGCCATAAGTATTCAGACCCTTTGCTTAGGCTACGTTCACATTTGCGTTGTGCGCTGCTGCGTCGGCGACGCAACGCACAACGCAAACAAGAACGCATGCAAAACGCATAGTTTTGCGACTCATGCGTCCTTTTTTTGCCGGATTTTGGACGCAAAAAAAATGCATCTTGCTGCGTCCTCTGCGCCCTAACGCTTGCGGCAAAAAAGACGCATGCATCGCAAAACGCATGCAAACGCATGTCCATGTGCCCCCATGTTAAATATAGTGGCGCATGGCGCATGCGTCGCCGCTGCTGCGCCTGACGCAGCCCGGCAGAACGCTAATGTAAACGTAGCCTAAGACACTCATATTTAAGTCACATGCTCTCCATTACCTTGTGATCCTCCTTGAGATGGTTCTACTCCTTCATTGGTGTCGAGCTGTGTTTAATTAAACTGATAGGACTTGATTTGGAAAGGCACGCATCTGTCTATATAAGACTTCTGTAGTGCTAAGATATTAATGACCATCGGGAAACCATATTGCTACTACCAGTAGAGCCTTAGATACAGTGGGGCAAAAAAGTATTTAGTCAGTCAGCAATAGTGCAAGTTCCACCACTTAAAAAGATGAGAGGCGTCTGTAATTTACATCATAGGTAGACCTCAACTATGTGAGACAAACTGAGAAAAAAAAATCCAGAAAATCACATTGTCTGTTTTTTTAACATTTTATTTGCATATTATGGTGGAAAATAAGTATTTGGTCAGAAACAAAATTTCATCTCAATACTTTGTAATATATCCTTTGTTGGCAATGACAGAGGTCAAACGTTTTCCGTAAGTCTTCACAAGGTTGCCACACACTGTTGTTGGTATGTTGGCCCATTCCTCCCTGCAGATCTCCTCTAGAGCAGTGATGTTTTTGGCTTTTCGCTTGGCAACACGGACTTTCAACTCCCTCCAAAGGTTTTCTATAGGGTTGAGATCTGGAGACTGGCTAGGCCACTCCAGGACCTTGAAATGCTTCTTACGAAGCCACTCCTTCGTTGCCCTGGCGGTGTGCTTTGGATCATTGTCATGTTGAAAGACCCAGCCACGTTTCATCTTCAATGCCCTTGCTGATGGAAGGAGGTTTGCACTCAAAATCTCACGATACATGGCCCCATTCATTCTTTCATGTACCCGGATCAGTCGTCCTGGCCCCTTTGCAGAGAAACAGCCCCAAAGCATGATGTTTCCACCACCATGCTTTACAGTAGGTATGGTGTTTGATGGATGCAACTCAGTATTCTTTTTCCTCCAAACACGACAAGTTGTGTTTCTACCAAACAGTTCCAGTTTGGTTTCATCAGACCATAGGTCATTCTCCCAAAACTCCTCTGGATCATCCAAATGCTCTCTAGCAAACTTCAGACGGGACCGGACATGTACTGGCTTAAGCAGTGGGACACGTCTGGCACTGCAGGATCTGAGTCCATGGTGGCGTAGTGTGTTACTCATGGTAGGCCTTGTTACATTGGTCCCAGCTCTCTGCAGTTCATTCACTAGGTCCCCCTGCGTGGTTCTGGGATTTTTGCTCACCGTTCTTGTGATCATTCTGACCCCACGGGGTGGGATTTTGCATGGAGCCCCAGATCGAGGGAGATTATCAGTGGTCTTGTATGTCTTCCATTTTCTAATTATTGCTCCCACTGTTGATTTCTTCACTCCAAGCTGGTTGGCTATTGCAGATTCAGTCTTCCCAGCCTGGTGCAGGGCTACAATTTTGTTTCTGGTGTCCTTTGACAGCTCTTTGGTCTTCACCATAGTGGAATTTGGAGTCAGACTGTTTGAGGGTGTGCACAGGTGTCTTTTTATACTGATAACAAGTTTAAACAGGTGCCATTACTACAGGTAATGAGTGGAGGAAAGAGGAGACTCTTAAAGAAGAAGTTACAGGTCTGTGAGAGCCAGAAATCTTGATTGTTTGTTTCTGACCAAATACTTATTTTCCACCATAAAATGCAAAAAAAATGATAAAAAAACAGACAATGTGATTTTCTGGATTTTTTTTTCTCAGTTTGTCTCCCATAGTTGAGGTCTACCTATGATGTAAATTACAGACGCCTCTCATCTTTTTAAGTGGTGGAACTTGCACTATTGCTGACTGACTAAATACTTTTTTGCCCCACTGTATGTTATTAGATATACAAAGTTACCAAAAAGCTATCTTACGGAAAAGAGCAACTATAGATTATTTGTTATTAATTAACTATCATGAGTGTCAAGAGTTTGAAGGTATGTGTTGTTTTAATTTGATAGATCATGGCCAGGATTTTCAGTCTCAGATAGACCAGTTACATGATGATGTTGATTATATCACACAAAGTAATGGTAAATGGAGGCACTGGATATTTTCCTGGTTGCCTGATTTTGGTTATTTACGCTATATTTTAAGAGTAATTTTTGCTATAATCTGTGCTTGTATTGCCTTATGCTGCTGTATCCTCTCATATCAATGTGTCGTTTATCTGCTGAAGCTATTCTCTTGGGATATGGTATTGCATATAAATGATATATGGTTTCCTGATGGTCAGGGGTGGATTATGACGTACTATCCCATCACTGGGAATTAAGTCCCAGGTCATCTCGACGGGATAGTACGTCATATGGGATTAAGGGGTTAATGTTTATTGAGCATTGACATTCGGTGCCAGAAAAGCTTTTGGGTATGGTTTATCTGATGACGTATTTGTCGAGTGTTAATTGACATCTATAGAGCTGGCCACTCAGTACGAGGGAAGCGATATTGGATAAATAGAATCTGTCAGAGCTTATGTAACATTCATTTACCCAAGCATTGTTTTTCCAAACAAGACATAAGCTGGGGAAGATTTCAGCTATTACAGCAGCCTGTTAACCTGTGGACTGGAGGGGACATACGTGTGGGTCCACTGTGTGGCTATGCCAGGAATTTCTCTGTCTTCGCCATTTGCTTCTCACTGTTGATGTTTTCGGACAGATGATGAGCTATTCGTGGTGAAGTTTTGCTTTTTGCTTATGTAGTGTGCAATGCAAGTACTTTACCTTTGTGATTTATATTATGCAAAAGTGTATGCAATATCACACTATTTCATGTTTTCTGTCATCATTTAATTATTGTAATAAAATTAACCCCTCTGTGACCTTAGACGTACTATCCCGTCGAGGTACCCTGGGCTTATCTGACCCTGGACGGGATAGTACGTCATAGCCGATCGGCCGCGCTCACGGGGGGAGCGCCGCCGATCGCGGCTGGGTGTCAGCTGCTTATCGCAGCTGACATCCGGCACTATGTGCCAGGAGCGGTCACGGACCGCCCCCGGCACATTAACCCCTGGCACACCGCGATCAAAGATGATCGCGATGTGCCGGCAGTGCAGGGAAGCACCGCGCAGGGAGGGGGCTCCCTGCGGGCTTCCCTGAGACACCCGCAGCAACGCGATGTGATCGCGTTGCTGCGAGGGTCTCACCTCCCTCCCTGCTCCCTCCAGCCCCGGATCCAAGATGGCCGCGGATCCGGGTCCTGCAGGGAGGGGGTGGCTTCACAGAGCCTGCTCAGAGCAGGCACTGTGAAGGCTGCAGCGCTGCTAGTCAGATCAGTGATCTGACAGAGTGCTGTGCAAAAAAAAATTTCCAAATGTGTAAAAAAAATAAAAAAAAATATTCCAAAATAATGAAAAAAAAAAAAAATATTATTCCCATAAATACATTTCTTCATCTAAATAAAAAAAAAAAAACAATAAAAGTACACATATTTAGTATCGCCGCGTCCGTAACGACCCGACCTATAAAACTGTCCCACTAGTTAACCCCTTCAGTAAACACAGTAAGAAAAAAAAAAAAAAACGAGGCAAAAAACAACGCTTTATTATCATAACGCCAAACAAAAAGTGGAATAACACGCGATCAAAAGGACAGATATAAATAACCATGGTACCGCTGAAAGCGTCATATTGTCCCGCAAAAAACGAGCCGCCATACAGCATCATCAGCAAAAAAATAAAAAAGTTATAGTCCTGAGAATAAAGCGATGCAAAAATAATTATTTTTTCTGTAAAATAGTTTTTATCGTATAAAAGCGCCAAACCATAAAAAAATGATATAAATGAGGTATCGCTGTAATCGTACTGACCCCCCAATAGAAATTCATGAATAGCTGGTTTTTGGTCATTCTTCCTCACAAAAATCGGAATAAAAAGCGATCAAAAAATGTCACGTGCCCGAAAATGTTTTCAATAAAAACGTCAACTCGTCCCGCAAAAAACAAGACCTCACATGACTCTGTGGACCAAAATATGGAAAAATTATAGCTCTCAAAATGTGGTATTGCAAAAAATATTTTTTGCAATAAAAAGGGTCTTTCAGTGTGTGACGGCTGCCAATCATAAAAATCTGCTAAAAAACTCGCTATAAAAGTAAATCAAACCCCCCTTCATCACCCCCTTAGTTAGGGAAAAATAAAAAAAAATGTATTTATTTCCATTTTCCCATTAGGGCTAGGGTTAGGGCTAGGGTTAGGGCTAGGGCTAGGGTTAGGGCTAGTGTTAGGGTTAGGGCTAGGGTTAGGGCTAGGGTTAGGGCTAGGGTTAGGGCTAGGGCTAGGGTTAGGGCTAGGGTTAGGGCTAGGGTTAGGGTTAGGGTTAGGGCTAGGGTTAGGGCTAGGGTTAGGGCTAGGGTTAGGGCTAGGGTTAGGGTTAGGGCTAGGGTTAGGGCTAGGGTTAGGGCTAGGGCTAGGGTTAGGGCTAGGGTTAGGGTTGGGGCTACAGTTAGGGTTGGGGCTAAAGTTAGGGTTAGGGTTTAGATTACATTTACAGTTGGGAATAGGGTTGGGATTAGGGGTGTGTCAGGGTTAGAGGTGTGGTTAGGGTTACCGTTGGAATTAGGGTTAGGGGTGTGTTTAGATTAGGGTTTCAGTTATAATTGGGGGGTTTCCACTATTTCGGCACATCAGGGGCTCTCCAAACACGACATGGCGTCCGATCTCAATTCCAGCCAATTCTGCGTTGAAAAAGTAAAACAGTGCTCCTTCCCTTCCGAGCTCTCCTGTGTGCCCAAACAGGGGTTTACCCTCACATATGGGGTATCAGCGTACTCAGGACAAATTGGACAACAACTTTTGTGGACCAATTTCTCCTGTTACCCTTGGGAAAATACAAAACTGGGGGCTAAAAAATAATTTTTGTGGGAAAACAAAAAGATTTTTTATTTTCACGGCTCTGCGTTATAAACTGTAGTGAAACACTTGGGGGTTCAAAGTTCTCACAACACATCTAGATAAGTTCATTGAGGGGTCTAGTTTCCAATATGGGGTCACGTGTGGGGGGTTTCTACTGTTTAGGTACATTAGGGGCTCTGCAAACGCAATGTGACGCCTGCAGACCAATCCATCTAAGTCTGCATTCCAAATGATGCTCCTTCCCTTCCGAGCCCTCCCATGCGCCCAAACGGTGGTTCCCCCCCACATATCGGGTATCAGCGTACTCAGGACAAATTGGACAACAACATTTAGGGTCCAATTTCTCCTGCTAACCTTGGAAAAATACAAAACTGGGGGCTAAAATATAATTTTTGTGGAAAAAAAAATATTTTTTATTTGCACGGCTCTGCGTTATAAACTGTAGTGAAATACTTGGGGGTTCAAAGCTCTCACAACACATCAAGATGAGTTCCTTAGGGGGTCTACTTTCCAAAATGGTGTCACTTGTGGGGGGTTTCTACTGTTTAGGTACATTAGGGGCTCTGCAAACGCAATGTGACGCCTGCAGACCATTCCATCTAAGTCTGCATTCCAAATGGCGCTCCTTCCCTTCCGAGCCCTCCCATGCGCCCAAACGGTGGTTCCCCCCCACATATCGGGTATCAGCGTACTCAGGACAAATTGGACAACAACATTTAGGGTCCAATTTCTCCTGCTAACCTTGGAAAAATACAAAACTGGGGGCTAAAATATAATTTTTGTGGAAAAAAAAATATTTTTTATTTGCACGGCTCTGCGTTATAAACTGTAGTGAAATACTTGGAGGTTCAAAGCTCTCACAACACATCAAGATGAGTTCCTTAGGGGGTCTACTTTCCAAAATGGTGTCACTTGTGGGGGGTTTCTACTGTTTAGGTACATTAGGGGCTCTGCAAACGCAATGTGACGCCTGCAGACCATTCCATCTAAGTCTGCATTCCAAATGGCGCTCCTTCCCTTCCGAGCCCTCCCATGAACCCAAACGGTGGTTCCCCCCCACATATGGGGTATCAGCGTACTCAGGACAAATTGGACAACAACTTTTGGGGTCCAATTTCTCCTGTTACCCTAGGGAAAATACAAAACTGGGGGCTAAAAAATAATTTTTGTGGGAAAAAAATTTTGTTTTATTTTTATGGCTCTGCATTATAAACTTCTGTGAAGCCCTTGGTGGGTCAAAGTGCTCACCACACATCCAGATAAGTTCCTTAGGGGGTCTACTTTCCAAAAGTGTCACTTGTGGGGGGTTTCAATGTTTAGGCACATCAGTGGCTCTCCAAACGCAACATGGCGTCCCATCTCAATTCCTCTCAATTTTGCATTGAAAAGTCAAACGGCGCTCCTTCCCTTCCGAGCTCTCCCATGCGCCCAAACAGTGGTTTACTGCCACATATGGGGTATCAGCGTACTCAGGACAAATTGGACAACAACTTTTGAGGTCCAATTTCTTCTCTTACCCTTGGAAAAATAAAAAATTGGGGGCAAAAATATAATTTTTGTGAAAAAATATGATTTTTTATTTTTACGGTTCTGCATTATAAACTTCTGTGAAGCACTTGGTGGGTCAAAGTGCTCACCACACCTCTAGATAAGTTCCTTAGGGGGTCTACTTTCCAAAATGGTGTCACTTGTGGGGGGTTTCAATGTTTAGGCACATCAGTGGCTCTCCAAACGCAACATGGCGTCCCATCTCAATTTCTGTCAATTTTGCATTGAAAAGTCAAACGGCGCTCCTTCCCTTCCGAGCTCTCCCATGCGCCCAAACAGTGGTTCACTGCCACATATGGGGTATCAGCGTACTCAGGACAAATTGGACAACAACTTTTGAGGTCCAATTTCTTCTCTTACCCTTGGAAAAATAAAAAATTGGGGGCAAAAATATAATTTTTGTGAAAAAATATGATTTTTTATTTTTACGGTTCTGCATTATAAACTTCTGTGAAGCACTTGGTGGGTCAAAGTGCTCACCACACATCCAGATAAGTTCCTTAGGGGGTCTACTTTCCAAAATGGTGTCACTTGTGGGGGGTTTCAATGTTTAGGCACATCAGTGGCTCTCCAAACGCAACATGGCGTCCCATCTCAATTCCTGTCAATTTTGCATTGAAAAGTCAAACGGCGCTCCTTCCCTTCCGAGCTCTCCCATGCGCCCAAACAGTGGTTTACTGCCACATATGGGGTATCAGCGTACTCAGGACAAATTGGACAACAACTTTTGGGGTCCATTTTCTCCTGTTACCCTTGGTAAAATAAAACAAATTGGAGCTGAAGTAAATTTTTTGTGTAAAAAAGTTAAATGTTCATTTTTATTTAAACATTCCAAAAATTCCTATTAAACACCTGAAGGGTTAATAAACTTCTTGAATGTGGTTTTGAGCACCTTGAGGGGTGCAGTTTTTAGAATGGTGTCACACTTGGGCATTTTCTATCATATAGACCCCTCAAAATGACTTCAAATGAGACGTGGTCCCTAAAAAAAAATGGTGTTGTAAAAATGAGAAATTGCTGGTCAACTTTTAACCCTTATAACTCCCTAACAAAAAAAAAAATTGGTTCCAAAATTATGCTGATGTAAAGGAGACATGTGGGAAATGTTACTTATTAAGTATTTTGTGTGACATATCTCTGTGATTTAATTGCATAAAAATTCAAAGTTTGAAAATTGCGAAATTTTCTAAATTTTCGCCAAATTTCCATTTTTTTCACAAATAAACGCAGGTTCTATCAAAGAAATTTTACCACTATCATGAAGTACAATATGTCACGAGAAAACAATGTCAGAATCACCAGGATCCGTTGAAGCGTTTCGGAGTTATAACCTCATAAAGGGACAGTGGTCAGAATTGTAAAAATTGGCCTGGTCATTGACGTGCAAACCACCCTTGGGGGTAAAGGGGTTAATCGCCTTCTTAAAAGCTGTATCTGAGCCCTTTAAGTACTTGGCAAAGCAACCTCACACCTCACAGTGCATGTCATACCAAATGAGAATCATGACGTCAAAGGAACTGGCCAAGGAGCTCAGAGACAGAACTATGGCAAGGCACAGATCTGGCCAAGGTTACAACAGAATTTTTGCAGTAATCAAGATTCTGAAGAGCACATTGGTCTCCATAATCCTTAAATGGAAGAAGTTTGGGACCACCAGAAGTCTTCCTAGACCTGGCCATCCAGCCAATCTGAGCAATCGTGGGAGAAGAGCCTTGGAGAGAGAGGTAAAGAAGAAACCCAAGATGAGGGAAGGGGTGTGATTAGGTCAGAGGAGCTGCGGAGTGTAATTTTTTTTCTTATTTCTTTTTCTTTAATAACTTAATGTATACATCCCAGCAGCCAATCAGAGTGCAGAAACCATCCACAATGTCATGACACAAGGGCTTCTGTAACAGGCTGCAGAAGTAACATGTCCCTGTCCATATACAAAGTGGACATCTTGGGGTGTTGCCTTCAAGCAGATGGCAGCAGTAGCCTAACTCCTGGACTCCTGAGACTCTGGACCTATCACCGGCAGAATCCTTACCTCCATAAGACAGGCTGCAGCTGCCTGAAGGCTCTGGGAACATGATGACCAGGGGGAGAACCCAGAAACATGGATCCCCACGAAGATTGAAGGACTACTTTTCCAAAGAGAAGCCTGCTGGGAGTTCAGGTAAAATGGTGCCTGCATTTCCCTCTGGATCCTCTCACTCCTTACATGAGGGGAGGTGCAGGGGACACAGGGGGCCATGAGCATAATGTACCTGTCACAAAAGGAGATACGGAGAGTCTCCTTTCTTCCTTAACAGCCTCATTAACAGCCTCATTAAGAGAGGACTTGAAATCCATGCTAGGGGAGATGAAAGGCGAGTTTTCCAGCCTGGGAGAATGTAAAATGTGGAAAATAAGATGGCAGAATTCACCACATCATATAATGCCCTGATTGATGAAAATGAAGATCTGAAAGAACAATTAGTCCAGCGTAGTGACAAATGATATGATCTAGAGGACAGATCTAGAAGGAATAATGTTCGCATAAGAGGCAGCCCAGAGGGCACTGCTGATAACACCCTACATGCTTTCCTGAAATCATTTCTGCAAGCAGTTGTCCCTGATTTAACCCCTAGAGATCTGATGGTGGATAGAGTTCATAGAACCCCTAAACCATGGAATATAAATCCTGAACTCCCTAGAGATACATTAGCCTGACTGCATTTTTTCACCACTATAGAAACATTTCTGCAGAGATTAAGGAAGAACCCAAGCCTGCCAGAGGATTTGTAAAACCTCTAAGTTTTTCCAGACCTTTCTGCAGCAACATTGGCTAAGAGTAGGGACTATGCCCACATTTGTAAGTCTCTCAGAGACAACAGTATCCGATACAGATGGGGTTTATCGCCAGTGAGGTTGTTGGTCTCATATGAAGGTCGACTGGTGGTATGTCTCTCTCCCAAACAAGCGGACAAAAGAATGTCTGAGCAGAAGATTTTGTTTTTTCTTAAGAAAATCAATCACTGGAAGAAATTAACCCAGGAGTGTTCTAACCCATGATCTGGAGGTTTGGAGCAAGTCCATGTCTCTGAGGCCCATTGAGGGGCTAGTGGAATCAGTGCCCTTAGAGCAACTTTATCTGCTGATCCTTGACTTAATTCTGTTTTTTTGCAACCTGTTTTTCTATTTCTTTTTTCCCTTTTTTTCATTTTTCCAGCTCTTGTAGAATTTTTTTGGTAGTTTTCTTCTTTTTGCTTTTTCTGGTAATGTGCGATTTTTAATCCCTGACTTGTTTACATTTATTGATGCATCTGTGCTTTCAAAGTAAAGGTACCTTCACACATAACGATATTGTTAACGATATCGTTGCATTTTGTGACGTAGCAACGATATCGTTAATGAAATCGTTATGTGTGACAGCGCCCATGATCAGGCCCCTGCTGGGAGATCGTTGGTCGCTGAACAAAGTCCAGAACTTTATTTCGTCGCTGGACTTCCCGCGGACATCGCTGGATCGGCGTGTGTGACACCGATCCAGCGATGTCTTCACTGGTAACCAGGGTAAACATCGGGTAACTAAGCGCAGGGCCGCGCTTAGTAACCCGATGTTTACCCTGGTTACCATCCTAAAAGTAAAAAAACAAACAGTACATACTTACCTACCGCTGTCTGTCCCCGGCGCTCTGCTCTCCTCCTGCACTGGCTGTGAGCGTCGGTCAGCCGGAAAGCAGAGCGGTGACGTCACCGCTCTGCTTTCCGGCCGCTGTGCTCACACAGACAGTAAAGGAGGAGTGCAGAGCAGAGCGCCGGGGACAGACAGCGGTAGGTAAGTATGTACTGTTTGTTTTTTTTACTTTTAGGATGGTAACCAGGGTAAACATCGGGTTACTAAGCGCGGCCCTGCGCTTAGTTACCCGATGTTTACCCTGGTTACCGGCATCGTTGGTCGCTGGAGAGCGGTCTGTGTGACAGCTCTCCAGCGACCAAACAGCGACGCTGCAGCGATCCGGATCGTTGTCGGTATCGCTGCAGCGTCGCTTAATGTGAAGGGGCCTTAATACTACGATGGAAGAGTGTTTAGTCATATTGATTACACTGTTGGATTGTACTTGGAGACATAAGGGAAGTCCTAGGTGATTACATGTTCCCACATGAGCATCCAAAAACTATCACTCAATGGTAAAGGACTGAACTCCCCAGGGAAAAGGTCCATGATGTGGAGGGATGTGGTGTGTTTACAAAACAAGCATTTGCTTGAGTCAGATAATAGGATTAGCCATCCCCAATTCCCACACACATTATTTGCAAATTATCTTGGCAAGAAAGCAGGGGTATGTATGTTAATTAAAAATACGGTGGTATTTCAGTGTATAAATTCTTATAAAGACCCAGTGGGTCAATACTTGATGTTAAGGTACCGTCACACTCAGCAACTTTGCAATGAGAACGACAACAATCTGTGACGTTGCAGCATCCTGGATAGCGATCTCGTTGTGTTTGACATGCAGCAGCGATCTGGATCCCGCTGTTATATCGCTGGTCGGAGCTAGAAGTCCAGAACTTTATTTTGTCGCTAGATCGGTGTGTATCGTCATGTTTGACATCAAAAGCAACGACGCCAGCAACGTTTTATATGGAGTGAGAACGATAAGTGAGTCGCCGTTACGTCACTGGATCGCTCCTGCATCGTTCTGGAGTTGCTGTGTTTGACGTCTCTACAGCGACCTAAACAGCGACGCTCCAGCGATCTAGCTTAGGTCGGATCGTTGTCTATATCGCTGCAGCGTCGCTGAGTGTGTTGGTACCTTTTAGTATGCTCTCTTTTTGGTGAAGCGCATGCTACGGTATTGTTGCAGTTAAAAAACAAACAAATTGGAGTTCCATACACATGAAGTAAGTAAAAAAATATAAATTTTATTGTAAATATAATTACATAATGAATCATAAATTAACAGTCAAAAAAAAAACCAAAGAAACAAAAAAGAGACCCTAGTAAAGAAACAAGTGAAACCCGGGCATAGAAATCACTTATGTGTCACCATGGTACTAATAATATGTCACTATCGATCATACGGACCGTAGATGCATCCAGCATCAATTATAACACAGTTCACATACCCATCTGTATTACTCCTGAGACTAGATGTCCTAAGTAAAAAGTAATCCCCTCAGACTATCATATAGACCAGTGCTATCACTGAGAGGAATAAGCAAATACTGACACTTCAAGTAACAAAGGAGCTTACCCATGGTGAGTGTGATACAATGCCCAGGGACCGGATCCACCCCTTGACACGCGTTTCGCGTAAGCTTTCTCAAAAAGGGATTTTTGCAGTATATGCTCTAAATAATGCACAGATTCTCTTTCTGTGCAAAGTATTTTAGAAGGTAACCAAATTATCTCAGGGAGAGCAAATTATTTGTGGAGATTTCAATATTCCTGTGGATAGACTTTTAGATTGTTCTAATAAAAAGAACTACTTACGGAAAGAATTAAAACCTTTGATTAGTGAGTTTCCTGTTATGTGTCGAGTTCCCGCCGTTGCACAGTGGGAATCTCAAACCATGTCCTCTGAAATGCGAACCAGAATTGATCACCTTGTAGACCCTCATAAAAATTGTGTTTGGAACCCCACGCAGATAGCAGGCCTATTCGCCCAATACTATACCCAACTTTATAATCTACATAGAGACCCTTAAACTCCTCAACCATCTCAGTCGGATATTGATCAATATTTACAAAATATTCATTTAACCCAAGTATCCCAAGACCAGCTAAATGTCTTAAGGCTCCCTTCACTGAGAAGGAGATTAGGACTGCTATTAAATTGAAGAAGAGTAATAAAGCCCTCAGACCAGATGGGTTGACAAATGAATATTATCGCCATTTTCAACAAATATTATCCCCAAGTTTTTTGCGACTTTATAAGCATTGGCACGTAAAAGAATATGTGCTCACTTCTAACCTGGAGGCTACAATTACTACATTACCGAAACCAGGTAAACCGCCTACATGCCCAGGTCACTTCAGGCCTATTCCACTTTTGAATTGTGACGTGAAAATATTTCCAAAAATATTAGCAATGAAACTGCACCACATTATCCCTTCTCTTATCTCCCCTGACCAAGTTGGGTTTGTGGCAGGACGTGAGGCGAAGGATGGGACACATAGAATTATTAATCTGATTAAAGTTGCTGAGCTCTGTGGTTCCCCCAGTGCATTCTTGTCACTCGATGCTGAAAAAGCTTTTGCTAGGGTGCACTGTGTCACAAACCCCAGCTGTACCTGCCTCAAGGCGGGTGGCTCGCCGAAGTAAGAGAGACACGAGCAGAGCGGCAGAAATCTCACCGGGCAGCAAGCAGGACCTGATCCATGTGACTGAGGGGGATTTGCCAAGGGCGGAGACAGGTGTCGGAGAGAAGTCACACGTGCCGAGGTCAAAACCGGGAGGTCAATGAGGTACCAGGGTTGAGATGGAAGGATAGTCAAGTGAAAGCCGGGGATCAGGGAGCCGAACAAAGCAAAGAAGTAAAAGAAGAGACCGAGGTGACGAAGTCAGAATAGCCAGGTCAGGAAGTCAGAACCAAGCAAAGTAGTCAAACAAACACAGTATGCACACGCACACCAGGGGGGGTCAGACACACAGACAGAATGAAAGTATAACTGACAAGGAATCCAGGTTCAGCGTGGGTATAAATATCCCTCCTAGATCCAAAAGGAGGCCAAATACAATTAACCCTGAGAGAATGGGACACATAGAATGATTAATCTGATTAAAGTTACTGAGCTCTGTTGTTCCCCCAGTGCATTCTTGTCACTCGATCCTGAAAAAGCTTTTGCTAGGGTGCACTGTGTCATGAACACTGGATGTACCTGCCTCAAGGCGGGCGGCTCGCTACAGTAAGGGAGACACTAGCAGAGCTGCAGAGAACTCACTGGGCAGCAAGCAGGACCTGAACCAAATGACTGAGGGGGAGTGGATGACTGAGGGGAGTGGTCGAGGGCAGAGAAAGGTGCCGGAGTGCCGGGGAGCAGGAGGGTGCCAGAGAGAAGTCATACGTGTTGAGGTCAAAACCGGGAGGTCAATGAGGTATCGGGGTTGAGATGGAAGGATAGTCAAGTGAAAGCCGGAGATCAGGGAGCTGAACCAAGCCAAGAAGTACCGAAGAGACACAAGGTGATGAAGGCAGAACAGCCAGGCCGAGTGGTCAGAACCAAGGAAAGCAGTCAAACAAACACAGTATGCACATGCACACCGGGGGGTATCAGACACACAGACAGAAGGAAAGTATAACTGACAGGGAATCCATGTTCAGAGTGAGTATAAATATCCCTCCCCGATCCAAAAGGAGGCCAAATACAATTAACTCTGAGAGGGCAGGGCATGAACTCTGTCCAAACCATGACATACTGAAGTTACCTAAGGAGTGTACTAGGTAAATTTGGACTGACAGGCCCCATCTTTCTGGCTGTGGTAGCCATGTACTCTAATCCCAATGCAAGAGTGTTATCCTATCAGATGCATTTCAAACATCTAATGGTACCCATCAGGGGTGTTCTCTTTCCCCCATTATTTTGGCTCTGTATGTGGAGCCATTGGCTGAAAGGATTACAACTTCCTGTGGCATCTCGGGAATTAAGGTGGGGTTTGAGGAACATAAAATTAGCCTAGATGCAGATGATATTATATCATGTACAAATGTAGAATCATCTTTTCACAATATTCTATCCGCATTGGAGGAGTTTGCCAAAGTATCTGATTACAATCTTAACGCTGCTAAATCTTTGGTTCTCCCTATTTTAGTTTCCCTTGACGTGAGAGACCTCCTGAAGCATCAATACCCTTTTAAGTGGGTGGAAGATGGAAGATGGAATCCCATACTTGGGTATTATGCTCACCCCCTCAAAAAGTCTGCTAGACAGTAATATCCCCAAATTATTGAAGTCCATAAAAAAGGAACTAGAGAATCTTCAAATTGTACCTGTGTCGCGGATAGCCAGAATTAATACTTTTAAGATGTTCCTTCCAAATATTTTATATTGCTTTAGATGCCTCCCAATTAAGATCCCCCTGAGATATATATCTTCCATTCAGAGGATAACCAACCAATTAATATGGGCTAATAAAAAGCCCAGAGTGGCCAGTAAAACAATGTACTATCCCTATAATTTGGTGGGAATAGGAGTTACAAATATATTAGCATATCATAGAACAGCCATTCTAGGGGGATCCAGAGTTGGTGGCTAGTCAACAACCCCACAAATGGTTTCAAATAGAGCCCTTGATTGTCACTTTCCCTTTCTTAATCTTCAAAAATGGGTAGAGGCGGGAGTAAAAAATATACAAGAGTTAATGGATAATTTCTCAGTCATTCCCTTCTATCGATTGACAGCAAAATTTCCAGGGATTCAGCGTTATTTTTTACCAACTTCGACACCTTATACGGTCGTCCCCACAGTCTGTATTTTTCACTTTCCCAATAGAACGCCGGGTTAATAGTTATATTCTACTACCGGAATCGAATTCTAAAGGGAGTTCAATTTTATACAAAGCTCTGAATGAGATAAATTGATTTGATAAACTACCCTATATGAAGCACTAGGAATCGGAATTAGGCATATCCCTGGAACCAGATGAGTGGAGGGTGGGTTTGGGAGAGGTACAACGTGTATCCTCGTGTATCAACCATCTGCAACACTTGAAAAAGATACACCTACGATGGCACCTGTGGCCAGCGAGTCTAGCTCATTTTGTTTTAATTCAGTCCTCACTATGTTCGAAAGGATGTGGGTACAAAGGTACATGGGTCATCTGTAGTGATTTTGTCCCATAGTCGCTAAATTTTGGGAGGGGGTAGCCGATCTTATTAAAAAGGTTATCGTGATACAAATATTATTGGACCCCAGCTTAATGGTATTTCACATTGGAATGGATAAGGTTCCTTTTGACCTTAGAGGTTCCTTAACTCACATTTTAATTGCAGCTAGATTAACTCTCGCGGCTAAATGGAAAGATCAGAATGTACCTACTATTAGAGAAGTGGTTGAAAGAATTAACGTAAATTGTCAACATGAATTATCTTTGTCTCAGTCCTTAGCAGCTAAGAATAGAATATCCTGAATATGAGATCCCTGGTTAGACAGTCTTATGTCCACCCCACTTCATTGAGACAGGACGAGAATTAGAAAAGTTATGGTAGAATCACCAGCTTCTATGTGACCACGCACATATTGTGTTTGGGTGTAATTATGGAGTAACAGCACATATTGCCTCCTTGTCCAATACATTATGTTTACTGCTTAATATTCAAAAATTAATATACAATACATGATTACTTGATGGAAAAGCTTAAATCACAGTGTTATTGATATATTGCACAGATATCCTATGTTAGTTATGTGGTTCCACCAGCCATGTTGGCAGGTGGCTGTTTGTATTGAATTTTGAAAACTTAATACAAATTTATTGGAATAAAAAAAAAAAAGCGGACATCTTGTTTGACTGTCACCATTTTCTTAGTGTCATAGTGCAGAGAGGCTTCTCCTGCTACTGCTGCTGCTGCTGCTGAAAGTGAACATGTCAGTTGGTTAGGTAGGATCCTGTCCTGTGTGAAATTGATCTTCCAACATCTAACTAGATATGGCTAAAACTGTGCTGCAGTTCCAAGAGGCCATCTTTGCTAATCCAAATTGTTTGGGATATAATTGTGTTGTAGTGAGGATGCCAAAGGCCACATTCCTCTTAAAAATCATTATGCCTAATATAGGGGTTCAGCCTAAAGGCTGTATTGCTAATCCAAATCATAATGGATAGTGAGGAATCAGAATGCTACATTTCCTCCTAAAAACTTGTTAGGCCTAATATAGGAGTTCTTCCAGGAGGTTATATTTGGTAATCCAAATCATTTGGGATAAAAATATGTGCTCGAGAGAGGAATCAGAAGGCCATATTTCCTCTTAAAAATCATTATGCCTATATTGGGGTTCAGCCAGGAGGCCGTATGTGTTTATCCAAATCATTTGGGATAAAATTGTGTTGCATTAAGGAATCAGAAGGCCACATTTCCTCTCAAAAATCTGTAGACATATTGGGGTTCAAGTCAGGAGGCCCCAGTTGCTAAACCAAGACATTTGGACTAACACTGTGTTGCAGTCAGGAATCTGGAGGTCTCATTTACTTATCAAAATATTTGAACAAATGTTGGGATGCTGGCATAGGCCCCATTTCCTAATCCAATTTGTTTCAGCACTATGTTGAGCTCATGCCAGCACCAGGCATGATTTCATAATGCAAATTGTTTTGTATAATCCTCTGGTGCTGGCACCATACATTATTTAATAATCCAAAAAGTTTTGGATAATACTGTGGTGCAGGCACCAGGCCTCATTTCATAATATAAATGTTAGGAGTCGAGTTTCCTCTGCTGCACAGGGGGAATCTCGATCCGTGTCTGCTGCGGTCTCCCATTCTGCTTCGGCCGCAGTGGGCTCTGCTCAGCGGAGGCGTCGCTCCCAGCGTCTCGCTGGGACTGATTCTGTGCAAGGGGTTACTGCTGCCTTTTCTGGCTCTCCTGTTGTACCCTGCACTGATCTGCGGTGAGCGGGCTTCTCTGGGACTAAGTCCTTATTTGCACACACTGAGCATGCCCAGGGCAAGATCTCCCGTTGGAGATCGAGGGTCACATGCTCAGGTACTGCAGCACATCCCATTGGTCCTCCTGGCAGGTCCTGAAAGGGCAAAACTTCTGTAGCAGCTTCCTGTGCTGCAACTATATAAACTGCGCATGACCGCACGGCCATGCGCTAGTATTGTCTTGATATTATGTGTGTGTGTAGATGGATGTATGTCGATGGATGAAAGCTCCTAAGTATCCCTCCCTAGAGTTGTTGACTGCTCGCGGATGATGGTAGCTATCTAGCGCCCGACTAGCCATCTGCACGTAACACACATCACAGCGTCCTGTTGCTGTGTCCGCCAGTACAGTGCCGTGCGCTTCCTCTGCGCTTTCCTTACCCAAGCCTGGGTGGTTAGTGGCGTCCGTCAGTGCGGCACCGCACGCACTCTCGTGCCTATAGATTCTATTTTATAACATAGTTAGTAAGGCCGAAAAAAGACATTTGTCCATCCAGTTCAGCCTATATTCCATCATAATAAATCCCCAGATCTACGTCCTTCTACAGAACCTAATAATTGTATGATACAATATTGTTCTGCTCCAGGAAGACATCCAGGCCTCTCTTGAACCCCTCGACTGAGTTCGCCATCACCACCTCCTCAGGCAAGCAATTCCAGATTCTCACTGCCCTAACAGTAAAGAATCCTCTTCTATGTTGGTGGAAAAACCTTCTCTCCTCCAGACGCAAAGAATGCCCCCTTGTGCCCGTCACCTTCCTTGGTATAAACAGATCCTCAGCGAGATATTTGTATTGTCCCCTTATATACTTATACATGGTTATTAGATCGCCCCTCAGTCGTCTTTTTTCTAGACTAAATAATCCTAATTTCGCTAATCTATCTGGGTATTGTAGTTCTCCCATCCCCTTTATTAATTTTGTTGCCCTCCTTTGTACTCTCTCTAGTTCCATTATATCCTTCATGAGCACCGGTGCCCAAAACTGGACACAGTACTCCATGTGCGGTCTAACTAGGGATTTGTACAGAGGCAGTATAATGCTCTCATCATGTGTATCCAGACCTCTTTTAATGCACCCCATGATCCTGTTTGCCTTGGCAGCTGCTGCCTGGCACTGGCTGCTCCAGGTAAGTTTATCATTAACTAGGATCCCCAAGTCCTTCTCCCTGTCAGATTTACCCAGTGGTTTCCCATTCAGTGTGTAATGGTGATATTGATTCCTTCTTCCCATGTGTATAACCTTACATTTATCATTGTTAAACCTCATCTGCCACCTTTCAGCCCAAGTTTCCAACTTATCCAGATCCATCTGTAGCAGAATACTATCTTCTCTTGTATTAACTGCTTTACATAGTTTTGTATCATCTGCAAAATAAGTTTCCTTACACACCCAGTTGCGGTGTTGTGCCAGCAAGTGTCTAATCGGACTTCAATCCTGTGTAGGGGTTGAGTTCGCTGACTTCTTGCTCGCGCTCTATGTGCGGTACTGCGCTCCTGTGACGCAACAGGATCGCTTCCTTCATGCAGGGTGAAGTTAACCCATGTGTGTATTCTTAGTACCGCCATATAGTCCGTCTTACTAGCAGCAGGGTCTTTTACCTGCACGGTGGACCTCGGACTGCGAACGCACCTAGTTTCATATCATCTATACTTGGTGCGTTCCGCCGGTCCTTAAAGGGACACTGTCACCTGGATTTGGAGGGAACAATCTTCAGCCATGGAGGCGGGGTTTTTGGGTTTTTGATTCACCCTTTCCTTACCCGCTGGCTGCATGCTGGCTGCAATATTGGATTGAAGTTCATTCTCTCTCCTCCGTAGTACATGCCTGCACAAGGTAATCTTGCCAAATCCAGGTGACAGTGTCCCTTTAACAATAAATAATCTGGCCTAATACTCTGGTACAGGCACAATACCTCATTTCATAATCCAAATAATTAGGGATAATAGTCTAATGCAGGCACCAGACCTTTTTAATAATTAAAATTGTTTGGGAAAAAATTAAAATTGTTTGGGAGACCTCATTTTCATAATCAAAAGAATTTGGGATAATACTGTGGTGCAGTCACCAGGCTTCATTTCATAATATAAATCCTTTGTGCTAATAATTTGTTGCAGGCACGATACCTCATTTGATAATCCAAATCATTTGGCTTAATACTCTTGTGCAGGCATCAGGCCTCATTTCATTATCCAAATGATTTTGGAAAATACTCTGGTATGGGCACCATACCTCATTTTAAAATCCAAATAGTTTTTGATAATACTCTGGTGCAGGCAACATATCTCATTTCATAGTCCAAATAATTTTGTGGGAGATCCAAGATGGCCGCTGACTAAGCAGGACGCACAACACAGAGCTCCTGCCCTGTCCGAAGCTTTTCACAAAAAACTGCGCCGGACACAAGCCAAAATCAGCCCGGAGGCTTATGAGCCCATCGTGCCTTGATAGAGGCGTACCTCACCCATCTCCAACTGGGATCTCCACCCTGAAAAAGCGCTTATTGCTGCGGCCTTGTAAAAAGCAGGGCCAGGAGCCACGCTCGAAACCCGACGCTGCACACCCTCCCCGCTCTGCATAGAAGACGCGGAAGATCAACAAGCAGAGGACACCATCAGAGAGCGAGAGATCACCTCCTCCTGACTGCGAGACTCACATGCGGGGGAAAAATCTTGCTGTCGGACATCAGGGGAACAGGTACTCACCACCTGTTCCCCCCTCCCCCTCCTGGAGAACCGCGTGTAGCCTTGCAATCCCGGCAGAGCTGAGAGGCGCCGTGCCCGGAGCCCCGGCGGGGAAGCCAAGTCTGCCCTCTTGAGGGCAGAGGATAGTACTGCAGTGTGCAGGTGCCGGAAAGGTCAGAGGCCCGGCGCCTGCGCACTGCAGTACTTTGTCTGCCCTCAACAGGACAGAGCAAAGTACGCCTGCGCCGGAGCCGTGGCTGAAGATCAGAAGAGGACGTCATGGAAAGAAGATAGGAGGCGCCGCAGCGGACCGGAGACGCCCATCCGACCTGACCAGCAGCGGGACCGCCCCTGGGTGAGTATAAACTAACGTCTTTTTCTCCATTTTCAGGTAACATCGGGGGCTTATCTACAGCATTACAGAATGCTGCAGATAAGCCCCTGATGCCGGTGAGATTACCTCACCCGCGATTTTCGGGGTGACAGGTTCCCTTTAAAGCAGTCGTAAGGGAAGAGATGATCTCTCTGACCTCATATAGAAACAAAAGGAGAGGGACAGAGTTAGACTCCCTGTATAAGGAGATTAAGACTCATGAACACGATCATAAACTAACACTGGATCCCCAGGTGCTAACCTCGCTAACCCAAAAGAGACAGGCACTGAAAGATCTTTTAAACCAAGACTCTCTAAAATCTACACCAAATGGAAAAATAAAATGTTCGCACACGGGGACAAAATGTCCAAATTCATGGTCACAATGATTAAAAAAAGGAAAGCGAAATCTTTAACCCCTTTACCCCCAAGGGTGGTTTGTACGTTAATGACCGGGCCAATTTTTACAATTCTGACCACTGTCCCTTTATGAGGTTATAACTCTGGAACGCTTCAACGGATCCCAGTGATTCTAACAATGTTTTCTCGTGACATATTGTACTTCATGATAGTGGTACAAATTCTTTGATAGTACCTGGGTTTATTTGTGAAAAAAACGGAAATTTGGCGAAAATTATGAAAATTTCGCAATTTTCCAACTTTGAATTTTTATGCAATTAAATCACAGAGATATGTCACACAAAATACTTAATAAGTAACATTTCCCACATGTCTACTTTACATCAGCACAATTTTGGAACCAAAATTTTTTTTTGTTAGGGAGTTATAAGGGTTAAAAGTTGACCAGCAATTTCTCATTTTTACAACACCATTTTTTTTTTTAGGGACCACATCTCATTTGAAGTCATTTTGAGGGGTCTATATGATAGAAAATACCCAAGTGTGACACCATTCTAAAAACTGCACCCCTCATGGTGCTCAAAACCATATTCAAGAAGTTTATTAACCCTTCTGGTGCTTCACAGGAATTTTTGGAATGTTTAAATAAAAATGAACATTTAACTTTTTTTCACAAAAAATTTAATTCAGCTCTTTTTTTTTTTTTTTACCTTGGGTAACAGGAGAAAATCGACCCCAAAAGTTGTTGTACAATTTGTCCTGAGTACACCGATACCACATATGTGGGGGTAAACCACTGTTTGGGCGCATGACAGAGCTCGGAAGCGAAGGAGCGCCATTTGACTTTTCAATGCAAAATTGACTGGAATCGAGATGGGACACCATGTTGCGTTTGGAGAGCCCCTGATGTGCCTAAACATTGAAACCCCCCACAAGTGACACCATTTTGGAAAGTAGACCCCCTAAGGAACTTACCTAGAGGTGTGGTGAGCACTTTGACCCACCAAGTGCTTCACAGAAGTTTATAATGCAGAACCGTAAAAATAAAAAATCATATTTTTTCACAAAAATTATCTTTTCACCCCCAATTTTTTATTTTCCCAAGGGGAAGAGAAGAAATTGGACCCCAAAAGTTGTTGTACAATTTGTCCTGAGTACGCTGATACCCCATATGTGGGAGTAAACCACTGTTTGGGCGCATCGGAGAGCTCGGAAGGGAAGGAGCGCCATTTGACTTTTCAATGCAAAATTGACAGGAATTGAGATGGGACGCCATGTTGCGTTTAGAGAGCCACTGATGTGCCTAAACATTGAAACCCCCCACAAGTGACACCATTTTGGAAAGTAGACCCCCTAAGGAACTTATCTAGATGTGTTTTGAGCGCTTTGACCCACCAAGGGCTTCACAGAAGTTTATAATGCAGAGCCGTAAGAATAAAACAAAAATTTTTTCCCACAAAAATTATTTTTTTAGCCCCCAGTTTTGTATTTTCCCGAGGGTAACAGGAGAAATTGGACCCCAAAATTTGTTGTCCAATTTGTCCTGAGTGCGCTGATACCCCATAAGTGGGGGGAACCACTGTTTGGGCGCATGGGAGGGCTCGGAAGGGAAGAAGCTCCATTTGGAATGCAGACTTAGATGGAATGGTCTGCAGGTGTCACATTGCGTTTGCAGAGCCCCTAATGTACCTAAACAGTAGAAACACCCCACAAGTGACACCATTTTGGAAACTAGACACCCTAAGGAACTCATCTAGATGTGTTGTTAGAGCTTTGAACCCCCAAGTGTATCACTACAGTTTGTAACGCAGAGCCGTGAAAATAAAAAAAAACTTTCCCCCCCAAATTATTTTTTAGCCCCCAGTTTTGTATTTTCCCGAGGGTAAGAGGAGAAATTCGACCCCAAAAGTTGTTGTCCAATTTGTCCTGAGTACGCTGATACCCCATATGTGGGGGGAACCACTGTTTGGGCGCATGGGAGGGCTCGGAAGGGATGGAGTGCCATTTGGAATGCAGACTTAGATGGAATAGTATGCAGGCATCACATTACATTTGCAGAGCCCCTAATGTACCTAAACAGTAGAAACCCCCCACAAGTGACCCCATATTGGAAACTAGACCCCACAGGGAACTCATCTAGATGTGTTGTAAGAACTTTGAACCCCCAAGTGTTTCACTACAGTTTATAACGCAGAGCCGTGAAAATAAAAAATCTTTTTGTTTTCCCACAAAAATTATTTTTTAGCCCCCAGTTTTGTATTTTCCCAAGGGTAACAGGAGAAATTGGACCCCAAAAGTTGTTGTCCTATTTGTCGTGAGTACGCTGATACCCCATATGTTGGGGTAAACCCCTGTTTGGGCACACGGGAGAGCTCGGAAGGGAAGGAGCACTGTTTTCCTTTTTCAACGCAGAATTGGCTGGAATTGAGATCGGACGCCATGTCGTGTTTGGAGAGCCCCTGATGTGCCTAAACATTGGAAACCCCCCAATTAAAACTGAAACCCTAATCCAAACACACCCCTAACCCTAATTCCAACGGTAACCCTAACCACACCTCTAACCCTGACACACCCCTAACCCTAATCCCAACCCTATTCCCAACTGTAAATGTAATCTAAACCCTAACCCTAACTTTAGCCCCAACCCTAACTGTAGCCCCATACCCTAGCCCTAACCCTAGCCCTAACCCTAACCATAGCCCTAACCCTAACCCTAACCCTATCGCTAACCCTAACCCTAGCCCTAACCCTAGCCCTAACCCTAACCCTAACCCTAGCCCTAACCATAGCCCTAATGGGAAAATGGAAATACATTTTTTTAATTTTTCGCTAACTAAAGGGGTGATGAAGGGGGGTTTGATTTACTTTTATAGCGAGTTTTTTAGCGGATTTTTATGATTAGCAGCCGTCACACACTGAAAGACGCTTTTTATTGCAAAAAATATTTTTTGCGTTACCACATTTTGAGAGCTATAATTTTTCCATATTTTGGTCCACAGAGTCATGTGAGGTCTTGTTTTTTTGCGGGACGAGTTGACGTTTTTATTGGTAACATTTTCGGGCACGTGACATTTTTTGATCGCTTTTTATTCCGATTTTTGTGAGGAAGAATGACCAAAAACCAGCTATTCATGAATTTCTTTTGGGGGAGGCGTTTATACCGTTCCGCGTTTGGAAAAATTGATAAATCAGTTTTATTCTTCGGGTCAGTACGATTACAGCGACCCTTCATTTATATCATTTTTTTATGTTTTGGCGCTTTTATACGATAAAAACTATTTTACAGAAAAAATAATTATTTTTGCATCGCTTTATTCTCAGGACTATAACTTTTTTATTTTTTTGCTGATGATGCTGTATGGCAGCTCGTTTTCTGCGGGACAAGATGCCGTTTTCAGCGGTACCATGGTTATTTATATCTGTCTTTTTGATCGCGTGTTATTCCACTTTTTGTTCGGCGGTATGATAATAAAGCGTTGTTTTTTGCCTCGTTTTTTTTTTCTTACGGTGTTTACCCAAGGGGTTAACTAGTGGGCCAGTTTTATAGGTTGGGTCGTTACGGACGCGGCGATACTAAATATGTGCACTTTTCTTGGGTTTTATTTAGATGAAGAAATGTATTTATGGGAATAATATTTTTTTTTTCATTATTTAGGAATATTTTTTTTTATTTTTTTTTACACTTTTGGAAAAAAAATTTTTTAACTTTTTTATTTTGTCCCGGGGGGAACATCACAGATCAATGATCTGACAGTTTGCATAGCACTCTGTCAGATCAGTGATCTGACTTACAGTGCTGCAGGCTTCACAGTGCCTGCTCTGAGTAGGCTCTGTGAAGCCACCTCCCTCCCTGCAGGACCCGGATCCGCGGCCGTCTTGGACCCGGGCCTGGAACAGGCAGGGAGGGAGGTAAGACCCTCGCAGCAACGCTATCACATCACGTTGCTGCGGGGGGCTCAGGGAAGCCCGCAGGGAGCCCCCTTCCTGCACGATGCTTCCCTGTACCGCCGGCACATCGCGGTCATCTTTGATTGCGGTGTGTCGGGGGCGGTCCGTGACCGCTCCTGGCACATAGTGCCGGATGTCAGCTGCGATAAGCAGCTGACACCCAGCCGCGATCGGCGGCGCTCCCCCCGTGAGCGCTGCCGATCGCATATGACGTACTATCCCGTCGAGGGCTAGATAGGCCCAGGGCACCTCGATGGGATAGTACGTCTAAGGTCAGAAAGGGGTTAATATACTCACTAAAAAACCTGAATAACCAAAAACCCAGAGGAGATCGCTTCGATCTTTAGGGATTATTACGCTTCCTTGTATAACATACGCCCTAACGAAAACAACGATCAACTATCTGATAGAAAAAAAGAGATTAGAGCATTTCTTAAATTTCTACATCTCCCATCCCTCTCCGAGGCTCAACAGATTGAATTGACTGCGCCCTTCACAGCAAGTGAACTCCGGTCCACCCTGTCGAGCTGCCCAATGGGCAAGAGTCCTGGTCCAGATGGCCTACCAACCTCTTACTACAAGACCTTTCAGGAAACCCTAAGCCCTTTGCTCCTCAAGTTGTTTAACGAGACGTTATAAGGGTCGCCCTTCCCTAAACAAACACTAGAGGCACATATGTCGCTTATTCATAAAGAAGGAAGGGACCCTGAAATATGCAGCAACTACAGATCGATTTCTCTATTGAACAATAACCTGAAAATGTTTGCTAAGATGATTGCTAATCGGGTGGGCATGGTATTGGACTCACTGGTTTCACCTGACCAGACGGGGTTTGTGAGACGAAGAGAAGGGAGAGATAACTCGCTGAAAGTACTATATTTAATGCAACATGCTCTCACCCATAGCAAGCCTTTGGTCTTGTTGGGCACAGATGCCGAGAGGGCGGTCGACAGCGTGGATTGGACTTTTATGCAGGAGACCCTCGAACGCTTTGGATTCCCCCCAGTTTTAACCACTGCCATTTTCCAAATGTATAACTCCTCCACCGCAAAAGTGAGAGTAAATGGAGATCTGTCCCCCCCTTTTGAAATTAAAAACGGTATGCGTCAAGGCTGCCCCCTATCCCCTGCACTATTCATCCTATCAATTGAAACACTAATCCAGAACATTAGACAACACCCAGACATAGTAGGAGTTCGACTTGGAAAGAATATCCACACAGTAGCAGCTTTTGCTGATGATTTATTATTAACACTGACTAATCCTAATAAAGAAATCCCAGCGGTTTTAGACATATTTGAGAGATTTGGGAATCACTCGAATTTCAAAATTAACTTCGATAAGTCTGAAGCAATGAGCATAAATGTAGATCATACGATCATTCGTGATATTAAATCCTCATTCCCCATCAAGTGGAACTCGAGATTCATTAAATACCTAGGAATCAAACTGACCCCACACTGGCACTTATTATATGCACTCAACTATACCCCACTACTCAATACCACACTAGAACTAATGAATTCATGGAGGGCCCCATTTGTCTCCTGGATTGGGAGGAAAAATTTACTAAAGGGCTTCATTCTTCCCAAATTCAGTTACGCCTCAAGAATGCTACCAATATCGGTCCCCAACGCTTTCTTCTTGAAAATCCAATCAATTTTCGGGAAATATATCTGGAGAGACTCGAGACCCAGACTCCATTATACGACACTCTCGCTACCCAGATCTGGGCGCTCCAGAAGTATCACACCGCGGCGACACTTTCTCTAAATATTGACTGGCGGAGAGGCAACCCCTAGAACAGTGTTCCCCAAGTTCGGTCCTCAAGAGCCACCAACAGGTCATGTTTTCAGGATTTCCTTAGTATTGCCCAGGTGAGAATTCCATCATCTAGACAGGCAACATTTCCATCACCTAGGCCATACTAAGGAAATCCTGAAAACATGACCTGTTGGTGGCTCTTGAGGATTGGAGTTGGGGAACACTGTCCTAGAAGCTCTGGTTCCAAATCACATACACTACTGTGCCGGTCTCCCTACATACTATACTACATGCTTCCAAAGATGCATCAAAAATCCCAAATGCCATATCCAAAAATATGATTCAGACATGGGTAAAATTCTCTCAATTGTTAATGCCTTTGCCGTCTCCCTTAGTCAGAGTGAGAGACCTACCGGGACTCCACCTAAACCGCTCTTCAACCATAACTTCTGATCCCCTACACAGGTTTGAAGACAATCTAGAGTGTTTGATGTCTGATGGCACCCTCCCTTCGTTGCTAGAGTTACAATCAAGATTTCCGCAATACCACTTAAATTTTCTTCAATACAATAGACTTAGAACTGCGGTAAAATCATATCTCAGCGGAGACTTCTTCTATAGAGAATTAAGGACCATTGAAAAACTTCTAATCCAACAGAAACCCCCAAAAGGAGTCCTAACAAAAATATATCCAGAAATCATAGTTAACACATCCCCAATTATACGGGCCTACATTTCTAACTGGGAGAAAGACCTAGGCCTTGTATTACAAGACTGGGAAGTAGAACAAATTTAAAAAAATTCAGACGGACCATCAAGTTGTATCAGAGTACAAGAAAACTCATACAAAATTATCACCAGGTGGTATACCACCCCAACCTTATCCCACCTGTGGTATCCCAACACTACTTCAACCTGTTGGAGATGCTCTAACGACACAGGCTCTTTCATGCATATGTGGTGGTCATGTGACAAAATACAAGTTTTTTGGAAAGAAATATTAAAATACACGACCAAGATCTGCAAACTACAACACCCCCCGTCGGTAACACTTATCTTCCTGAACTGGAACGGAGACAACTCCAAATATAAAAATAAATCTTTACTAACGTTTCTGTTAGCCGCAGCCAAACTCCTCATCCCCGCTCATTGGCTGGCCAAAAGCTGTCCGAGCCTCCTGGACTGGCTACACAAGGTAGACCAGCTCTATTATATTGAAGAAATAACCGCATACACCTATTTTTCACAAGAAAAATTCCTCACAACATGGGCCCCCTGGAAATCTTTCCGAACTAGCAACGAGTACACATGATACAGTTCTCAGAGGTGGCACCCTAATCACCCTTGTTTTCCCCCTCGTCATAAATTTTCAAATGCCCAACTGACTGTGGGGAGCCACAGATGGGCCATTCTGCAAAGCTGTTCACAAATTCTGTTCCATGGCAACAGAGGTCTGCTTTAAAGATTCACAGAATCCAGAGGCGGAAAGCATCTGCACTGATGGCGAAATTTTTTTATGTTGGATCCGGAGCTGGACAGTGTAAGGTTCAAGTAGAACCAGACCCTTGTCTCCAGATGTTAATCACAGGGGGTGGAGATGATCTTGATGAAACTCAGATACCAGATTCACATGCAGACTGTATTGTCAGGGCAGGAAGATTAGGAGGGTGACTCTCAGGGTGAGGCATGTGAGAACAGAGAGGATAGCAATGAGGTTGTAGATCCCACTTGGTGTGAACCCAGAGGTACGGAGCTGAGTACCTCAGCAGAGGAGATGGAGGAGGAGGAAGATGAAGTTACATTGCAGTTTCCCGCACAAACACAGAGTGGTGCAACTATTACAAGCACTGCATCCTTTTCCACAACTCTGCCTTTGACTAGCACTGGTCATGAGCCTGCAGTTCACAGGGACGGCAAGGATTGCTTAGCCTCGGCATTTTTTTAGACCGCAAAGAATGACCCAATTCACTTTTTCTTCCAAATTTGCAAAAAAATCAGTAGAGGCAACAATTTCAATAATTTGACAACTACATGCATGAACCGACACATGCCAACATGCATTAGCCAGAGAATCTTACTGTGCTAAAATGCAGACTTGCCAACCACTGACTGTTCCATCGACCACATCTGCCGCTTCTTCCTCCTCCATCACTGTGCCAAGTGTTCTCACACAGGCCACCGACCGCAGAACCTCCACTTGTTTACCCTTCTACTTGTTTCCAGTCAGGGTGAGTGAGAGCCCATAAGCTGTTACGGAAGTGGACATGCCTGCTTTTTTTTTGTCACCTAGCACAACATATCTTTCTCAATCCACCATAACACCTCTGCCTGTACCTCACTCATAGTCCAGCAGTTTGTACTGTTCACTCTACTCTGCCTTCTCTCAGCACAGCAGCTAGCCCTCGGTCCCGCAGTTGTGGTCATGTAAAATAATTTTTCTCCTACCCATATCAAAGCTAAGAGCTTGAACTCCACCATCTCCAATCTGTTGGCCATGTAAATGCTGCATTTTTGCCTGGGGGATACAGAAAGCTTCTGAACGTTGATGGCCCTCGCAATCCCCCAGTACCAGTTGCCCAGTCGTCATTACTATCCTGAGATATCTCTGTCTGCGCTACAACACCATGTTGCAGACATCACCCGTTCCCTGAAAAAAATCTTTGTTTGCCAGGGTGCATTTCACCACTGACATGTGGATGAGCGAACATGAGCAGGGGCATTACATCTTACTGACTGGTCACTGGGTGACTCCGGTGGCTGTGGGGGCAGGCTGTCAAGGGGCTGCTCCACAAAACTGAATCCCCAAGACTTGCAGGATAAACATTTGTATGATGCATTCCAACAGCGCAGAGAGAATCCCCCTCACCTCCCTACTGCGCAGCCATGGCTCACTACAATCAAGCAGTGTTAAAATTAATATGCCTTAGAGATTGCAGTCACACAGCTCATGTGTTGTGGACAGCTATCCAGGCCGACTTAGAGCAATGGCTTTCTCCATTAAAACTGGAGCCAGAGAAGGTCTTGTGTGATAATGGTCAGACCTTGTGTCGGCTGTATGTCAGGTTAACCTCACACACTTGCCATGCATGGCTCACGTCCTCAACCTCTTGATCCAGCAATTTCTCTGCCACTATCCCAGCCTGGATGCACTGCTGCAGAAGGCATCATTGCTGTGTGTCGGCTTCCAACGATCGCTCTCTGCAGGTCATCGACTTGCATCGCTACAGTGGTCTTTCAGCCTACCAGTTAACCGTTTGATTTGCAATGTTATAACATGGTGGAATTCCGCTAAGCACATGTTGCAGCGAATGTGGCAGCAGCGACAACCACTGATGCAGTGTGTCTGTTTGCTATAGCCTGGGACAATGCAGTGTGGACGTGGTGCAAATCATGCTTGCGGAGTGGGCACAGATGAAAGACCTCTGCACCCTTCTGCACAATTTCAAAATATCTACTAAGATGGTTAGCGCTGAAAATGCCACCATCAACATCACTATTCAATTGTATTCTATTGTATATGCTGGACCACACTTTCAATAGTCTGCGTGAGTAGGTGGTGGTCCCAGATGAAGAGGTGGAAGCAGAAAAGGATGCGAAAGGGATAACAATACCTCTAAGTTCCGGATTGTCATCACACAGGCAAGGGTAATGGGAGGGTGGATTACAGCCATTGAGGGGAATTCATGGTACCAGACAAACGGTTAGTGAAGGTGCAGGAGCCAAAAAACAAATGGAGGAGGAAGAGGTGATGGACATGCAACAGTCAGGACATGAAGAGGATAATGACTACTCTCTGTTGTCCATGGTTGGTGGGAGGGGACAAAGGTACAGAACTAATAATCATTTGATAACTTGTACAATACAATGGTGGTTAAGGGAGCAGTGTAATCCTTCTTAGCTTGGAGACTTGATACCTCATGTAACACCTCTCATTTTTTTTTTATTCCAGCCACACTTAGATGGCACAAATATTAGTTTCATACAACACTATTGCTTGAAAAATGTAAGGAAAATAATACAGGTAGTTGACTAATCAATTGACCCACATTAGAACCTTTTATAATGGTACAGAAACAGTCAGCCATGGCCCGTGCATGATGTATAAAGATCCTGCCCAGCATTTACAGCTTAGAATTGAAGTTTTAATTAAGATGTGGTGGCTAAGGGAGCGTTGTAAGCCTTCTTTGCTGGGAGCCCACATAACTCATGTAACATCAAAAAAAATTTTTTAGTTTCCCAGCCACACTCAGGTGGAACAAACAGCCGTTTCATAGACTACTATTGGTAGAAAAATGTAAGGATAGTAACACAGGTAGGTGACTGATCAGTTAGCAATAAGCCATGCATGTAGTATCAGGGTCTGGGCCAGCATTTAGACCTTTAAGTTTAAATTAAGACTAGGTGGGTGAGGAAGCAGTCTAAGCTGGATATGCTTGGAGCCCAGATACCTCATTAAGCTGCTCAAACTTCATTTTTGCTCAGCCACACTCAGGTGGCACAAATATCAGCTTGGTAAACTACTATTGATAGAAAAATGTAAGTATAGTAACATAGGTATTTGACTGATCAATTCACCCACAGCAGAACATTTTACAATGGCACAGAAGCAGTCAACCATGGGCCATGCATGGGGTTAGGGGCAGACATACCGCTGGTGCAGTCGGGCAACTGCATCGGGACCCGAAGTTGGAGGGGGGCCCCTGCAGGCAGGAGAGTTCTGCTCATAGCGGCTGCATACTTCGCCGCTATGGGGCCACTGAGTAAAGATTATGGGCAGGAGTGAAAGGGGCATGGTGTCTTGCAGCATGAGGCCCCTCTCACTCACTCCTGTAATCATACCACTATCCAGAGCTGGGGGGAGAGTGGCGCTCAGAGTGCAGGAGTTGAAAAAGAGGGTGTGTCATGCAGAGGGATCAGACTGATTATTATTATTATTATTATTATTATTTATTATTATAGCGCCATTTATTCCATGGCGCTTTACATGTGAGTGAGAGCTCTCTCTGGCTGCTGTCTCTGTTCTCCTGCATGGTGCATCCCAATGGTAAGTGCTCACTTGTAGTCAGTGAGCCGGGGCCGTACAGCACACAGGAGGGGACAACAGTGGATGAAGAGCAGGACTTACCTTGTATCCTCTGCTCCCTCCACTGTTCTATTACCAGCAGGTTGCAGCATCTCACTGAGAAGAGGTCGGGGGAGGAGGCTCACTGCATGGGACAGCATAACAACAGCAGGAGGCTGATATCAGTCTTTTCTGCTATGTGTCCCCATCCCTCACAGTGGGTTCTGCAGCCCTCTCCAGCTGATTTCTGAACTATGTGGCTGACCTCCTCCAGGGCTCATCTGAACACCTGAGATCATAAATTAGTATGTGTGTGTTTGTATATGTACATGTGTGTACAGTATATGTATGTATGTGCATCTGTGTATGTGTGTGTGTGTATGTACTGTATATGTGTGTGTCTATGTATGTTTGTGTACATCTGTTTGTACACTGTGTGCAGAATTATTAGGCAAGTTGCATTTTTGATCACATGATACTTTTTATACATGTTGTCCTACCCCAAGCTGTTCAGGCTTGAGAGCCAACTACCAATTAAGTAAATCAGGTGATTTGCATCTCTGTAATGAGGAGGGGTGTTGTCTAATGACAT